>NW_027286997.1:0-490000 GCF_022747635.1 Hetaerina americana | reverse complement strand
GCCTTCTGGGTGAGAGGCCAGTACATTAGCCCGTTCACCATCTCGATCCCCCTCTTGATTGGTTTGTTGTTTCATTGGCAGGTGGCATTACTTAGTGCCACTCCTTCATGATGAGTAAGGAGGAAGAGAAAATAATTTGATATTCAATACAATATAATTTTCTTTGCGAAATGCCAGATGATGATCTTCTTTGTTAAAACTGATCTCCAATTACATAATATTTTGTGGAATAGCATGGTATTTTCCCCTTTTCCCTCCTTATCTTGAAGGAGTTTCACCAAGTGGCATCATCTGATTTTATATACTTCTCTAGTCTGGTATTCTAATGATTATTTCTCCAATCTATGGAGGGCCAAATTCCGCATGAAAGGTTTTATGCAGTGTTTTCTTGTTTGTAAAGCTGAGAGCACGGTAATTGCCTCTGTATTAATATTCTTCTCAGCTCAAGTTAATTTCTTAATTGCTCAAGTCTGTTGAATTCAGTTTAGCTCCTCCTTACATATCCTACAATTATATCTAATGACGTAGGCTGCTTGCTCTAATATTCAGCATCTTGTCTGTTTTTTGTTGCTTGCACGCAGAAATGTATTGGGTTTCTTCTCGTTATTTAAAAATTTGTGACATCAGCATCTTTCAAGGGCTTGTTTCAGTCCATTCAGAGAAGTAGATGTTCTAGGTTATCGTCTGCCATTATTACATCCCCATCTGTGAAAAGAGGAGCCTGCTCATGTTGCTTAATTGTTTACCCTTTTCATTGCATTACGTCGTTCTCCAGGAGGTCATTTCATTGCCTATTCCCATAGTGGTGGTTTGTATGTTGGTTCTTGGAGCCTCTGAAAAAGTCAGGGAAAATTTTGTAAAGCTTTTGAATTTACAAAATATTATGATATAAACAGGAAAGTGCGCATTGTAGATTTTGGATTAGTATTATGTTCAAATATCTTAGGGACTGAGAGGCCGACTAAAGTTATTTGGGGTATGAATACTTAGCAGATGAGTTTGCAAAAACCAATTGATTCCGCAGTGGGCAGGGTTTCCTGACTCCATCGTCCTCCTCTCGGCCACCCACTCCTGTTGCGCTCTATCCGTATGCTATGTTGCCAAATTTGTTTCCTTTGTTGATTTCCTGTGGTTAATTTTTTCTGTTTTTCCTTTACAATTCCTCCTACACTTTCTCATCTCTTGATTTTCTTCTCCTGTCTTTCCCTTTCTCTCTTTCTTGTTTTTATATTGCCTTTCCTTTTTCCTCTTATCTTCACTATCATTATTCATTTTATTTATAAACTTGCCTCATAATGACATTAATCTAAGGGCTTGCCAAGGTTCTTTGAACAGTTTATGGAGATAAATTGGTGACAGGCAGTGGGTTTGTGCACCATTTGTTGACCTAATTGACCGGTCAAGGAACTGTTTTCTGATATCTTTTGTAAAAGCAATGTAATATAGAAAAGTAATAACTGTTTACATGTCCACTTGATAATCATTGGTAGAATATGGGTAGCTGTTTGTGTACACCCAGTGTGTGGCTTCTTAGTGAGATTTCTGTGGAATGTTTTAAGGTGTGTAATGAAGCATTAGTCACTGCCACAATGTGCATCCAAAATACAATCTGCATGACATCAGTCAGTTAGAACTGCCGATTTCAGCACCAATTACCCTCTTATAGCAGCAGAGCATCCTGATCAATTCTGACTGCATGAGGGGATAATGGATGGGTCCTCAGGCCAGGTTTTACAATGTCTTGTTGTGTCCGATCGTTACTCAAGGTGGAAGGATAATACTAACAAATATGATGTTATAAATGATTAAGATTTCCCTTTAGTGAATTATAAATTTCTTGCACCTATCTTTCCCGGGATTGAGTGACACTTACAACCATTGAACTATTAAATGGTTGGTTTTCAACTTAACTAGTTATGATGAAACTGAATTTTTGCTTTAACTGGAGGTCAAAGTTAGCCTTCACTTTAATGTACACTGTGTGAAACCTGGCCTTAATGTTATTTTGGTGGAACAAGGGATGATTGTTCTTGCACTTGATTGTACCATTTCTCTTTGGTATTTATGCTGCAATAGCTTTCAACAAGTCTTCTGGCAACTCTCCTATTTCATATATCTTAATTTACAACCTGACTAGATTGTCCATATCTTTTTTATTAATATTTTTCTTAGTTCTGCTGGTCTCTTGATGCACTTGATTCACCTTATCCATTTTCATATCTTTCATAGATATTCTTCCCATATGTGTGTATAGTATATATTCTGTGACCCATTCTTTGTTCTCATAGCCATTTCATCTTACCTTTTCACGTTCTCTACTGAAATCATTTATTAGATTCATTTCCTTTTTAAGTACTATATTTTGAGTTCCTAACATTTTATCCACCTTTATGTTTTATTTCTATAGGCACTATTACCTATTTTCCTTAGAAATATGACGTGGGCCTTCACCTTTATCCTATTTTCCATTTGTTTCTATCTATATCACCAATATCACTCTCCTCGGTTTGATGTGCCACCCTACCATCACCAAAATGTCATTGTCTTCTGTATCTGCTACCAATCAGTGACATGATTTTACCTAGTTCTGTTATTTCATGTGAATCAATGATGGATAAAAATAAATGGCCATTCTTCATGTTCTCATTCAACTGCAAACAAAATGAAAAACCACACCACTATCGAATGTGTGCTTTTTTACACAATGTGAGAACATTAAAGCAATGCAAATATTTGCTTGCTAGCCTAATGAATTTTAATGAATCAGTTCCACTGTATAGAAATCAGTCAACTTGAATTGTATTCAAACCCAAATCCCTTGATGTATGGCTGCGTTCTTCAAACATTTAAGTTTCTGCATCCTCTTGGACTGAATGTCTCAGGGTTTTTAAAGCATTACTGAATATAAAGTGTCACAAATAATCGCAGTGGTACATATTTCACCTCACTCAGAATTGTTGAAGCCAATTCTCAAATTGTAAGAAACTGTGGGAGAAGCGGTGACAGTAACTTTTAATGGTGTCATCCGGTTATGCACATTACGTGCAAGAATTTCAAAGCCTAAAAGTCATTCCCGGTGAGTGAGATTTTTACCCTTCGTTGTAGCTCAAATGGCTGAAGCACTCGGCCGAACTTAAAGGGATCTGGCTTCCAATCCTGGTCTAGGTGAATGGTTTTCACGCACTGAAATTGTTGTATTGTTATGCCCAATGTGCAAAGACAAAGTTGTTTTCCTTTTTAACTACCACATTTTCTCATCGATAAAGCACACCTAACGTACAACGTGCACCCAGAACTTTGTAGTTATCATGAAATTTTATAGGTACTGCATGCCCAGTGCTTCATAGTTATCTTGAACATGTATAAAGGCCGCGCATCTGTATATACATTAATATATATATATATATATATATATATATATATATATATATATATATATATATATATATATATATATATATATATATATATATATATATATATATATATATATATATATATATGCGCATAAAAATTATGTATAGTGTGAGTAAAAATACATCTTTGTTGGATGTGTGTGTGTATAAATACGTCTATGTTTGAATTTTTTCAATTTTCATTACATAATGCGCATTGTCATTTTTTTCAATCATCTGAACATTTTGGTTTAAATAACGTGTGCATTATCAATGGGAAAACACGATATTTAAAGAACTGCTGGAGATGCCATGGCAGTTACTTTAACGGAGTCATCTGCTGATGAGCATTGAAATGCGTCAATTTCACAGGTGGTGGAAACAATCATTCCCCTTGACCAGCACTTGCGCCTAAATCCCCTCGATACCCTTTATTCGTTCTCTGCCAGTGAGCGGCTGGCTCTCTCTATGCCCTAGCCCGTGCTCCAACTCAGACACCACGGTTGAAGGCATAAGGGTTGTGGTTCAATCGAATCTTGGTTAGCTCCCTCTTTTGCTAGTTAATCTGCTCTCTCATTTTCAGGATCTGGTGGAGGACGTTATTTGGTACATTATGGACATTTAAGGGCTTTCAATGCTGCCGGACTATCTGTGCACATATGTATTAGTCTACAATCTGGACCAGCCTCTAATTTAAATGCACCCAAAATCGTTCACTTTGATTAGGGATCTGGATCCCTTAATGCCTTGCCAAGTCCTTGTGCCAATTGAGATACTGAGGCATCCTCTTACACCAAAATTGTATCCCAGTCCTAGTCAAAGCAAATGATTTTTACACTTTGAATTTGGTGCATTTTAAGATACATTAGTGAGTGCCTTCGTTAAACTTACTGTCACTGTACGTTCTGAAGTTATTTGAATCTACGTGTGATTTCATGTGCTAATGGTATGATGGCATAAAAGTTTATCCTGATACAGTGATATGCCTTCCTAATGAGATAAAGATTTCTTACAAGGTGTGTTGCAGTATTCCCCAGCTGACACCTTATCATTACTCTTGGAGCCAGAGATTCACTTGGAAACCTAGCTGATAACTAATGTTTTAAACATGGAGATAATAATATATTTAATATATAACAACAATAGCATTGAAAACAGTTTGTTTTGAGTGGGCCTGAATTTGGGGGAGGTCAGTTAATGGAGTGGGTGGGGAGAGGAAATTGGCTCCTGGATATTTCACCACTGAGTGGCATTGATTTTTCAGAAACCACATGGAAATGTTGGCCTGTATATGGCATGGCGCCCTCTGCAGAACTTACATAAATTCTTACTCTTGGTTTGGTTTTCACCATTTGGATTCATCTTTCTCACGATGCACGAGATGCATCTCTTGCACGAGAAACTGGTTCAATGGAAATTCCTGGAAGAGAAGCCTTCATCAACTGCACATTGTGGAAGACTTAAAAATAATTTCCACCCAACTATTGGTAATAATTTGTTGGACAAACTGAAGTTTCTATGACTATATCTGCATCAGAAAGGATGCTTATGAGATTTTATTTTTTATTTTAAAGTACGTAGTTAATTACAGTAATATTTGACATGTCATGTACTGTCCCTATGACTATATTCTTGAAATGAATTGTTGTATTTGATATGATTTTATGGGAAGCAAATCTATGAGTAATATTAAATTTCATAGTTAGCTTGCATCTAGATACTGGCTAATTATTTCAAAATAAGGTATGCCATAATTAAGTCCACTCAAACTTATTACGAATGTTCTCGCCGGCCTTGTTCCCAAATTCTCATTTCATGTCACGATTCAACTACCTTTAGCCATGGCTAGTGGTGAAAACACTGAACAATATTTATACAGATTCATGATTTCAGAGCTCTCTTCGAGAATTGTTCACTTCTGATTATTCTTTCATATCTTTGCTTTTTTCTTAACTTAACTTAGAAATACTTGAATTGAAGTCTGTGAAGGGGCTTGCCTTGGAAGACATTTTGACTGAGATACACTCATATGTTCACCGCAGTAAGTAAATTTTTGGCAAAACTATTATAAGCAACTTCAGTCTTCATTTACATTTAATCTCATATTATCCATCTTTCTGGGCAGTTGAATTTCCTGCTGAAATTCGGATTCACCTTTTGATAAAAATGGCTGAGGTAGAGCATCGACTGTCCCTGGGAACATCGGAAAAAGTGCAGCTCAGTTCTTTGGTCAGTGCATTCCAAGAAGTAATCCACAAGGTAGTACATTAGGAGATTGGACGTATAATGTGTTTCACTACTCATTTAGTGATGGTGAACAGTGGACAGATCAATTAATGTTACAGGGGTGCATCAGCGTGTGTACAAACATCAAAAGTATGGATTTCAATTAATTGAAGATCTGGTACATTAAATGCAGTGTGCTTTCAAGTACTTTCTGATAATTTGTTTTGTTTTGAGCCTAATAAAGTGTGAAGAGAATGGATACTGAAAAACACTAAAATAAAATATGTTTTCAATCAATGCTAAACATCTTCAGGAGATTAGATAGAAATGATGACACATCATTCTTGTTCTTCCTTTTGAAGGAAGTAATTTTTATTATATTTTTGTATATGACATTTTTCATCTCATTATTTTACAATGGTAAAATATAAGATATGCCACTCAAAAACGAAAAAATGATTATATACATTTTGAGATTTCATAATAACTAACTTGTGGTCAGAGTCCGCATCCGCTCCCGGGAAGCTGTGCAAATTAATCACACCTTTCCTAAACCTGTGCCTGACGAGAATATAATCTAACTGATACCGTTTTGAGTCTCCTGGCATTTTCCATGTATACCTGTGCCTTATGTGGTGTCTAAACCAAGTGTTGGTGATGACTAACCCCTGCAGTCATTCCTCATTCGTAAACTGTAGTCCCCCACCTCATCATCACGATCTGTTCCTTTGCATTCCAATCCCCCATCACTCAAATATTTCCCTGCAGGAACACATACGATTATGTCCTCCTACTGATTGTATTATAATTAAATATGTATATATATATGTGTATATATATGTGTGTATATATATGTGTGTGTATATATATATATATATATATATATATATATATATAAATATAATATATATATACACACTATACTATTGTCATCAACTCTTGTCTCCAGTCTGGTTATTTTCCTGATCAGTTGAATTTTCCAAGGTCATTCCTATTCACAAACGTGGTGATATCAGTTCTCGTAACAATTATTGTCCTGTTACAATAATTTCTCCACTTGCGAAAATCATTGAATCAGTTGTATTTACCCAAATCCTGGACTATTTTGAATCTTTAAATCTATTACACCGACTCAGTTTGGTTTCAGACCCAACAAATGTACAACCCAAGCTGTTGAATATGTTATAAAGCAAATGATTAAGGCTTTTGAAGGTAATCAATGTTTGGCTCTCTCACTATGTGACTTCTCTTCGG
The DNA here is from genome assembly GCF_022747635.1 of Hetaerina americana. NCBI lineage: Eukaryota > Metazoa > Arthropoda > Insecta > Odonata > Calopterygidae > Hetaerina > Hetaerina americana. The sequence goes on along the minus strand of NW_027286997.1, from coordinate 483,125 downwards.
CTTTTGATTGTGTCAATCACACAATACTCATAAATAAGTTGAAATATTATGGTTTTAAGGATACTGAATTAAAATTTATTTCTTCCTACTTATCTGATTGTAAGCAGTCAGTTTATGTAAATGGTAAACAGTCCAAACCATTAAATATTAAATATGGTGTACCTCAGGGCTCTGTGCTAGGACCTCTTTTATATCTGGTCATGATTAATGACTTGTGCCCTAATATGATTACTGACTGTGTCCTCTATGCGGATGATACTACTTTCCTACATAATTCCCCACATCATTCTGATGCGATGAATAGAGTTCCTATTATACTTATAAAGGCAGTGGACTGGTAGTAGTAGTAGTTTTAAGGGGAGGCAACCGACAGCTAAGGTCATTTGCGCCATAGGGGATGGACAGGAAAGGATGTAGGGTGGAGAGAAACCCGGCGTCGGCATTAGCCTGCTCTTTACGAAAGGCGCCAAGGGGTCCGCAGTTTAACGTCCCATCCAAATGACGGCGTACTCACTCAAAGTGCCCTCCACTAAGTACCTCAAGTAGGGATCGAGATACCTCTGAAAAACATTCAACACCGCCGGGATTTGAACCCATGCCCTCAGGGTGGGAAGCCAGTACATTAGCCCCCGCACCATCTCGATCCCCCAGTGGACTGGTTTTCTGCCAACCATCTCCATATGAATCCCAATAAAACTCAGCATCTTCTCTGTACACTAAAATTTGCTACACCAGATATTGTCCCTGTGAAACTGCTGGGATTTTATATAGACTCCAAGTTAACATGGAGTGCTCATATTCTACACATTAGGAAGAAACTTGCCCGAGCCTTATTTCTGCTCAGGAAATTGAAATTATATGTTAGTAAGGACTACTTAATTAATGCCTACTATGCATTCTATTACTCACATATCACTTATGGCATTAGACTTTGGGGGCATGCATCTGATATTAAGCTAATCTTTGTGATGCAGAAAAAGGCAGTCCTCTTTAAGTCTCTCTTTTTAAATTTAAAAATTATGACTGTCTACAATTTATACATATTCTATTCATTAGTTCATGTAAAAGAAAATACGAGTATGTACTCCACTACGGCTGACGCTCACAGCCATAACACCAGAGCAAAGTCTAATATGGATTTTCCACACTGTAGGCTAGATAGGACTTACAAAGTTGAAGGTCTACCTATTAAATTATTCAATACGCTTCCAAAATCTGTAGAAACAAAATGTGTGTGTGAAAATGTTATTTTTCACATTTTTCCATGAAAAGTGCCAATACCCCCCCCTTTGGGTTCTAGGTGAAAATCTCACTCGACACAAATCAAACAAAAATGTTTCCATGGTGTGTATTCTAGTTCATTTTCATCAAATAAACAAAATAAAACCCAGAATAAATCCTGAAAGACAAGAAATGAGCATAAAAGATGCTTCAGCGCAAGTGTTAATGTTACTAAAAGAGCCAAAATTTCTAAAAATATTGCGAAAAACAACAATCTTCTGTTTTAGAGTGAATGTTTGAGGTGTATAGAAGGCATTTATTTCATTTTTAGAAAATGTTATTTTTCACATTTTTCCATGAAAAGTGCCAATACCCCCCCCTTTGGGTTCTGGGTGAAAATCTAACTCGACACAAATCAAACAAAAATGTTTCCATGGTGTGTATTCTAGTTCATTTTCATCAAATAAACAAAATAAAACCCAGAATAAATCCTGAAAGACAAGAAATGAGCATAAAAGATGCTTCAGCCCAAGTGTTAATGTTACTAAAAGAGCCAAAATTTCTAAAAATATTGCGAAAAACAACAATCTTCTGTTTTAGAGTGAATGTTTGAGGTGTATAGAAGGCATTTATTTCATTTTTAGAAAATGTTATTTTTCACATTTTTCCATGAAAAGTGCCAATACCCCCCCCTTTGGGTTCTAGCTGAAAATCTCACTCGACACAAATCAAACAAAAATGTTTCCATGGTGTGTATTGGGTTTCATTTTCATTAAATAAACAATAAAACCCAGAATAAATCCTGAAAGACAAGAAATGACCATAAAAGATGCTTCAGCGCAAAGGTTAATGTTACTAAAAGAGCCAAAATTTCTAAAAATATTGCGAAAAACAACAATCTTCTGTTTTAGAGTCAATGTTTGAGGTGTATAGAAGGCATTTATTTCATTTTTAGAAAATGTTATTTTTCACATTATTCCATGAAAAGTGCCAATACCACCCCTTTGGGTTCTAGGTGAAAATCTCACTCGACACAAATCAAACAAAAATGTTTCCATGGTGTGTATTCTAGTTCATTTTCATCAAATAAACAAAATAAAACCCAGAATAAATCCTGAAAGACAAGAAATGAGCATAAAAGATGCTTCAGCGCAAAGGTTAATGTTACTAAAAGAGCCAAAATTTCTAAAAATATTGCAAAAAACAACAATCTTCTGTTTTAGAGTGAATGTTTGAGGTGTATAGAAGGCATTTATTTCATTTTTAGAAAATGTTATTTTTCACATTTTTCCATGAAAAGTGCCAATACCCCCCTTTGGGTTCTAGGTGAAAATCTCACTCGACACAAATCAAACAAAAATGTTTCCATGGTGTGTATTCTAGTTCATTTTCATCAAATAAACAAAATAAAACCCAGAATAAATCCTGAAAGACAAGAAATGAGCATAAAAGATGCTTCAGCGCAAGTGTTAATGTTACTAAAAGAGCCAAAATTTCTAAAAATATTGCGAAAAACAACAATCTTCTTTCTGTTTTAGAGTGAATGTTTGAGGTGTATAGAAGGCATTTATTTCATTTTTAGAAAATGTTATTTTTCACATTTTTCCATGAAAAGTGCCAATACCCCCCCCTTTGGGTTCTAGGTGAAAATCTCACTCGACACAAATCAAACAAAAATGTTTCCATGGTGTGTATTCTAGTTCATTTTCATCAAATAAACAAAATAAAACCCAGAATAAATCCTGAAAGACAAGAAATGAGCTTAAAAGATGCTTCAGCGCAATTGTTAAAATTACTTTAAGAGCCCAAATTTCTAAAAATATTGCGAAAAACAACAATTTTCAGTTTAAGAGTGAATGTTTGAGGTGTATAGAAGGCATTTATTTCAGTTTTAGAAAATTTTATTTTTCACATTTTTCCATGAAAAGTGCCAATACCCCCCCTTTGGGTTCTAGGTGAAAATCTCACTCGACACAAATCAAACAAAAATGTTTCCATGGTGTGTACTAGTTCATTTTCATCAAATAAACAAAATAAAACCCAGAATAAATCCTGAAAGACAAGAAATGAGCATAAAAGATGCTTCAGCGCAAGTGTTAATGTTACTAAAAAAGCCATAATTTCTAAAAATATTGCGAAAAACAACAATCTTCTGTTTTTGAGTGAATGTTTGAGGTGTATAGAAGGCATTTATTTCAGTTTTAGAAAATTTTATTTTTCACATTTTTCCATGAAAAGTGCCAATACCCCCCCTTTGGGTTCTACGTGAAAATCTCACTCGACACAAATCAAACAAAAATGTTTCCATGGTGTGTATTGGGTTTCATTTTCATTAAATAAACAATAAAACCCAGAATAAATCCTGAAAGACAAGAAATGAGCTTAAAAGATGCTTCAGCTCAAGTGTTAATGTTACTAAAAGAGCCAAAATTTCTAAAAATATTGCGAAAAACAACAATCTTCTGTTTTAGAGTGAATGTTTGAGGTGTAGAGAAGGCATTTATTTCATTTTTAGAAAATGTTATTTTTCACATTTTTCCATGAAAAGTGCCAATACCACCCCTTTGGGTTCTAGGTGAAAATCTCACTCGACACAAATCAAACAAAAATGTTTCCATGGTGTGTATTCTAGTTCATTTTCATCAAATAAACAAAATAAAACCCAGAATAAATCCTGAAAGACAAGAAATGAGCATAAAAGATGCTTCAGCGCCAGTGTTAATGTTACTAAAAGAGCCAAAATTTCTAAAAATATTGCGAAAAACAACAATCTTCTGTTTTAGAGTGAATGTTTGAGGTGTAGAGAAGGCATTTATTTCATTTTTAGAAAATGTTATTTTTCACATTTTTCCATGAAAAGTGCCAATACCCCCCCCTTTGGGTTCTAGGTGAAAATCTCACTCGACACAAATCAAACAAAAATGTTTCCATGGTGTGTATTCTAGTTCATTTTCATCAAATAAACAAAATAAAACCCAGAATAAATCCTGAAAGACAAGAAATGAGCTTAAAAGATGCTTCAGCGCAATTGTTAAAATTACTTTAAGAGCCATAATTTCTAAAAATATTGCGAAAAACAACAATTTTCAGTTTTAGAGTGAATGTTTGAGGTGTATAGAAGGCATTTATTTCAGTTTTAGAAAATGTTATTTTTCACATTTTTCCATGAAAAGTGCCAATACCCCCCCTTTGGGTTCTAGGTGAAAATCTCACTCGACACAAATCAAACAAAAATGTTTCCATGGTGTGTACTAGTTCATTTTCATCAAATAAACAAAATAAAACCCAGAATAAATCCTGAAAGACAAGAAATGAGCATAAAAGATGCTTCAGCGCAAGTGTTAATGTTACTAAAAAAGCCATAATTTCTAAAAATATTGCGAAAAACAACAATCTTCTGTTTTTGAGTGAATGTTTGAGGTGTATAGAAGGCATTTATTTCAGTTTTAGAAAATTTTATTTTTCACATTTTTCCATGAAAAGTGCCAATACCCCCCCTTTGGGTTCTACGTGAAAATCTCACTCGACACAAATCAAACAAAAATGTTTCCATGGTGTGTATTCTAGTTCATTTTCATCAAATAAACAAAATAAAACCCAGAATAAATCCTGAAAGACAAGAAATGAGCATAAAAGATGCTTCAGCGCCAGTGTTAATGTTACTAAAAGAGCCAAAATTTCTAAAAATATTGCGAAAAAAAACAATCTTCTGTTTTAGAGTGAATGTTTGAGGTGTAGAGAAGGCATTTATTTCATTTTTAGAAAATGTTATTTTTCACATTTTTCCATGAAAAGTGCCAATACCACCCCTTTGGGTTCTAGGTGAAAATCTCACTCGACACAAATCAAACAAAAATGTTTCCATGGTGTGTATTCTAGTTCATTTTCATCAAATAAACAAAATAAAACCCAGAATAAATCCTGAAAGACAAGAAATGAGCATAAAAGATGCTTCAGCGCAAGTGTTAATGTTACTAAAAGAGCCAAAATTTCTAAAAATATTGCGAAAAACAACAATTTTCTGTTTTTGAGTGAATGTTTGAGGTGTATGGAAGGCATTTATTTCATTTTTAGAAAATGTTATTTTTCACATTTTTCCATGAAAAGTGCCAATACCCCCCCCTTTGGGTTCTAGGTGAAAATCTCACTCGACACAAATCAAACAAAAATGTTTCCATGGTGTGTATTCTAGTTCATTTTCATCAAATAAACAAAATAAAACCCAGAATAAATCCTGAAAGACAGGAAATGAGCTTAAAAGATGCTTCAGCGCAATTGTTAAAATTACTTTAAGAGCCCAAATTTCTAAAAATATTGCGAAAAACAACAATTTTCAGTTTTAGAGTGAATGTTTGAGGTGTATAGAAGGCATTTATTTCAGTTTTAGAAAATTTTATTTTTCACATTTTTCCATGAAAAGTGCCAATACCCCCCCCTTTGGGTTCTAGGTGAAAATCTCACTCGGCACAAATCAAACAAAAATGTTTCCATGGTGTGTATTCTAGTTCATTTTCATCAAATAAACAAAATAAAACCCAGAATAAATCCTGAAATACAAGAAATGAGCATAAAAGATGCTTCAGCCCAAGTGTTAATTTTACTAAAAGAGCCAAAATTTCTAAAAATATTGCGAAAAACAACAACCTTCTGTTTTAGAGTGAATGTTTGAGGTGTATATAAGGCATTTATTTCATTTTTAGAAAATGTTATTTTTCACATTTTTCCATGAAAAGTGCCAATACCCCCCCCGTTGGGTTCTAGGTGAAAATCTCACTCGACACAAATCAAACAAAAATGTTTCCATGGTGTGTATTCTAGTTCATTTTCATCAAATAAACAAAATAAAACCCAGAATAAATCCTGAAAGACAAGAAATGAGCTTAAAAGATGCTTCAGCTCAAGTGTTAATGTTACTAAAAGAGCCCAAATTTCTAAAAATATTGCGAAAAACAACAATCTTCTGTTTTAGAGTGAATGTTTAAGGTGTTTAGAAGGCATTTATTTCATTTTTAGAAAATGTTATTTTTCACATTTTTCCATGCAAAGTGCCAATACCCCCCTTTGGGTTCTAGGTGAAAATCTCACACGACACAAATCAAACAAAAATGTTTCCATGGTGTGTATTCTAGTTCATTTTCATCAAATAAACAAAATAAACTCCCCAGAATAAATCCTGAAAGACAAGAAATGAACATAAAAGATGCTTCAGCGCAAGTGTTAATGTTACTAAAAGAGCCAAAATTTCTAAAAATATTGCGAAAAACAACAATCTTCTTCTTTAGAGTGAATGTTTGAGGTGTATAGAAGGCATTTATTTCATTTTTAGAAAATGTTATTTTTCACATTTTTCCATGCAAAGTGCCAATACCCCCCTTTGGGTTCTAGGTGAAAATCTCACACGACACAAATCAAACAAAAATGTTTCCATGGTGTGTATTCTAGTTCATTTTCATCAAATAAACAAAATAAACTCCCCAGAATAAATCCTGAAAGACAAGAAATGAACATAAAAGATGCTTCAGCGCAAGTGTTAATGTTACTAAAAGAGCCAAAATTTCTAAAAATATTGCGAAAAACAACAATCTTCTGTTTTAGAGTGAATGTTTGAGGTGTAGAGAAGGCATTTATTTCATTTTTAGAAAATGTTATTTTTCACATTTTTCCATGAAAAGTGCCAATACCCCCCCCTTTGGGTTCTAGGTGAAAATCTCACTCGACACAAATCAAACAAAAATGTTTCCATGGTGTGTATTCTAGTTCATTTTCATCAAATAAACAAAATAAAACCCAGAATAAATCCTGAAAGACAAGAAATGAGCTTAAAAGATGCTTCAGCGCAATTGTTAAAATTACTTTAAGAGCCATAATTTCTAAAAATATTGCGAAAAACAACAATTTTCAGTTTTAGAGTGAATGTTTGAGGTGTATAGAAGGCATTTATTTCAGTTTTAGAAAATGTTATTTTTCACATTTTTCCATGAAAAGTGCCAATACCCCCCCTTTGGGTTCTAGGTGAAAATCTCACTCGACACAAATCAAACAAAAATGTTTCCATGGTGTGTACTAGTTCATTTTCATCAAATAAACAAAATAAAACCCAGAATAAATCCTGAAAGACAAGAAATGAGCATAAAAGATGCTTCAGCGCAAGTGTTAATGTTACTAAAAAAGCCATAATTTCTAAAAATATTGCGAAAAACAACAATCTTCTGTTTTTGAGTGAATGTTTGAGGTGTATAGAAGGCATTTATTTCAGTTTTAGAAAATTTTATTTTTCACATTTTTCCATGAAAAGTGCCAATACCCCCCCTTTGGGTTCTACGTGAAAATCTCACTCGACACAAATCAAACAAAAATGTTTCCATGGTGTGTATTCTAGTTCATTTTCATCAAATAAACAAAATAAAACCCAGAATAAATCCTGAAAGACAAGAAATGAGCATAAAAGATGCTTCAGCGCCAGTGTTAATGTTACTAAAAGAGCCAAAATTTCTAAAAATATTGCGAAAAACAACAATCTTCTGTTTTAGAGTGAATGTTTGAGGTGTAGAGAAGGCATTTATTTCATTTTTAGAAAATGTTATTTTTCACATTTTTCCATGAAAAGTGCCAATACCACCCCTTTGGGTTCTAGGTGAAAATCTCACTCGACACAAATCAAACAAAAATGTTTCCATGGTGTGTATTCTAGTTCATTTTCATCAAATAAACAAAATAAAACCCAGAATAAATCCTGAAAGACAAGAAATGAGCATAAAAGATGCTTCAGCGCAAGTGTTAATGTTACTAAAAGAGCCAAAATTTCTAAAAATATTGCGAAAAACAACAATTTTCTGTTTTTGAGTGAATGTTTGAGGTGTATGGAAGGCATTTATTTCATTTTTAGAAAATGTTATTTTTCACATTTTTCCATGAAAAGTGCCAATACCCCCCCCTTTGGGTTCTAGGTGAAAATCTCACTCGACACAAATCAAACAAAAATGTTTCCATGGTGTGTATTCTAGTTCATTTTCATCAAATAAACAAAATAAAACCCAGAATAAATCCTGAAAGACAAGAAATGAGCATAAAAGATGCTTCAGCGCAAGTGTTAATGTTACTAAAAGAGCCAAAATTTCTAAAAATATTGCGAAAAAACAACAATCTTCTGTTTTAGAGTGAATGTTAGAGGTGTATAGAAGGCATTTATTTCATTTTTAGAAAATGTTATTTTTCACATTTTTCCATGAAAAGTGCCAATACCCCCCCCTTTGGGTTCTAGGTGAAAATCTCACTCGACACAAATCAAACAAAAATGTTTCCATGGTGTGTATTCTAGTTCATTTTCATCAAATAAACAAAATAAAACCCAGAATAAATCCTGAAAGACAGGAAATGAGCTTAAAAGATGCTTCAGCGCAATTGTTAAAATTACTTTAAGAGCCCAAATTTCTAAAAATATTGCGAAAAACAACAATTTTCAGTTTTAGAGTGAATGTTTGAGGTGTATAGAAGGCATTTATTTCAGTTTTAGAAAATTTTATTTTTCACATTTTTCCATGAAAAGTGCCAATACCCCCCCCTTTGGGTTCTAGGTGAAAATCTCACTCGGCACAAATCAAACAAAAATGTTTCCATGGTGTGTATTCTAGTTCATTTTCATCAAATAAACAAAATAAAACCCAGAATAAATCCTGAAATACAAGAAATGAGCATAAAAGATGCTTCAGCCCAAGTGTTAATTTTACTAAAAGAGCCAAAATTTCTAAAAATATTGCGAAAAACAACAATCTTCTGTTTTAGAGTGAATGTTTGAGGTGTATATAAGGCATTTATTTCATTTTTAGAAAATGTTATTTTTCACATTTTTCCATGAAAAGTGCCAATACCCCCCCCGTTGGGTTCTAGGTGAAAATCTCACTCGACACAAATCAAACAAAAATGTTTCCATGGTGTGTATTCTAGTTCATTTTCATCAAATAAACAAAATAAAACCCAGAATAAATCCTGAAAGACAAGAAATGAGCTTAAAAGATGCTTCAGCTCAAGTGTTAATGTTACTAAAAGAGCCAAAATTTCTAAAAATATTGCGAAAAACAACAATCTTCTGTTTTAGAGTGAATGTTTAAGGTGTTTAGAAGGCATTTATTTCATTTTTAGAAAATGTTATTTTTCACATTTTTCCATGCAAAGTGCCAATACCCCCCTTTGGGTTCTAGGTGAAAATCTCACACGACACAAATCAAACAAAAATGTTTCCATGGTGTGTATTCTAGTTCATTTTCATCAAATAAACAAAATAAACTCCCCAGAATAAATCCTGAAAGACAAGAAATGAACATAAAAGATGCTTCAGCGCAAGTGTTAATGTTACTAAAAGAGCCAAAATTTCTAAAAATATTGCGAAAAACAACAATCTTCTTCTTTAGAGTGAATGTTTGAGGTGTATAGAAGGCATTTATTTCATTTTTAGAAAATGTTATTTTTCACATTTTTCCATGCAAAGTGCCAATACCCCCCTTTGGGTTCTAGGTGAAAATCTCACACGACACAAATCAAACAAAAATGTTTCCATGGTGTGTATTCTAGTTCATTTTCATCAAATAAACAAAATAAACTCCCCAGAATAAATCCTGAAAGACAAGAAATGAACATAAAAGATGCTTCAGCGCAAGTGTTAATGTTACTAAAAGAGCCAAAATTTCTAAAAATATTGCGAAAAACAACAATCTTTTGTTTTAGAGTGAATGTTTGAGGTGTATAGAAGGCATTTATTTCATTTTTAGAAAATGTTATTTTTCACATTTTTCCATGAAAAGTGCCAATACCCCCCCGTTGGGTTCTAGGTGAAAATCTCACTCGACACAAATCAAACAAAAATGTTTCCATGGTGTGTATTCTAGTTCATTTTCATCAAATAAACAAAATAAAACCCAGAATAAATCCTGAAAGACAAGAAATGAGCTTAAAAGATGCTTCAGCTCAAGTGTTAATGTTACTAAAAGAGCCAAAATTTCTAAAAATATTGCGAAAAACAACAATCTTCTGTTTTAGAGTGAATGTTTAAGGTGTTTAGAAGGCATTTATTTCATTTTTAGAAAATGTTATTTTTCACGTTTTTCCATGAAAAGTGGCAATACCCCCCCCTTTGGGTTCTAGGTGAAAATCTCACTCAACACAAATCAAACAAAAATGTTTCCATGGTGTGTATTCTAGTTGATTTTCATCAAATAAACAAAATAAAACCCAGAATAAATCCTGAAAGACAAGAAATGAGCATAAAAGATGCTTCAGCGCAAGTGTTAATGTTACTAAAAGAGCCAAAATTTCTAAAAATATTGCGAAAAACAACAATCTTCTGTTTTAGAGTGAATGTTTGAGGTGTATAGAAGGCATTTATTTCATTTTTAGAAAATGTTATTTTTCACATTTTTCCATGAAAAGTGCCAATACCCCCCCTTTGGGTTCTAGGTGAAAATCTCACTCGACACAAATCAAACAAAAATGTTTCCATGGTGTGTATTCTAGTTCATTTTCATCAAATAATCAAAATAAAACCCAGAATAAATCCTGAAAGACAAGAAATGAGCTTAAAAGATGCTTCAGCGCAAGTGTTAATGTTACTAAAAGAGCCAAAATTTTTAAAAATATTGCGAAAAACAACAATCTTCTGTTTTAGAGTGAATGTTTGAGGTGTATAGAAGGCATTTATTTCATTTTTAGAAAATGTTATTTTTCACATTTTTCCATGAAAAGTGCCAATACCCCCCCCTTTGGGTTCTACGTGAAAATCTCACTCGACACAAATCAAACAAAAATGTTTCCATGGCGTGTATTGGGTTTCATTTTCATTAAATAAACAATAAAACCCAGAATAAATCCTGAAAGACAAGAAATGAGCATAAAAGATGCTTCAGCTCAAGTGTTAATGTTACTAAAAGAGCCAAAATTTCTAAAAATATTGCGAAAAACAACAATCTATGTTTTAGAGTGAATGTTTGAGGTGTATAGAAGGCATTTATTTCATTTTTAGAAAATGTTATTTTTCACATTTTTCCATGAAAAGTGCCAATACCCCCCCCTTTGGGTTCTAGGTGAAAATCTCACTCGACACAAATCAAACAAAAATGTTTCCATGGTGTGTATTCTAGTTCATTTTCATCAAATAAACAAAATAAAACCCAGAATAAATCCTGAAAGACAAGAAATGAGCATAAAAGATGCTTCAGCGCAAGTGTTAATGTTACTAAAAGAGCCAAAATTTCTAAAAATATTGCGAAAAACAACAATCTTCTTTCTGTTTTAGAGTGAATGTTTGAGGTGTATAGAAGGCATTTATTTCATTTTCGAAAATGTTATTTTTCACATTTTTCCATGAAAAGTGCCAATACCCCCCCCTTTGGGTTCTAGGTGAAAATCTCACTCGTCACAAATCAAACAAAAATGTTTCCATGGTGTGCATTCTAGTTCATTTTCATCAAATAAACAAAATAAAACCCAGAATAAATCCTGAAAGACAAGAAATGAGCTTAAAAGATGCTTCAGCGCAATTGTTAAAATTACTTTAAGAGCCCAAATTTCTAAAAATATTGCGAAAAACAACAATCTTCTGTTTTAGAGTGAATGTTTAAGGTGTTTAGAAGGCATTTATTTCATTTTTAGAAAATGTTATTTTTCACGTTTTTCCATGAAAAGTGGCAATACCCCCCCCTTTGGGTTCTAGGTGAAAATCTCACTCGACACAAATCAAACAAAAATGTTTCCATGGTGTGTATTCTAGTTGATTTTCATCAAATAAACAAAATAAAACCCAGAATAAATCCTGAAAGACAAGAAATGAGCATAAAAGATGCTTCAGCGCAAGTGTTAATGTTACTAAAAGAGCCAAAATTTCTAAAAATATTGCGAAAAACAACAATCTTCTGTTTTAGAGTGAATGTTTGAGGTGTATAGAAGGCATTTATTTCATTTTTAGAAAATGTTATTTTTCACATTTTTCCATGAAAAGTGCCAATACCCCCCCTTTGGGTTCTAGGTGAAAATCTCACTCGACACAAATCAAACAAAAATGTTTCCATGGTGTGTATTCTAGTTCATTTTCATCAAATAATCAAAATAAAACCCAGAATAAATCCTGAAAGACAAGAAATGAGCTTAAAAGATGCTTCAGCGCAAGTGTTAATGTTACTAAAAGAGCCAAAATTTTTAAAAATATTGCGAAAAACAACAATCTTCTGTTTTAGAGTGAATGTTTGAGGTGTATAGAAGGCATTTATTTCATTTTTAGAAAATGTTATTTTTCACATTTTTCCATGAAAAGTGCCAATACCCCCCCCTTTGGGTTCTACGTGAAAATCTCACTCGACACAAATCAAACAAAAATGTTTCCATGGCGTGTATTGGGTTTCATTTTCATTAAATAAACAATAAAACCCAGAATAAATCCTGAAAGACAAGAAATGAGCATAAAAGATGCTTCAGCTCAAGTGTTAATGTTACTAAAAGAGCCAAAATTTCTAAAAATATTGCGAAAAACAACAATCTATGTTTTAGAGTGAATGTTTGAGGTGTATACAAGGCATTTATTTCATTTTTAGAAAATGTTATTTTTCACATTTTTCCATGAAAAGTGCCAATACCCCCCCCTTTGGGTTCTAGGTGAAAATCTCACTCGTCACAAATCAAACAAAAATGTTTCCATGGTGTGTATTCTAGTTCATTTTCATCAAATAAACAAAATAAAACCCAGAATAAATCCTGAAAGACAAGAAATGAGCTTAAAAGATGCTTCAGCGCAATTGTTAAAATTACTTTAAGAGCCCAAATTTCTAAAAATATTGCGAAAAACAACAATTTTCAGTTTAAGAGTGAATGTTTGAGGTGTATAGAAGGCATTTATTTCAGTTTTAGAAAATTTTATTTTTCACATTTTTCCATGAAAAGTGCCAATACCCCCCCTTTGGGTTCTAGGTGAAAATCTCACTCGACACAAATCAAACAAAAATGTTTCCATGGTGTGTACTAGTTCATTTTCATCAAATAAACAAAATAAAACCCAGAATAAATCCTGAAAGACAAGAAATGAGCTTAAAAGATGCTTCAGCGCAAGTGTTAATGTTACTAAAAGAGCCAAAATTTTTAAAAATATTGCGAAAAACAACAATCTTCTGTTTTAGAGTGAATGTTTGAGGTGTATAGAAGGCATTTATTTCATTTTTAGAAAATGTTATTTTTCACATTTTTCCATGAAAAGTGCCAATACCCCCCCCTTTGGGTTCTACGTGAAAATCTCACTCGACACAAATCAAACAAAAATGTTTCCATGGCGTGTATTGGGTTTTATTTTCATTAAATAAACAATAAAACCCAGAATAAATCCTGAAAGACAAGAAATGAGCATAAAAGATGCTTCAGCTCAAGTGTTAATGTTACTAAAAGAGCCAAAATTTCTAAAAATATTGCGAAAAACAACAATCTATGTTTTAGAGTGAATGTTTGAGGTGTATAGAAGGCATTTATTTCATTTTTAGAAAATGTTATTTTTCACATTTTTCCATGAAAAGTGCCAATACCCCCCCCTTTGGGTTCTAGGTGAAAATCTCACTCGACACAAATCAAACAAAAATGTTTCCATGGTGTGTATTCTAGTTCATTTTCATCAAATAAACAAAATAAAACCCAGAATAAATCCTGAAAGACAAGAAATGAGCTTAAAAGATGCTTCAGCGCAATTGTTAAAATTACTTTAAGAGCCCAAATTTCTAAAAATATTGCGAAAAACAACAATCTTCTGTTTTAGAGTGAATGTTTAAGGTGTTTAGAAGGCATTTATTTCATTTTTAGAAAATGTTATTTTTCACGTTTTTCCATGAAAAGTGGCAATACCCCCCCCTTTGGGTTCTAGGTGAAAATCTCACTCGGCACAAATCAAACAAAAATGTTTCCATGGTGTGTATTCTAGTTCATTTTCATCAAATAAACAAAATAAAACCCAGAATAAATCCTGAAATACAAGAAATGAGCATAAAAGATGCTTCAGCCCAAGTGTTAATTTTACTAAAAGAGCCAAAATTTCTAAAAATATTGCGAAAAACAACAATCTTCTGTTTTAGAGTGAATGTTTGAGGTGTATATAAGGCATTTATTTCATTTTTAGAAAATGTTATTTTTCACATTTTTCCATGAAAAGTGCCAATACCCCCCCCGTTGGGTTCTAGGTGAAAATTTCACTCGACACAAATCAAACAAAAATGTTTCCATGGTGTGTATTCTAGTTCATTTTCATCAAATAATCAAAATAAAACCCAGAATAAATCCTGAAAGACAAGAAATGAGCTTAAAAGATGCTTCAGCGCAATTGTTAAAATTACTTTAAGAGCCCAAATTTCTAAAAATATTGCGAAAAACAACAATCTTTTTTTTAGAGTGAATGTTTAAGGTGTTTAGAAGGCATTTATTTCATTTTTAGAAAATGTTATTTTTCACGTTTTTCCATGAAAAGTGGCAATACCCCCCCCTTTGGGTTCTAGGTGAAAATCTCACTCGGCACAAATCAAACAAAAATGTTTCCATGGTGTGTATTCTAGTTCATTTTCATCAAATAAACAAAATAAAACCCAGAATAAATCCTGAAATACAAGAAATGAGCATAAAAGATGCTTCAGCCCAAGTGTTAATTTTACTAAAAGAGCCAAAATTTCTAAAAATATTGCGAAAAACAACAATCTTCTGTTTTAGAGTGAATGTTTGAGGTGTATATAAGGCATTTATTTCATTTTTAGAAAATGTTATTTTTCACATTTTTCCATGAAAAGTGCCAATACCCCCCCTTTGGGTTCTAGGTGAAAATCTCACTCGACACAAATCAAACAAAAATGTTTCCATGGTGTGTATTCTAGTTCATTTTCATCAAATAATCAAAATAAAACCCAGAATAAATCCTGAAAGACAAGAAATGAGCTTAAAAGATGCTTCAGCGCAAGTGTTAATGTTACTAAAAGAGCCAAAATTTTTAAAAATATTGCGAAAAACAACAATCTTCTGTTTTAGAGTGAATGTTTGAGGTGTATAGAAGGCATTTATTTCATTTTTAGAAAATGTTATTTTTCACATTTTTCCATGAAAAGTGCCAATACCCCCCCCTTTGGGTTCTACGTGAAAATCTCACTCGACACAAATCAAACAAAAATGTTTCCATGGCGTGTATTGGGTTTCATTTTCATTAAATAAACAATAAAACCCAGAATAAATCCTGAAAGACAAGAAATGAGCATAAAAGATGCTTCAGCTCAAGTGTTAATGTTACTAAAAGAGCCAAAATTTCTAAAAATATTGCGAAAAACAACAATCTATGTTTTAGAGTGAATGTTTGAGGTGTATAGAAGGCATTTATTTCATTTTTAGAAAATGTTATTTTTCACATTTTTCCATGAAAAGTGCCAATACCCCCCCCTTTGGGTTCTAGGTGAAAATCTCACTCGACACAAATCAAACAAAAATGTTTCCATGGTGTGTATTCTAGTTCATTTTCATCAAATAAACAAAATAAAACCCAGAATAAATCCTGAAAGACAAGAAATGAGCATAAAAGATGCTTCAGCGCAAGTGTTAATGTTACTAAAAGAGCCAAAATTTCTAAAAATATTGCGAAAAACAACAATCTTCTTTCTGTTTTAGAGTGAATGTTTGAGGTGTATAGAAGGCATTTATTTCATTTTCGAAAATGTTATTTTTCACATTTTTCCATGAAAAGTGCCAATACCCCCCCCTTTGGGTTCTAGGTGAAAATCTCACTCGTCACAAATCAAACAAAAATGTTTCCATGGTGTGTATTCTAGTTCATTTTCATCAAATAAACAAAATAAAACCCAGAATAAATCCTGAAAGACAAGAAATGAGCTTAAAAGATGCTTCAGCGCAATTGTTAAAATTACTTTAAGAGCCCAAATTTCTAAAAATATTGCGAAAAACAACAATTTTCAGTTTAAGAGTGAATGTTTGAGGTGTATAGAAGGCATTTATTTCAGTTTTAGAAAATTTTATTTTTCACATTTTTCCATGAAAAGTGCCAATACCCCCCCTTTGGGTTCTAGGTGAAAATCTCACTCGACACAAATCAAACAAAAATGTTTCCATGGTGTGTACTAGTTCATTTTCATCAAATAAACAAAATAAAACCCAGAATAATTCCTGAAAGACAAGAAATGAGCTTAAAAGATGCTTCAGCTCAAGTGTTAATGTTACTAAAAGAGCCAAAATTTCTAAAAATATTGCGAAAAACAACCACTTTCTGTTTTAGAGTGAATGTCTAAGGTGTTTAGAAGGCATTTATTTCATTTTTAGAAAATGTTATTTTTCACGTTTTTCCATGAAAAGGGTCAATACCCCCCCCTTTGGGTTCTAGGTGAAAATCTCACTCGACACAAATCAAAAAAAAATGTTTCCATGGTGTGTATTCTAGTTGATTTTCATCAAATAAACAAAATAAAACCCAGAATAAATCCTGAAAGACAAGAAATGAGCATAAAAGATGCTTCAGCGAAAGTGTTAATGTTACTAAAAGAGCCAAAATTTCTAAAAATATTGCGAAAAACAACAATCTTCTGTTTTAGAGTGAATGTTTGAGGTGTATAGAAGGCATTTATTTCATTTTTAGAAAATGTTATTTTTCACATTTTTCCATGAAAAGTGCCAATACCCCCCCCCTTTGGGTTCTAGGTTAAAATCTCACTCGACACAAATCAAACAAAAATGTTTCCATGGTGTGTATTCTAGTTCATTTTCATCAAATAAACAAAATAAAACCCAGAATAAATCCTGAAAGACAAGAAATGAGCTTAAAAGATGCTTCAGCGCAATTGTTAAAATTACTTTAAGAGCCCAAATTTCTAAAAATATTGCGAAAAACAACAATTTTCAGTTTTAGAGTGAATGTTTGAGGTGTATAGAAGGCATTTATTTCAGTTTTAGAAAATTTTATTTTTCACATTTTTCCATGAAAAGTGCCAATACCCCCCCTTTGGGTTCTAGGTGAAAATCTCACTCGACACAAATCAAACAAAAATGTTTCCATGGTGTGTACTAGTTAATTTTCATCAAATAAACAAAATAAAACCCAGAATAAATCCTGAAAGACAAGAAATGAGCATAAAAGATGCTTCAGCGCAAGTGTTAATGTTACTAAAAAAGCCTTAATTTCTAAAAATATTGCGAAAAACAACAATCTTCTGTTTTTGAGTGAATGTTTGAGGTGTATAGAAGGCATTTATTTCAGTTTTAGAAAATTTTATTTTTCACATTTTTCCATGAAAAGTGCCAATACCCCCCCTTTGGGTTCTACGTGAAAATCTCACTCGACACAAATCAAACAAAAATGTTTCCATGGTGTGTATTCTAGTTCATTTTCATCAAATAAACAAAATAAAACCCAGAATAAATCCTGAAAGACAAGAAATGAGCATAAAAGATGCTTCAGCGCCAGTGTTAATGTTACTGAAAGAGCCAAAATTTCTAAAAATATTGCGAAAAACAACAATCTTCTGTTTTAGAGTGAATGTTTGAGGTGTAGAGAAGGCATTTATTTCATTTTTAGAAAATGTTATTTTTCACATTTTTCCACGAAAAGTGCCAATACCACCCCTTTGGGTTCTAGGTGAAAATCTCACTCGACACAAATCAAACAAAAATGTTTCCATGGTGTGTATTCTAGTTCATTTTCATCAAATAAACAAAATAAAACCCAGAACAAATCCTGAAAGACAAGAAATGAGCATAAAAGATGCTTCAGCGCAAGTGTTAATGTTACTAAAAGAGCCAAAATTTCTAAAAATATTGCGAAAAACAACAATTTTCAGTTTTAGAGTGAATGTTTGAGGTGTATAGAAGGCATTTATTTCAGTTTTAGAAAATTTTATTTTTTCACATTTTTCCATGAAAAGTGCCAATACCCCCCCTTTGGGTTCTAGGTGAAAATCTCACTCGACACAAATCAAACAAAAATGTTTCCATGGTGTGTACTAGTTCATTTTCATCAAATAAACAAAATAAAACCCCGAATAAATCCTGAAAGACAAGAAATGAGCATAAAAGATGCTTCAGCGCAAGTGTTAATGTTACTAAAAAAGCCATAATTTCTAAAAATATTGCGAAAAACAACAATTTTCAGTTTTAGAGTGAATGTTTGAGGTGTATAGAAGGCATTTATTTCAGTTTTAGAAAATTTTATTTTTCACATTTTTCCATGAAAAGGGCCAATACCCCCCCTTTGGGTTCTAGGTGAAAATCTCACTCGACACAAATCAAACAAAAATGTTTCCATGGTGTGTACTAGTTCATTTTCATCAAATAAACAAAATAAAACCCCGAATAAATCCTGAAAGACAAGAAATGAGCATAAAAGATGCTTCAGCGCAAGTGTTAATGTTACTAAAAAAGCCATAATTTCTAAAACTATTGCGAAAAACAACAATCTTCTGTTTTTGAGTGAATGTTTGAGGTGTAGAGAAGGCATTTATTTCATTTTTAGAAAATGTTATTTTTCACATTTTTCCATGAAAAGTGCCAATACCCCCCTTTGGGTTCTACGTGAAAATCTCACTCGACACAAATCAAACAAAAATGTTTCCATGGTGTGTATTCTAGTTCATTTTCATCAAATAAACAAAATAAAACCCAGAATAAATCCTGAAAGACAAGAAATGAGCATAAAAGATGCTTCAGCGCAAGTGTTAATTTTACTAAAAGAGCCAAAATTTCTAAAAATATTGCGAAAAACAACAATCTTCTGTTTTAGAGTGAATGTTTGAGGAGTAAAGAAGGCATTTATTTCATTTTTAGAAAATGTTATTTTTCACATTTTTCCATGAAAAGTGCCAATACCCCCCCCTTTGGGTTCTACGTGAAAATCTCACTCGACACAAATCAAACAAAAATGTTTCCATGGCGTGTATTGGGTTTCATTTTCATTAAATAAACAATAAAACCCAGGATAAATCCTGAAAGACAAGAAATGAGCATAAAAGATGCTTCAGCTCAAGTGTTAATGTTACTAAAAGAGCCAAAATTTCTAAAAATATTGCGAAAAAATCAATCTATTTTTTAGAGTGAATGTTTGAGGTGTATAGAAGGCATTTATTTCATTTTTAGAAAATGTTATTTTTCACATTTTTCATGAAAAGTGCCAATATCCCCCCCTTTGGGTTCTAGGTGAAAATCTCACTCGACACATATCAAACAAAAATGTTTCCATGGTGTGTATTTTAGTTCATTTTCATCAAATAAACAAAATAAAACCCAGAATAAATCCTGAAAGACAAGAAATGAGCATAAAAGATGCTTCAGCGCAAGTGTTAATGTTACTAAAAGAGCCAAAATTTCTAAAAATATTGCGAAAAAACAACAATCTTCTGTTTTAGAGTGAATGTTAGAGGTGTATAGAAGGCATTTATTTCATTTTTAGAAAATGTTATTTTTCACATTTTTCCATGAAAAGTGCCAATACCCCCCCCTTTGGGTTCTAGGTGAAAATCTCACTCGACACAAATCAAACAAAAATGTTTCCATGGTGTGTATTCTAGTTCATTTTCATCAAATAAACAAAATAAAACCCAGAATAAATCCTGAAATACAAGAAATGAGCATAAAAGATGCTTCAGCCCAAGTGTTAATGTTACTTAAAGAGCCAAAATTTCTAAAAATATTGCGAAAAACAACAATCTTCTGTTTTAGAGTGAATGTTTGAGGTGTATAGAAGGCATTTATTTCATTTTTAGAAAATGTTATTTTTCACATTTTTCCATGAAAAGTGCCAATACCCCCCCTTTGGGTTCTAGGTGAAAATCTCACTCGACACAAATCAAACAAAAATGTTTCCATGGTGTGTATTCTAGTTCATTTTCATCAAATAATCAAAATAAAACCCAGAATAAATCCTGAAAGACAAGAAATGAGCTTAAAAGATGCTTCAGCGCAAGTGTTAATGTTACTAAAAGAGCCAAAATTTCTAAAAATATTGCGAAAAACAACAATCTTCTGTTTTAGAGTGAATGTTTGAGGTGTATAGAAGGCATTTATTTCATTTTTAGAAAATGTTATTTTTCACATTTTTCCATGAAAAGTGCCAATACCCCCCCCTTTGGGTTCTACATGAAAATCTCACTCGACACAAATCAAACAAAAATGTTTCCATGGCGTGTATTGGGTTTCATTTTCATTAAATAAACAATAAAACCCAGAATAAATCCTGAAAGACAAGAAATGAGCATAAAATATGCTTCAGCGCAAGTGTTAATGTTACTAAAAGAGCCAAAATTTCTAAAAATATTGCGAAAAACAACAATCTATGTTTTAGAGTGAATGTTTGAGGTGTATAGAAGGCATTTATTTCATTTTTAGAAAATGTTATTTTTCACATTTTTCCATGAAAAGTGCCAATACCCCCCCCTTTGGGTTCTAGGTGAAAATCTCACTCGACACAAATCAAACAAAAATGTTTCCATGGTGTGTATTCTAGTTCATTTTCATCAAATAAACAAAATAAAACCCAGAATAAATCCTGAAAGACAAGAAATGAGCATAAAAGATGCTTCAGCGCAAGTGTTAATGTTACTTAAAGAGCCAAAATTTCTAAAAATATTGCGAAAAACAACAATCTTCTTTCTGTTTTAAAGTGAATGTTTGAGGTGTATAGAAGGCATTTATTTCATTTTTAGAAAATGTTATTTTTCACATTTTTCCATGAAAAGTGCCAATACCCCCCCCTTTGGGTTCTAGGTGAAAATCTCACTCGACACAAATCAAACAAAAATGTTTCCATGGTGTGTATTCTAGTTCATTTTCATCAAATAAACAAAATAAAACCCAGAATAAATCCTGAAAGACAAGAAATGAGCTTAAAAGATGCTTCAGCGCAATTGTTAAAATTACTTTAAGAGCCCAAATTTCTAAAAATATTGCGAAAAACAACAATTTTCAGTTTTAGAGTGAATGTTTGAGGTGTATAGAAGGCATTTATTTCAGTTTTAGAAAATTTTATTTTTCACATTTTTCCATGAAAAGTGCCAATACCCCCCCTTTGGGTTCTAGGTGAAAATCTCACTCGACACAAATCAAACAAAAATGTTTCCATGGTGTGTATTCTAGTTCATTTTCATCAAATAATCAAAATAAAACCCAGAATAAATCCTGAAAGACAAGAAATGAGCTTAAAAGATGCTTCAGCGCAAGTGTTAATGTTACTAAAAGAGCCAAAATTTCTAAAAATATTGCGAAAAACAACAATCTTCTGTTTTAGAGTGAATGTTTGAGGTGTATAGAAGGCATTTATTTCAGTTTTTGAAAATTTTATTTTTCACATTTTTCCATGAAAAGTGCCAATACCCCCCCTTTGGGTTCTAGGTGAAAATCTCACTCGACACAAATCAAACAAAAATGTTTCCATGGTGTGTACTAGTTCATTTTCATCAAATAAACAAAATAAAACCCCGAATAAATCCTGAAAGACAAGAAATGAGCATAAAAGATGCTTCAGCGCAAGTGTTAATGTTACTAAAAAAGCCATAATTTCTAAAAATATTGCGAAAAACAACAATCTTCTGTTTTTGAGTGAATGTTTGAGGTGTATAGAAGGCATTTATTTCAGTTTTAGAAAATTTTATTTTTCACATTTTTCCATGAAAAGTGCCAATACCCCCCCTTTGGGTTCTACGTGAAAATCTCACTCGACACAAATCAAACAAAAATGTTTCCATGGTGTGTATTCTAGTTCATTTTCATCAAATAAATAAAATAAAACCCAGAATAAATCCTGAAAGACAAGAAATGAGCATAAAAGATGCTTCAGCGCCAGTGTTAATGTTACTAAAAGAGCCAAAGATTCTAAAAATATTGCGAAAAACAACAATCTTCTGTTTTAGAGTGAATGTTTGAGGTGTAGAGAAGGCATTTATTTCATTTTTAGAAAATGTTATTTTTCACATTTTTCCATGAAAAGTGCCAATACCCCCCTTTGGGTTCTACGTGAAAATCTCACTCGACACAAATCAAACAAAAATGTTTCCATGGTGTGTATTCTAGTTCATTTTCATCAAATAAACAAAATAAAACCCAGAATAAATCCTGAAAGACAAGAAATGAGCATAAAAGATGCTTCAGCGCAAGTGTTAATGTTACTAAAAGAGCCAAAATTTCTAAAAATATTGCGAAAAACAACAATCTTCTGTTTTAGAGTGAATGTTTGAGGAGTAAAGAAGGCATTTATTTCATTTTTAGAAAATGTTATTTTTCACATTTTTCCATGAAAAGTGCCAATACCCCCCCCTTTGGGTTCTACGTGAAAATCTCACTCGACACAAATCAAACAAAAATGTTTCCATGGCGTGTATTGGGTTTCATTTTCATTAAATAAACAATAAAACCCAGGATAAATCCTGAAAGACAAGAAATGAGCATAAAAGATGCTTCAGCTCAAGTGTTAATGTTACTAAAAGAGCCAAAATTTCTAAAAATATTGCGAAAAAATCAATCTATTTTTTAGAGTAAATGTTTGAGGTGTATAGAAGGCATTTATTTCATTTTTAGAAAATGTTATTTTTCACATTTTTCATGAAAAGTGCCAATATCCCCCCCTTTGGGTTCTAGGTGAAAATCTCACTCGACACATATCAAACAAAAATGTTTCCATGGTGTGTATTTTAGTTCATTTTCATCAAATAAAAAAAATAAAACCCAGAATAAATCCTGAAAGACAAGAAATGAGCATAAAAGATGCTTCAGCGCAAGTGTTAATGTTACTAAAAGAGCCAAAATTTCTAAAAATATTGCGAAAAAACAACAATCTTCTGTTTTAGAGTGAATGTTAGAGGTGTATAGAAGGCATTTATTTCATTTTTAGAAAATGTTATTTTTCACATTTTTCCATGAAAAGTGCCAATACCCCCCCCTTTGGGTTCTAGGTGAAAATCTCACTCGACACAAATCAAACAAAAATGTTTCCATGGTGTGTATTCTAGTTCATTTTCATCAAATAAACAAAATAAAACCCAGAATAAATCCTGAAATACAAGAAATGAGCATAAAAGATGCTTCAGCCCAAGTGTTAATGTTACTTAAAGAGCCAAAATTTCTAAAAATATTGCGAAAAACAACAATCTTTTGTTTTAGAGTGAATGTTTGAGGTGTATAGAAGGCATTTATTTCAGTTTTAGAAAATGTTATTTTTCACATTTTTCCATGAAAAGTGCCAATACCCCCCCTTTGGGTTCTAGGTGAAAATCTCACTCGACACAAATCAAACAAAAATGTTTCCATGGTGTGTATTCTAGTTCATTTTCATCAAATAATCAAAATAAAACCCAGAATAAATCCTGAAAGACAAGAAATGAGCTTAAAAGATGCTTCAGCGCAAGTGTTAATGTTACTAAAAGAGCCAAAATTTCTAAAAATATTGCGAAAAACAACAATCTTCTGTTTTAGAGTGAATGTTTGAGGTGTATAGAAGGCATTTATTTCATTTTTAGAAAATGTTATTTTTCACATTTTTCCATGAAAAGTGCCAATACCCCCCCCTTTGGGTTCTACGTGAAAATCTCACTCGACACAAATCAAACAAAAATGTTTCCATGGCGTGTATTGGGTTTCATTTTCATTAAATAAACAATAAAACCCAGAATAAATCCTGAAAGACAAGAAATGAGCATAAAAGATGCTTCAGCGCAAGTGTTAATGTTACTAAAAGAGCCAAAATTTCTAAAAATATTGCGAAAAACAACAATCTATGTTTTAGAGTGAATGTTTGAGGTGTATAGAAGGCATTTATTTCATTTTTAGAAAATGTTATTTTTCACATTTTTCCATGAAAAGTGCCAATACCCCCCCCTTTGGGTTCTAGGTGAAAATCTCACTCGACACAAATCAAACAAAAATGTTTCCATGGTGTGTATTCTAGTTCATTTTCATCAAATAAACAAAATAAAACCCAGAATAAATCCTGAAAGACAAGAAATGAGCATAAAAGATGCTTCAGCGCCAGTGTTAATGTTACTAAAAGAGCCAAAATTTCTAAAAATATTGCGAAAAACAACAATCTTCTGTTTTAGAGTGAATGTTTAGGTGTAGAGAAGGCATTTATTTCATTTTTAGAAAATGTTATTTTTCACATTTTTCCACGAAAAGTGCCAATACCACCCCTTTGGGTTCTAGGTGAAAATCTCACTCGACACAAATCAAACAAAAATGTTTCCATGGTGTGTATTCTAGTTCATTTTCATCAAATAAACAAAATAAAACCCAGAACAAATCCTGAAAGACAAGAAATGAGCATAAAAGATGCTTCAGCGCAAGTGTTAATGTTACTAAAAGAGCCAAAATTTCTAAAAATAATGCGAAAAACAACAATTTTCAGTTTTAGAGTGAATGTTTGAGGTGTATAGAAGGCATTTATTTCAGTTTTAGAAAATTTTATTTTTCACATTTTTCCATGAAAAGTGCCAATACCCCCCCTTTGGGTTCTAGGTGAAAATCTCACTCGACACAAATCAAACAAAAATGTTTCCATGGTGTGTACTAGTTCATTTTCATCAAATAAACAAAATAAAACCCAGAATAAATCCTGAAAGACAAGAAATGAGCATAAAAGATGCTTCAGCGCAGGTGTTAATGTTACTAAAAAAGCCATAATTTCTAAAAATATTGCGAAAAACAACAATCTTCTGTTTTTGAGTGAATGTTTGAGGTGTATAGAAGGCATTTATTTCAATTTTAGAAAATTTTATTTTTCACATTTTTCCATGAAAAGTGCCAATACCCCCCCTTTGGGTTCTACGTGAAAATCTCACTCGACACAAATCAAACAAAAATGTTTCCATGGTGTGTATTCTAGTTCATTTTCATCAAATAAACAAAATAAAACCCAGAATAAATCCTGAAAGACAAGAAATGAGCATAAAAGATGCTTCAGCGCCAGTGTTAATGTTACTAAAAGAGCCAAAATTTCTAAAAATATTGCGAAAAACAACAATCTTCTGTTTTAGAGTGAATGTTTGAGGTGTAGAGAAGGCATTTATTTCATTTTTAGAAAATGTTATTTTTCACATTTTTCCATGAAAAGTGCCAATACCACCCCTTTGGGTTCTAGGTGAAAATCTCACTCGACACAAATCAAACAAAAATGTTTCCATGGTGTGTATTCTAGTTCATTTTCATCAAATAAACAAAATAAAACCCAGAATAAATCCTGAAAGACAAGAAATGAGCATAAAAGATGCTTCAGCGCAAGTATTAATGTTACTAAAAGAGCCCAAATTTCTAAAAATATTGCGAAAAACAACAATCTTCTGTTGTAGAGTGAATGTTTGAGGTGTATAGAAGGCATTTATTTCATTTTTAGAAAATGTTATTTTTCACATTTTTCCATGAAAAGTGCCAATACCCCCCCCTTTGGGTTCTAGGTGAAAATCTCACTCGACACAAATCAAACAAAAATGTTTCCATGGTGTGTATTCTAGTTCATTTTCATCAAATAAACAAAATAAAACCCAGAATAAATCCTGAAAGACAGGAAATGAGCTTAAAAGATGCTTCAGCGCAATTGTTAAAATTACTTTAAGAGCCCAAATTTCTAAAAATATTGCGAAAAACAACAATTTTCAGTTTTAGAGTGAATGTTTGAGGTGTATAGAAGGCATTTATTTCAGTTTTAGAAAATTTTATTTTTCACATTTTTCCATGAAAAGTGCCAATACCCCCCCCTTTGGGTTCTAGGTGAAAATCTCACTCGGCACAAATCAAACAAAAATGTTTCCATGGTGTGTATTCTAGTTCATTTTCATCAAATAAACAAAATAAAACCCAGAATAAATCCTGAAATACGAGAAATGAGCATAAAAGATGCTTCAGCCCAAGTGTTAATGTTACTAAAAGAGCCAAAATTTCTAAAAATATTGCGAAAAACAACAATCTTCTGTTTTAGAGTGAATGTTTGAGGTGTATATAAGGCATTTATTTCATTTTTAGAAAATGTTATTTTTCACATTTTTCCATGAAAAGTGCCAATACCCCCCCCTTTGGGTTCTAGGTGAAAATCTCACTCGACACAAATCAAACAAAAATGTTTCCATGGTGTGTATTGGGTTTCGTTTTCATTAAATAAACAATAAAACCCAGAATAAATCCTGAAAGACAAGAAATGAGCTTAAAAGATGCTTCAGCTCAAGTGTTAATGTTACTAAAAGAGCCAAAATTTCTAAAAATATTGCGAAAAACAACAATCTTCTTTTTTAGAGTGAATGTTTGAGGTGTATAGAAGGCATTTATTTCATTTTTAGAAAATGTTATTTTTCACATTTTTCCATGCAAAGTGCCAATACCCCCCTTTGGGTTCTAGGTGAAAATCTCACACGACACAAATCAAACAAAAATGTTTCCATGGTGTGTATTCTAGTTCATTTTCATCAAATAAACAAAATAAACTGCCCAGAATATATCCTGAAAGACAAGAAAAGAACATAAAAGATGCTTCAGCGCAAGTGTTAATGTTACTAAAAGAGCCAAAATTTCTAAAAATATTGCGAAAAACAACAATCTTTTGTTTTAGAGTGAATGTTTGAGGTGTATAGAAGGCATTTATTTCATTTTTAGAAAATGTTATTTTTCACATTTTTCCATGAAAAGTGCCAATACCCCCCCCGTTGGGTTCTAGGTGAAAATCTCACTCGACACAAATCAAACAAAAATGTTTCCATGGTGTGTATTCTAGTTCATTTTCATCAAATAAACAAAATAAAACCCAGAATAAATCCTGAAAGACAAGAAATGAGCTTAAAAGATGCTTCAGCTCAAGTGTTAATGTTACTAAAAGAGCCAAAATTTCTAAAAATATTGCGAAAAACAACAATCTTCTGTTTTAGAGTGAATGTTTAAGGTGTTTAGAAGGCATTTATTTCATTTTTAGAAAATGTTATTTTTCACGTTTTTCCATGAAAAGTGGCAATACCCCCCCTTTGGGTTCTAGGTGAAAATCTCACTCGACACAAATCAAACAAAAATGTTTCCATGGTGTGTATTCTAGTTGATTTTCATCAAATAAACCAAATAAAACCCAGAATAAAATCTGAAAGACAAGAAATGAGCATAAAAGATGCTTCAGCGCAAGTGTTAATGTTACTAAAAGAGCCAAAATTTCTAAAAATATTGCGAAAAACAACAATCTTCTGTTTTAGAGTGAATGTTTGAGGTGTATAGATGGCATTTATTTCATTTTTAGAAAATGTTATTTTTCACATTTTTCCATGAAAACTGCAAATACCCCCCCTTTGGGTTCTGAGTGAAAATCTCACTCGACACAAATCAAACAAAAATGTTTCCATGGTGTGTATTCTAGTTCATTTTCATTAAATAATCAAAATAAAACCCAGAATAAATCCTGAAAGACAAGAAATGAGCTTAAAAGATGCTTCAGCGCAAGTGTTAATGTTACTAAAAGAGCCAAAATTTCTAAAAATATTGCGAAAAACAACAATCTTCTGTTTTAGAGTGAATGTCTGAGGTGTATAGAAGCCATTTATTTCATTTTTAGAAAATGTTATTTTTCACATTTTTCCATGAAAAGTGCCAATACCCCCCCCTTTGGGTTCTACGTGAAAATCTCACTCGACACAAATCAAACAAAAATGTTTCCATGGCGTGTATTGGGTTTCATTTTCATTAAATAAACAATAAAACCCAGAATAAATCCTGAAAGACAAGAAATGAGCATAAAAGATGCTTCAGCGCCAGTGTTAATGTTACTAAAAGAGCCAAAATTTCTAAAAATATTGCGAAAAACAACAATCTATGTTTTAGAGTGAATAGTGGGGTGTATAGAAGGCATTTATTTCATTTTTAGAAAATGTTATTTTTCACATTTTTCCATGAAAAGTGCCAATACCCCCCCCTTTGGTTTCTAGGTGAAAATCTCACTCGACACAAATCAAACAAAAATGTTTCCATGGTGTGTATTCTAGTTCATTTTCATCAAAAAACCAAATAAAACCCAGAATAAATCCTGAAAGACAAGAAATGACATAAAAGATGCTTCAGCGCAAGTGTTAATGTTACTAAAAGAGCCAAAATTTCTAAAAATATTGCGAAAAACAACAATCTTCTTTCTGTTTTAGAGTGAATGTTTGAGGTGTATAGAAGGCATTTATTTCATTTTTAGAAAATGTTATTTTTCACATTTTTTCCATGAAAAGTGCCAATACCCCCCCCTTTGGGTTCTAGGTGAAAATCTCACTCGACACAAATCAAACAAAAATGTTTCCATGGTGTGTATTCTAGTTCATTTTCATCAAATAAACAAAATAAAACCCAGAATAAATCCTGAAAGACAAGAAATGAGCTTAAAAGATGCTTCAGCGCAATTGTTAAAATTACTTTAAGAGCCCAAATTTCTAAAAATATTGCGAAAAACAACAATTTTCAGTTTTAGAGTGAATGTTTGAGGTGTATAGAAGGCATTTATTTCAGTTTTAGAAAATTTATTTTTCACATTTTTCCATGAAAAGTGCCAATACCCCCCCCTTTGGGTTCTAGGTGAAAATCTCACTCGACACAAATCAACAAAAATGTTTCCATGGTGTGTACTAGTTCATTTTCATCAAATAAACAAAATAAAACCCAGAATAAATCCTGAAAGACAGAAATGAGCATAAAAGATGCTTCAGCGCAAGTGTTAATGTTACTAAAAAAGCCATAATTTCTAAAATATTGCGAAAAACAACAATCTTCTTTTTTTGAGTGAATGTTTGAGGTGTATAGAAGGCATTTATTTCAGTTTTAGAAAATTTTATTTTTCACATTTTTCCATGAAAAGTGCCAATACCCCCCCTTTGGGTTCTACGTGAAAATCTCACTCGACACAAATCAAACAAAAATGTTTCCATGGTGTGTAGTGGTTTCATTTTCATCAAATTAACAAAATAAAACCCAGAATAAATCCTGAAAGACAAGGAATGAGCATAAAAGATGCTTCAGCGCAAGTGTAAATGTTACTAAAGAGCCCAAATTTCTAAAAATATTGCGAAAAACCACAATCTTCTGTTTAAGAGTGAATGTTTGAGGTGTATAGAAGGCATTTATTTCAATTTTAGAAAATTTAATTTTTCACATTTTTCCATGAAAAGTCCCTTTGGGTTCTAGGTGAAAATCTCACTCGACACAAATCAAAAAAAATGTTTCCATGGTGTGTATTGTTGTTCATTTTCATCAAATAAACAAAATTAAACCCAGAATAAATCCTGAAAGACAAGAAATGAGCATAAAAGATGCTTCAGCGCAAGTGTTAATGTTACTAAAAGAGCCAAAATTTCTAAAAATAATGCGAAAAACAACAATTTTCAGTTTTAGAGTGAATGTTTGAGGTGTATAGAAGGCATTTATTTCAGTTTTAGAAAATTTTATTTTTCACATTTTTCCATGAAAAGTGCCAATACCCCCCCTTTGGGTTCTAGGTGAAAATCTCACTCGACACAATCAAACAAAAATGTTTCCATGGTGTGTACTAGTTCATTTTCATCAAATAAACAAAATAAAACCCAGAATAAATCCTGAAAGACAAGAAATGAGCATAAAAGATGCTTCAGCGCAGGTGTTAATGTTACTAAAAAAGCCATAATTTCTAAAAATATTGCGAAAAACAACAATCTTCTGTTTTTGAGTGAATGTTTGAGGTGTATAGAAGGCGATTTATTTCAATTTTAGAAAATTTTATTTTTCACATTTTTCCATGAAAAGTGCCAATACCCCCCTTTGGGTTCTACGTGAAAATCTCACTCGACACAAATCAAACAAAAATGTTTCCATGGTGTGTATTGTTGTTCATTTTCATCAAATAACAAAATAAAACCCAGAATAAATCCTGAAAGACAAGAAATGAGCATAAAAGATGCTTCAGCGCAATTGTTAATGTTAAAAAAAGAGCCCAAATTTTCTAAAATATTGCGAAAAAAAAAATTTTCAGATTTAGAGTGAATGTTTGAGGTGTGTAGAAGGCATTTATTTCATTTTTAGAAATGTTTTTTTTTTCACTTTTTTCCATGAATAGTGCCAACACCCCCCCTTTTGGTTCTAGGTGAAAATCTCACTCGACACAAATCAAACAAAAATGTTTCCATGGTGTGTAGTGGTTTTCATTTTCATCAAATTAACAAAATAAAACCCAGAATAAATCCTGAAAGACAAGGAATGAGCATAAAAGATGCTTCAGCGCAAGTGTAAATGTTACTAAAAGAGCCAAATTTCTAAAAATATTGCGAAAAAACCACAATCTTCTGTTTAAGAGTGAATGTTTGAGGTGTATAGAAGGCATTTATTTCAATTTTAGAAAATTTAATTTTTTCACATTTTTCCATGAAAAGTCCCTTTGGGTTCTAGGTGAAAATCTCACTCGACACAAATCAAAAAAAATGTTTCCATGGTGTGTACTTGTTGTTCATTTTCATCAAATAAACAAAATTAAACCCAGAATAAATCCTGAAAGACAAGAAATGAGCATAAAAGATGCTTCAGCGCAAGTGTTAATATTACTTAAAGGGCCCAAATTTCTAAAAATATTGCGAAAAACAACAATTTTCAGTTAAAGATTGAATGTCTGAGGTGTATAGAAGGCATTTATTTCATTTTAGAAAAATTAATTTTTCACATTTTTCCATGAAAAGTGCCAATACCACCCCTTTGGGTTCTAGGTGAAAATCTCACTCGACACAAATCAAACAAAATGTTTCCATGGTGTGTATTGTTGTTCATTTTCATCAAATAAACAAAATAAAACCCAGAATAAATCCTGAAAGACAAGAAATCAGCATAAAAGATGCTTCAGCGCAAGTGTTAATGTTACTAAAAGAGCCCAAATTTCTAAAAATATTGCGAAAAACAACAATTTTCAGATTAGAGTGAATATTTGAGGTGTATAGAAGGCATTTATTTCAATTTTAGAAAATTTAATTTTTCACATTTTTCCATGAAAAGTGCCAGTACCCCTCCCTTTGAGTTCTAGGTGAAAATATCACTCGAACACAAATCAAACAAGAATGTTTCCATGGTGTGTATTGGTTTCATTTTCATCAAATTAACAAAATAAAACCCAGAATAAATCCTGAAAGACAAGAAATGAGCATTAAAGATGCTTCAGCGCAAGTGTTAATGTTACTAAAGAGCCCAATTTTTCAAAAATATTGCGAAAAACAAAATTTTCAGATTTAGAGTGAATGTTTGAGGTGTAAAAAAGGCATTTATTTCATTTTTAGAAAATTTAATTTTTCACATTTTTCCATGAAAAGTGCCTATACCCCCCCTTTGGGTTCTAGGTGAAAACTCACTTGACACAAATCAAACAAAAATGTTTCAATGGTGTGTATTGTTGTTCATTTTCATCAAATTAACAAAATAAAACCAGAATAAATCCTGAAAGACAAGAAATGAGCATAAAAGATGCTTCAGCGCAAGTGTTAATGTTTTTTAAAGAGCCCAAATTTCAAAAATATTGCGAAAAACAAAATTTTCAGATTTAGAGTGAATGTTTGAGGTGTGTAGAAGGCATTTATTTCATTTTTAGGAAATGTATTTTTTCTCATTTTTCCATGAAAAGTGCCAATACCCCCCCTTTGGGTTCTAGGTGAAAATCTCACGCGGACCAAATCAGACAAAAATGTTTCCATGGTGTGTATTGTTGTTCATTTTCATCAAATAAACAAAATAAACGCAGAATAAATCCTGAAAGACAAGAAATGAGCATAAAAGATGCTTCAGGGCAAGTGTTAATATTACTTAAAGGGCCCAAATTTCTAAAAATATTGCGAAAAACAACATTTTTCAGGTTAAGAGTGAATGTCTGAGGTGTATAGAAGGCATTTATTTCATTTTTAGAAATTTAATTTTTCACATTTTTCCATGAAAAGTTCCAATATCCCCCCTTTGGGTTCTAGGTGAAAATCTCACTCAACACAAATCAAACAAAAATGTTTCCATGGTGTGTATTGTTGTTCATTTTCATCAAATAAACATAATAAAACCCAGAATAAATCCTGAAAGACAAGAAATGAGCATAAAAGATGCTTCAGCGCAATTGTTAATGTTACTAAAAGAGCCCAAATTTCTAAAAATATTGCGAAAAACAACAATTTTCCGTTTTAGAGTGAATGTTTGAGGTGTATAGAAGGCATTTATTTCATTTTTAGAAAATGTTTTTTTTTCACTTTTTTCCATGAATAGTGCCAACACCCCCCCCTTTTGGTTCTAGGTGAAAATCTCACTCGACACAAATCAAACAAAAATGTTTCCATAATGTGTATTGTTGTTCATTTTCATCAAATAAACGAAATAAAACCCAGAATAAATCCTGAAAGGCAAGAAATGAGCATAAAAGATGCTTAAGCGCAAGTGTTATTCTTACTATAAGAGCCCAAATTTCTAAAAATATTGCGAAAAACCACAATTTTCTTTTTAAGAGTAAATGTTTTAGGTGTATAGAAGGCATTTATTTCAATTTTAGAAAATTTAATTTTTCACATTTTTCCATGAAAAGTGCCAATACCCCCCCTTTGGGTTCTAGGTGAAAATCTCAATTGACACAAATCAAACAAAAATGTTTCCATGGTGTGTATTGTTGTTCATTTTCATCAAATTAACAAAATAAAACCCAGAATAAATCCTGAAAGACAAGAAATGAGCATAAAAGATGCTTCAGCGCAAGTGTTAATGTTAAAAAAAGAGCCCAATTTTTCAAAAATATTGCGAAAAAAAAAATTTTCAGATTTAGAGTGAATGTTTGAGGTGTGTAGAAGGCATTTATTTCATTTTTAGAAAATGTATTTTTTCTCATTTTTCCATGAAAAGTGCCAATACCCCCCCTTTGGGTTCTAGGTGAAAATCTCACTCGACACAAATCAAACAAAAATGTTTCCATGGTGTGTATTGTTGTTCATTTTCATCAACTAAACAAAATTAAACCCAGAATAAATCCTGAAAGGCAAGAAATGAGCATAAAAGATACTTAACCGCGAGTGTTATTCTTACTATAAGAGCCCAAATTTCTAAAAAATATTGCGAAAAACAACAATTTTCAGTTTAAGAGTGAATGTTTGAGGTGTATTAAAGGCATTTATTTCATTTTTAGAAATGTTAATTTTTCACATTTTTCCATGAAAAGTGCCAATACCCCCCCCTTTGGGTTCTAGGTGAAAATCTCACTTGGCACAAATCAAACAAAAATGTTTCCATGGTGTGTATTGTTGTTCATTTTCATCAAATAAACAAAATAAAACCCAGGTTAAATCAATCAAGACAAGAAATCAGCATAAAAGATGCTTCAGCGCAAGTGTTAATGTTACTAAAAGAGCCCAAATTTCTAAAAATATTGCGAAAAACAACAATCATCTGTTTTAGAGTGAATG
This sequence comes from Hetaerina americana, assembly GCF_022747635.1. Taxonomy (NCBI): domain Eukaryota; kingdom Metazoa; phylum Arthropoda; class Insecta; order Odonata; family Calopterygidae; genus Hetaerina; species Hetaerina americana. Next base: position 449,502 of record NW_027286997.1, on the reverse strand, counting down.
TTTGAGGTGTTTAGAAGGCAAATATTTCATTTTTAGAAAATTTAATTTTTCACATTCGTCCATGAAAAGTGCCAATACCCCCCCCTTTGTGTTCTAGGTGAAAATCTCCCTCTACACAAATCAAACAAAAATGCTTCCATGGTGTGTATTGTTGTTCATTTTCATCAAATAAACAAAATAAAACCCAGAATAAATCCTGAAAGACAAGAAATGAGCATAAAAGATGCTTCAGCGCAAGAGTTAATGTTACTAAAAGAGCCCAAAATTCTAAAAATATTGCGAAAAACAACAATTTTCAGTTTTAGAGTGAATATTTGAGGTGTATAGAAGGCATTTATTTCATTTTTAACAAATTTAATTTTTCCCATTTTTCCATGAAAAGTGCCCCCCCTTTGTTTCTAGGTGAAAAACTCACTTGACACAAATCAAACAAAAATGTTTCCATGGTGTGTATTGTTGTTCATTTTCATCAAATAAACAAAATAAAACCCAGAATAAATCCTGAAAGACAAGAAATGAGCATAAAAGATGCTTCAGCGCAAGTGTTAATGTTACTAAAAATGCCCAAATTTATAAAAATATTGCGAAAAACAACAATTTTCAGATTTAGAGTGAATGTTTGAGGTGTATAGAAGGCATTTATTTCATTTTTAGAAAATTTAATTTTTCACATTTTTCCATGAAAAGTTCCAATACCCCCCCCTTCGGGTTCTAGGTGAAAATCTCACTCGACAAAAATAAAACAAAAATTTTCCATGGTGTGTATTGTTGTTCATTTTCATCTAATAAACAAAATAAAACCCAGAATAAATCCTGAAAGACAAGAAATGAGCATAAAAGATGCTTCAGCGCTAGTGTTAATGTTACTAAAAGAGTCCAAATTTCTAAAAATATTGTGAAAAACAACAATCTTCTGTTTTAGAGTGAATGTTTGAGGTGTATAGAAGGCATTTATTTCATTTTTAGAAATTTTAATTTTTCACATTTTTCCATGTAAAGTGCCAATACCTATAATTTTCACCTAGAACCCTTTGGGTTCTAGGTGAAAATCTCACTCGACACAAATCAAACAAAAATGTTTCCATGGTGTGTATTGTTGTTCATTTTCATCAAATTAACAAAATAAAACCCAGAATAAATCCTGAAAGACAAGAAATGAGCATAAAAGATGCTTCAGCGCAAGTGTTAATGTTAAAAAAAGAGCCCAATTTTTCAAAAATATTGCGAAAAAAAAAATTTTCAGATTTAGAGTGAATGTTTGAGGTGTGTAGAAGGCATTTATTTCATTTTTAGAAAATGTATTTTTTCTCATTTTTCCATGAAAAGTGCCAATACCCCCCCTTTGGGTTCTAGGTGAAAATCTCACTCGACACAAATCAAACAAAAATGTTTCCATGGTGTGTATTGTTGTTCATTTTCATCAACTAAACAAAATTAAACCCAGAATAAATCCTGAAAGGCAAGAAATGAGCATAAAAGATACTTAACCGGGAGTGTTATTCTTACTATAAGAGCCCAAATTTCTAAAAAATATTGCGAAAAACAACAATTTTCAGTTTAAGAGTGAATGTTTGAGGTGTATTAAAGGCATTTATTTCATTTTTAGAAATGTTAATTTTTCACATTTTTCCATGAAAAGTGCCAATACCCCCCCCTTTGGGTTCTAGGTGAAAATCTCACTTGGCACAAATCAAACAAAAATGTTTCCATGGTGTGTATTGTTGTTCATTTTCATCAAATAAACAAAATAAAACCCAGGTTAAATCAATCAAGACAAGAAATCAGCATAAAAGATGCTTCAGCGCAAGTGTTAATGTTACTAAAAGAGCCCAAATTTCTAAAAATATTGCGAAAAACAACAATCATCTGTTTTAGAGTGAATGTTTGAGGTGTTTAGAAGGCAAATATTTCATTTTTAGAAAATTTAATTTTTCACATTCGTCCATGAAAAGTGCCAATACCCCCCCCTTTGTGTTCTAGGTGAAAATCTCCCTCTACACAAATCAAACAAAAATGCTTCCATGGTGTGTATTGTTGTTCATTTTCATCAAATAAACAAAATAAAACCCAGAATAAATCCTGAAAGACAAGAAATGAGCATAAAAGATGCTTCAGCGCAAGAGTTAATGTTACTAAAAGAGCCCAAAATTCTAAAAATATTGCGAAAAACAACAATTTTCAGTTTTAGAGTGAATATTTGAGGTGTATAGAAGGCATTTATTTCATTTTTAACAAATTTAATTTTTCCCATTTTTCCATGAAAAGTGCCCCCCCTTTGTTTCTAGGTGAAAAACTCACTTGACACAAATCAAACAAAAATGTTTCCATGGTGTGTATTGTTGTTCATTTTCATCAAATAAACAAAATAAAACCCAGAATAAATCCTGAAAGACAAGAAATGAGCATAAAAGATGCTTCAGCGCAAGTGTTAATGTTACTAAAAATGCCCAAATTTATAAAAATATTGCGAAAAACAACAATTTTCAGATTTAGAGTGAATGTTTGAGGTGTATAGAAGGCATTTATTTCATTTTTAGAAAATTTAATTTTTCACATTTTTCCATGAAAAGTTCCAATACCCCCCCCTTCGGGTTCTAGGTGAAAATCTCACTCGACAAAAATAAAACAAAAATGTTTCCATGGTGTGTATTGTTGTTCATTTTCATCAAATAAACAAAATAAAACCCAGAATAAATCCTGAAAGACAAGAAATCAGCATAAAAGATGCTTCAGCGCAAGTGTTAATGTTACTAAAAGAGCCCAAATTTCTAAAAATATTGCGAAAAACAACAATTTTCAGATTTAGAGTGAATATTTGAGGTGTATAGAAGGCATTTATTTCAATTTTAGAAAATTTAATTTTTCACATTTTTCCATGAAAAGTGCCAGTACCCCTCCCTTTGAGTTCTAGGTGAAAATATCACTCGACACAAATCAAACAAGAATGTTTCCATGGTGTGTATTGGTTTTCATTTTCATCAAATTAACAAAATAAAACCCAGAATAAATCCTGAAAGACAAGAAATGAGCATTAAAGATGCTTCAGCGCAAGTGTTAATGTTACTAAAAGAGCCCAATTTTTCAAAAATATTGCGAAAAACAAAATTTTCAGATTTAGAGTGAATGTTTGAGGTGTAAAAAAGGCATTTATTTCATTTTTAGAAAATTTAATTTTTCACATTTTTCCATGAAAAGTGCCTATACCCCCCCTTTGGGTTCTAGGTGAAAACTCACTTGACACAAATCAAACAAAAATGTTTCAATGGTGTGTATTGTTGTTCATTTTCATCAAATTAACAAAATAAAACCCAGAATAAATCCTGAAAGACAAGAAATGAGCATAAAAGATGCTTCAGCGCAAGTGTTAATGTTTTTTAAAGAGCCCAAATTTTCAAAAATATTGCGAAAAACAAAATTTTCAGATTTAGAGTGAATGTTTGAGGTGTGTAGAAGGCATTTATTTCATTTTTAGGAAATGTATTTTTTCTCATTTTTCCATGAAAAGTGCCAATACCCCCCCTTTGGGTTCTAGGTGAAAATCTCACGCGGACCAAATCAGACAAAAATGTTTCCATGGTGTGTATTGTTGTTCATTTTCATCAAATAAGCAAAATTAAACGCAGAATAAATCCTGAAAGACAAGAAATGAGCATAAAAGATGCTTCAGGGCAAGTGTTAATATTACTTAAAGGGCCCAAATTTCTAAAAATATTGCGAAAAACAACATTTTTCAGGTTAAGAGTGAATGTCTGAGGTGTATAGAAGGCATTTATTTCATTTTTAGAAAATTTAATTTTTCACATTTTTCCATGAAAAGTTCCAATATCCCCCCTTTGGGTTCTAGGTGAAAATCTCACTCAACACAAATCAAACAAAAATGTTTCCATGGTGTGTATTGTTGTTCATTTTCATCAAATAAACATAATAAAACCCAGAATAAATCCTGAAAGACAAGAAATGAGCATAAAAGATGCTTCAGCGCAATTGTTAATGTTACTAAAAGAGCCCAAATTTCTAAAAATATTGCGAAAAACAACAATTTTCCGTTTTAGAGTGAATGTTTGAGGTGTATAGAAGGCATTTATTTCATTTTTAGAAAATGTTTTTTTTTCACTTTTTTCCATGAATAGTGCCAACACCCCCCCCTTTTGGTTCTAGGTGAAAATCTCACTCGACACAAATCAAACAAAAATGTTTCCATAATGTGTATTGTTGTTCATTTTCATCAAATAAACGAAATAAAACCCAGAATAAATCCTGAAAGGCAAGAAATGAGCATAAAAGATGCTTAAGCGCAAGTGTTATTCTTACTATAAGAGCCCAAATTTCTAAAAATATTGCGAAAAACCACAATTTTCTTTTTAAGAGTAAATGTTTTAGGTGTATAGAAGGCATTTATTTCAATTTTAGAAAATTTAATTTTTCACATTTTTCCATGAAAAGTGCCAATACCCCCCCTTTGGGTTCTAGGTGAAAATCTCAATTGACACAAATCAAACAAAAATGTTTCCATGGTGTGTATTGTTGTTCATTTTCATCAAATTAACAAAATAAAACCCAGAATAAATCCTGAAAGACAAGAAATGAGCATAAAAGATGCTTCAGCGCAAGTGTTAATGTTAAAAAAAGAGGCCAATTTTTCAAAAATATTGCGAAAAAAAAAATTTTCAGATTTAGAGTGAATGTTTGAGGTGTGTAGAAGGCATTTATTTCATTTTTAGAAAATGTATTTTTTCTCATTTTTCCATGAAAAGTGCCAATACCCCCCCTTTGGGTTCTAGGTGAAAATCTCACTCGACACAAATCAAACAAAAATGTTTCCATGGTGTGTATTGTTGTTCATTTTCATCAACTAAACAAAATTAAACCCAGAATAAATCCTGAAAGGCAAGAAATGAGCATAAAAGATACTTAACCGCGAGTGTTATTCTTACTATAAGAGCCCAAATTTCTAAAAAATATTGCGAAAAACAACAATTTTCAGTTTAAGAGTGAATGTTTGAGGTGTATTAAAGGCATTTATTTCATTTTTAGAAATGTTAATTTTTCACATTTTTCCATGAAAAGTGCCAATACCCCCCCCTTTGGGTTCTAGGTGAAAATCTCACTTGGCACAAATCAAACAAAAATGTTTCCATGGTGTGTATTGTTGTTCATTTTCATCAAATAAACAAAATAAAACCCAGGTTAAATCAATCAAGACAAGAAATCAGCATAAAAGATGCTTCAGCGCAAGTGTTAATGTTACTAAAAGAGCCCAAATTTCTAAAATATTGCGAAAAACAACAATCATCTGTTTTAGAGTGAATGTTTGAGGTGTTTAGAAGGCAAATATTTCATTTTTAGAAAATTTAATTTTTCACATTCGTCCATGAAAAGTGCCAATACCCCCCCCTTTGTGTTCTAGGTGAAAATCTCCCTCTACACAAATCAAACAAAAATGCTTCCATGGTGTGTATTGTTGTTCATTTTCATCAAATAAACAAAATAAAACCCAGAATAAATCCTGAAAGACAAGAAATGAGCATAAAAGATGCTTCAGCGCAAGAGTTAATGTTACTAAAAGAGCCCAAAATTCTAAAAATATTGCGAAAAACAACAATTTTCAGTTTTAGAGTGAATATTTGAGGTGTATAGAAGGCATTTATTTCATTTTTAACAAATTTAATTTTTCCCATTTTTCCATGAAAAGTGCCCCCCCTTTGTTTCTAGGTGAAAAACTCACTTGACACAAATCAAACAAAAATGTTTCCATGGTGTGTATTGTTGTTCATTTTCATCAAATAAACAAAATAAAACCCAGAATAAATCCTGAAAGACAAGAAATGAGCATAAAAGATGCTTCAGCGCAAGTGTTAATGTTACTAAAAATGCCCAAATTTATAAAAATATTGCGAAAAACAACAATTTTCAGATTTAGAGTGAATGTTTGAGGTGTATAGAAGGCATTTATTTCATTTTTAGAAAATTTAATTTTTCACATTTTTCCATGAAAAGTTCCAATACCCCCCCCTTCGGGTTCTAGGTGAAAATCTCACTCGACAAAAATAAAACAAAAATTTTCCATGGTGTGTATTGTTGTTCATTTTCATCTAATAAACAAAATAAAACCCAGAATAAATCCTGAAAGACAAGAAATGAGCATAAAAGATGCTTCAGCGCTAGTGTTAATGTTACTAAAAGAGTCCAAATTTCTAAAAATATTGTGAAAAACAACAATCTTCTGTTTTAGAGTGAATGTTTGAGGTGTATAGAAGGCATTTATTTCATTTTTAGAAATTTTAATTTTTCACATTTTTCCATGTAAAGTGCCAATACCTATAATTTTCACCTAGAACCCTTTGGGTTCTAGGTGAAAATCTCACTCGACACAAATCAAACAAAAATGTTTCCATGGTGTGTATTGTTGTTCATTTTCATCAAATTAACAAAATAAAACCCAGAATAAATCCTGAAAGACAAGAAATGAGCATAAAAGATGCTTCAGCGCAAGTGTTAATGTTAAAAAAAGAGCCCAATTTTTCAAAAATATTGCGAAAAAAAAAATTTTCAGATTTAGAGTGAATGTTTGAGGTGTGTAGAAGGCATTTATTTCATTTTTAGAAAATGTATTTTTTCTCATTTTTCCATGAAAAGTGCCAATACCCCCCCTTTGGGTTCTAGGTGAAAATCTCACTCGACACAAATCAAACAAAAATGTTTCCATGGTGTGTATTGTTGTTCATTTTCATCAACTAAACAAAATTAAACCCAGAATAAATCCTGAAAGGCAAGAATTGAGCATAAAAGATACTTAACCGGGAGTGTTATTCTTACTATAAGAGCCCAAATTTCTAAAAAATATTGCGAAAAACAACAATTTTCAGTTTAAGAGTGAATGTTTGAGGTGTATTAAAGGCATTTATTTCATTTTTAGAAATGTTAATTTTTCACATTTTTCCATGAAAAGTGCCAATACCCCCCCCTTTGGGTTCTAGGTGAAAATCTCACTTGGCACAAATCAAACAAAAATGTTTCCATGGTGTGTATTGTTGTTCATTTTCATCAAATAAACAAAATAAAACCCAGGTTAAATCAATCAAGACAAGAAATCAGCATAAAAGATGCTTCAGCGCAAGTGTTAATGTTACTAAAAGAGCCCAAATTTCTAAAAATATTGCGAAAAACAACAATCATCTGTTTTAGAGTGAATGTTTGAGGTGTTTAGAAGGCAAATATTTCATTTTTAGAAAATTTAATTTTTCACATTCGTCCATGAAAAGTGCCAATACCCCCCCCTTTGTGTTCTAGGTGAAAATCTCCCTCTACACAAATCAAACAAAAATGCTTCCATGGTGTGTATTGTTGTTCATTTTCATCAAATAAACAAAATAAAACCCAGAATAAATCCTGAAAGACAAGAAATGAGCATAAAAGATGCTTCAGCGCAAGAGTTAATGTTACTAAAAGAGCCCAAAATTCTAAAAATATTGCGAAAAACAACAATTTTCAGTTTTAGAGTGAATATTTGAGGTGTATAGAAGGCATTTATTTCATTTTTAACAAATTTAATTTTTCCCATTTTTCCATGAAAAGTGCCCCCCCTTTGTTTCTAGGTGAAAAACTCACTTGACACAAATCAAACAAAAATGTTTCCATGGTGTGTATTGTTGTTCATTTTCATCAAATAAACAAAATAAAACCCAGAATAAATCCTGAAAGACAAGAAATGAGCATAAAAGATGCTTCAACGCAAGTGTTAATGTTACTAAAAATGCCCAAATTTATAAAAATATTGCGAAAAACAACAATTTTCAGATTTAGAGTGAATGTTTGAGGTGTATAGAAGGCATTTATTTCATTTTTAGAAAATTTAATTTTTCACATTTTTCCATGAAAAGTTCCAATACCCCCCCCTTCGGGTTCTAGGTGAAAATCTCACTCGACAAAAATAAAACAAAAATTTTCCATGGTGTGTATTGTTGTTCATTTTCATCTAATAAACAAAATAAAACCCAGAATAAATCCTGAAAGACAAGAAATGAGCATAAAAGATGCTTCAGCGCTAGTGTTAATGTTACTAAAAGAGTCCAAATTTCTAAAAATATTGTGAAAAACAACAATCTTCTGTTTTAGAGTGAATGTTTGAGGTGTATAGAAGGCATTTATTTCATTTTTAGAATTTTAATTTTTCACATTTTTCCATGTAAAGTGCCAATACCTATAATTTTCACCTAGAACCCTTTGGGTTCTAGGTGAAAATCTCACTCGACACAAATCAAACAAAAATGTTTCCATGGTGTGTATTGTTGTTCATTTTCATCAAATAAACAAAATAAAACCCAGAATAAATCCTGAAAGACAAGAAATGAGCATAAAAGATGCTTCAGCGCAAAGGTTAATGTTACTAAAAGAGCCCAAATTTCTAAAAATATTGCGAAAAACAACAATCTTCTGTTGTAGAGTGAATGTTTGAGGTGTATAGAAGGCATTTATCTCAATTTTAGAAAATTAAATTTTTCACATTTTTCCATGAAAAGTGACAATACCCCCCCCCCTTGGGTTCTAGGTTAAAAGCTCACTCGACACATATCAAAAAAAAATGTTTCCATGGTGTGTATTGTTGTTCATTTTCATGAAATAAACAAAATAAAACACAGAATAAATACTGAAATACAAGAAATGAGCAAAAAAGATGCTTCAGCGCAAGTGTTAATATTACTTAAAGGGCCCAAATTTCTAAAAATATGGCGAAAAACAACAATTTTCCGTTTTAGAGTGAATGTTTGAGGTGTAAAAAAGGCATTTATTTCAATTTTAGAAAATTTAATTTTTCACATTTTTCCATGAAAAGTGCCAATACCCCCCCTTTGGGTTCTAGGTGAAAATCTCACTCGACACAAATCAAACAAAAATGTTTCCATGGTGTGTATTGTTGTTCATTTTCATCAAATAAACAAAATAAAACCCAGAATAAATCCTGAAATACAAGAAATGAGCATAAAAGATACTTCAGCGGAAGTATAAATGTTACTAAAAGACCCCAAATTTCTAAAAATATTGCGAAAAAAACAATTTTCCGTTTTAGAGTGAATGTTTGAGGTGTATGAAAGGCATTTATTTCATTTTTAGAAAATTTAATTTTTCACATTTTTCCATGAAAAGTGCCAATACCCCCCCTTTGGGTTCTAGGTGAAAATCTCACTCGACACAAATCAAACAAAAATGTTTCCATGGTGTGTATTGGTTTTCATTTTCATCAAATTAACAAAATAAAACCCAGAATAAATCCTGAAAGACAAGGAATGAGCATAAAAGATGCTTCAGCGCAAGTGTAAATGTTACTAAAAGAGCCCAAATTTCTAAAAATATTGCGAAAAACCACAATCTTCTGTTTAAGAGTGAATGTTTGAGGTGTATAGAAGGCCTTTATTTCATTTTTAGAAAATTTAATTTTTCACATTTTTCCATGAAAAGTGCCAATGCCCCCCCTTTGGGTTCTAGGTGAAAATCTCACTCGACACATATCAAACAAACATGTTTCCATGGTGTGAATTGTTGTTCATTTTCATCAAATAAACAAAATAAAACCCAGAATAAATCCTGAAAGACAAGAAATCAGCATAAAAGATGCTTCAGCGCAAGTGTTATTGTTACTAAAAGAGCCCAAATTTTCAAAAATATTGCGAAAAACAAAACTTTCAGATTTAGAGTGAATGTTTGAGGTGTGTAGAAGGCATTTATTTCATTTTTAGAAAATGTATTTTTTCTCATTTTTCCATGAAAAGTGCCGATACCCCCCCCCTTTGGGTTCTAGGTGAAAATCTCACTCAACACAAATCAAACAAAAATGTTTCCATGGTGTGTATTGTTTTTCATTTTCATCAAATAAACAAAATAAAACCCAGAATAAATCCTGAAAGGCAAGAAATGAGCATAAAAGATGCTTAAGCGCAAGTGTTATTCTTACTATAAGAGCCCAAATTTCAAAAAAATATTGCGAAAAGCTCCAATTTTCTGTTTAAGAGTGAATGTTTTAGGTGTATAGAAGGCATTTATTTCAATTTTAGAAAATTTAATTTTTAACAATTTTCCATTAAAAGTGCCAATACCCCCCCTTTGGGTTCTAGGTGAAAATCTCACTTGACACAAATCAAACAAAAATGTTTCCATGGTGTGTATTGTTGTTAATTTTCATCAAATAAACAAAATAAAACCCAGAATAAGTCCTAAAAGACAAGGTAAGAGCATAAAAGATGCTTCAGCGCGAGTGTAAATGTTACTTAAAGAGCCCAAATTTCTAAAAATATTGCGAAAAACAACAATTTTCAGATTTAGAGTGAATGTTTGAGGTGTATAGAAGGCCTTTATTTCATTTTTAGAAAATGTTTTTTTTTCACATTTTTCCATGAATAGTGCCAATACCCCCCCCTTTTGGTTCTAGGTGAAAATCTCACTCGACACAAATCAAACAAAAATGTTTCCATGGTGTGTATTGTTGTTCATTTTCATCAACAAAACAAAATTAAACCCAGAATAAATCCTGAAAGGCAAGAAATGAGCATAAAAGATGCTTAAGCGCAAGTATTATTCTTACTATAAGAGCCCAAATTTCTAAAAATATTGCGAAAAACCACAATTTTATGTTTAAAAGTGAATGTTTTAGGTGTATAGAAGGCATTTATTTCATTTTTAGAAATTTTAATTTTTCACATTTTTCCATGAAAAATGCCAATACCCCCCCCCTTTGGGTTCTAGGTGAAAATCTCACTTGGCACAAATCAAACAAAAATGTTTCCATGGTGTGTATTGTTGTTCATTTTCATCAAATAAACAAAATAAAACCCAGAATAAATCCATCAAGACAAGAAATCAGCATAAAAGATGCTTCAGCGCAAGTGTTAATGTTACTAAAAGAGCCGAAATTTCTAAAAATATTGCGAAAAACAACAATCATCTGTTTTAGAGTGAATGTTTGAGGTGTTAGAAGGCAAATATTTCATTTTTAGAAAATTTAATTTTTCACATTCGTCCATGAAAAGTGCCGATACCCCCCCCTTTGTGTTCTAGGTGAAAATCTCCCTCTACACAAATCAAACAAAAATGCTTCCATGGTGTGTATTGTTGTTCATTTTCATCAAATAAACAAAATAAAACCCAGAATAAATCCTGAAAGACAAGAATGAGCATAAAAGATGCTTCAGCGCAAGAGTTAATGTTACTAAAAGAGCCCAAAATTCTAAAAATATTGCGAAAAACAACAATTTTCAGTTTTAGAGTGAATATTTGAGGTGGATAGAAGGCATTTATTTCATTTTTAACAAATTTAATTTTTCCCATTTTTCCATGAAAAGTGCCCCCCCTTTGGTTCTAGGTGAAAAACTCGATTGACACAAATCAAACAAAAATGTTTCCATGGTGTGTATTGTTGTTCATTTTCATCAAATAAACAAAATAAAACCCAGAATAAATCCTGAAAGACAAGAAATGAGCATAAAAGATGCTTCAGCGCAAGTGTTAATACTACTAAAAATGCCCAAATTTATTAAAAAAATTGCGAAAAACAACAATTTTCAGATTTAGAGTGAATGTTTGAGGTGTATAGAAGGCATTTATTTCATTTTTAGAAAATTTAATTTTTCACATTTTTCCATGAAAAGTTCCAATACCCCCCCCTTTGGGTTCTAGGTGAAAATCTCACTCGACAAAAATAAAACAAAAATGTTTCCATGGTGTGTATTGTTGTTAATTTTCATCTAATAAACAAAATAAAACCCAGAATAAATCCTGAAAGACAAGAAATGAGCATAAAAGATGCTTCAGCGCTAGTGTTAATGTTACTAAAAGAGCCCAAATTTCTAAAAATATTGTGAAAAACAACAATCTTCTGTTTTAGAGTGAATGTTTGAGGTGTTTAGAAGGCATTTATTTCATTTTTAGAAATTTTAATTTTTTACATTTTTCCATGAAAAGTGCCAATACCCCCCCCTTTGGGTTCTAGGTGAAAATCTCACTCGACACAAATGAAACAAAAATGTTTCCATGGGGTGTATTGTTGTTCATTTTCATCAAATAAACAAAATAAAACCCAGAATAAATCCTGAAAGACAAGAAATGAGCATAAAAGATGCTTCAGCGCTAGTGTTAAGGAATACTAAAAGAACCCAAATTTCTAAAAATATTATTCGAAAAACAACAATCTTCTGTTTTAGAGTGAATGTTTGAGGTGTATAGAAGGCATTTATTTCATTTTTAGAAATTTTAATTTTTCAAATTTTTCATGTAAAGTGCCAATACCTATAATTTTCACCTAGAACCCTTTGGGTTCTAGGTGAAAATCTCACTCGACACAAATCAAACAAAAATGTTTCCATGGTGTGTATTGTTGTTCATTTCATCAAATAAACAAAATAAAACCCAGAATAAATCCTGAAAGACAAGAAATGAGCATAAAAGATGCTTCAGCGCAAACGTTAATGTTACTAAAAGAGCCCAAATTTCTAAAAATATTGCGAAAAACAACAATCTTCTGTTGTAGAGTGAATGTTTGAGGTGTATAGAAGGCATTTATTTCAATTTTAGAAAATTAAATTTTTCACATTTTTCCATGAAAAGTGCCAATACCCCCCCCCTTGGGTTCTAGGTTAAAAGCTCACTCGACACATATCAAAAAAAAATGTTTCCATGGTGTGTATTGGTTTTCATTTTCATCAAATTAACAAAATAAAACCCAGAATAAATCCTGAAAGACAAGGAATGAGCATAAAAGATGCTTCAGCGCAAGTGTAAATGTTACTAAAAGAGCCCAAAATTCTAAAAATATTGCGAAAAACCACAATCTTCTGTTTAAGAGTGAATGTTTGAGGTGTATAGAAGGCATTTATTTCAATTTTAGAAAATTAAATTTTTCACATTTTTCCATGAAAAGTGCCATTACCCCCCCCCCCTTGGGTTCTAGGTGAAAATCTCACTCGACACAAATCAAACAAAAATGTTTCCATGGGGTGTATTGTTGTTCATTTTCATCAAATAAACAAAATAAAACCCAGAATAAATCCTGAAAGACAAGAAATGAGCATAAAAGATGCTTCAGCGCTAGTGTTAAGGTTACTAAAAGAACCCAAATTTCTAAAAATATTGCGAAAAACAACAATTTTCACTTTTAGAGTGAATGTTTGAGGTGTATAAAAGGCATTTATTTCATTTTTAGAAAATTTAATTTTTCACATTTTTCCATGAAAAGTGCCAATACCCCCCCTTTGGGTTCTAGGTGAAAATCTCACTCGACACAAATCAAACAAAAATGTTTCCATGGTGTGTTTTGTTGTTCATTTTCATCAAATAATCAAAATAAAACCCAGAATAAATCCTGAAAGACAAGGAATGAGCATAATAGGTGTTTCAGCACAAGTGTAAATGTTATTAAAAGAGCCCAAATTTCTAAAAATATTGCGAAAAACCACAATCTTCTGTTTAAGAGTGAATGTTTGAGGTGTATAGAAGGCATTTATTTCAATTTTAGAAAATTAAATTTTTCACATTTTTCCATGAAAAGTGCCAATACCCCCCCCTCGGGTTCTAGGTTAAAATCTCACTCGACACATATCAAAAAAAAATGTTTCCATGGTGTGTATTGTTGTTCATTTTCATCAAATAAACAAAATAAAACACAGAACAAATACTGAAATACAAGAAATGAGCAAAAAAGATGCTTCAGCGCAAGTGTTAATATTACTTAAAGGGCCCAAATTTCTAAAAATATTGCAAAAAACAACAATTTTCCGTTTTAGAGTGAATGTTTGAGGTGTATAAAAGGCATTTATTTCAATTTTAGAAAATTTAATTTTTCACATTTTTCCATGAAAAGTGCCAATACCCCCCCCTTTGGGTTCTAGGTGAAAATCTCACTCGACACATATCAAACAAACATGTTTCCATAATGTGTATTGTTGTTCATTTTCATCAAATAAACAAAATAAAACCCATAATAAATCCTGAAAGACAAGAAATGAGCATAAAAGATGCTTCAGCGCAAGTGTAAATGTTACTAAAAGAGCCCAAATTTCTAAAAATATTGCGAAAAACCACAATCTTCTGTTTAAGAGTGAATGTTTGAGGTGTATAGAAGGCATTTATTTCAATTTTAGAAAATTAAATTTTTCACATTTTTCCATGAAAAGTGCCATTACCCCCCCCTTTGGGTTCTAGGTGAAAATTTCACTCAACACAAATCAAACAAAAATGTTTCCATGGTGTGTATTGTTGTTCATTTTCATGAACTAAACAAAATTAAACCCAGAATAAATCCTGAAAGGCAAGAAATGAGCATAAAAGATGCTTAGGCGCAAGTGTTATTCTTACTAAAAGAGCCCAAAGTTCTAAAAATATTGCGAAAAACCACAATTTTCTGTTTAAGAGTGAATGTTTTAGGTGTATAGAAGGCATTTATTTCAATTTTAGAAAATTTAATTTTTCACATTTTTCCATGAAAAGTGCCAATACCCCCCCTTTGGGTTCTAGGTGAAAATCTCACTCGACACAAATCAAACAAAAATGTTTCCATGGTGTGTATTGTTGTTCATTTTCATCAAATAAACAAAATTAAACCCAGAATAAATCCTGAAAGGCAAGAAATGAGCATAAAAGATGCTTCAGCGCAATTGTTAATGTTACTAAAAGAGCCCAAATTTCTAAAAATATTGCGAAAAACAACAATTTTCCGTTTTAGAGTGAATGTTTGAGGTGTATAAAAGGCATTTATTTCATTTTTAGAAAATTTAATTTTTCATATTTTTCCATGAAAAGTGCCAATACCCCCCCTTTGGGTTCTAGGTGAAAATCTCACTCGACACATATCAAACAAACATGTTTCCATTATGTGTATTGTTGTTCATTTTCATCAAATAAACAAAATAAAACCCAGAATAAATCCTGAAAGGCAAGAAATGAGCATAAAAGATGCTTCAGCGGAAGTGTTAATGTTACTAAAAGAGCCCAAATTTCTAAAAATATTGCGAAAAACAACAATTTTCACTTTTAGAGTGAATGTTTGAGGTGTATAAAAGGCATTTATTTCATTTTTAGAAAATTTAATTTTTCACATTTTTCCATGAAAAGTGCCAATACCCCCCCTTTGGGTTCTAGGTGAAAATCTCACTCGACACAAATCAAACAAAAATGTTTCCATGGTGTGTTTTGTTGTTCATTTTCATCAAATAATCAAAATAAAACCCAGAATAAATCCTGAAAGACAAGGAATGAGCATAAAAGGTGTTTCAGCACAAGTGTAAATGTTATTAAAAGAGCCCAAATTTCTAAAAATATTGCGAAAAACCACAATCTTCTGTTTAAGAGTGAATGTTTGAGGTGTATAGAAGGCATTTATTTCAATTTTAGAAAATTAAATTTTTCACATTTTTCCATGAAAAGTGCCAATACCCCCCCCTCGGGTTCTAGGTTAAAATCTCACTCGACACATATCAAAAAAAAATGTTTCCATGGTGTGTATTGTTGTTCATTTTCATCAAATAAACAAAATAAAACACAGAACAAATACTGAAATACAAGAAATGAGCAAAAAAGATGCTTCAGCGCAAGTGTTAATATTACTTAAAGGGCCCAAATTTCTAAAAATATTGCAAAAAACAACAATTTTCCGTTTTAGAGTGAATGTTTGAGGTGTATAAAAGGCATTTATTTCATTTTTAGAAAATTTAATTTTTCACATTTTTCCATGAAAAGTGCCAATACCCCCCCCTTTGGGTTCTAGGTGAAAATCTCACTCGACACATATCAAACAAAAATGTTTCCATGGTGTGTATTGTTGTTCATTTTCATCAACTAAACAAAATTAAACCCAGAATAAATCCTGAAAGGCAAGAAATGAGCATAAAAGATGCTTAAGCGCAAGTGTTATTCTTACTATAAGAGCCCAAATTTCTAAAAATATTGCGAAAAACCACAATTTTCTGTTTAAGAGTGAATGTTTTAGGTGTAAAGAATGCATTTATTTCAATTTTAGAAGATTTAATTTTTCACATTTTTCCATGAAAAGTCCCTTTGGGTGTTAGGTGAAAATCTAACTCGACACAAATCAAACAAAAATGTTTCCATGGTGTGTATTGTTGTTCATTTTTATCAAATAAACAAAATAAAACCCAGAATAAATCCTGAAAGAAAAGAAATGAGCATAAAAGATGCTTAAGCGCAATTGTTAATGTTACTAAAAGAGCCCAAATTTCTAAAAATATTGCGAAAAACAACAATTTTCAGATTTAGAGTGAATGTTTGAGGTTTATAGAAGGCATTTATTTCATTTTTAGAAAATGTTTTTTTTCACATTTTTCCATGAATAGTGCCAATATCCCCCCCTTTGGGTTCTAGGTGAAAATCTCACTCGACACAAATCAAACAAAAATGTTTCCATGGTGTGTATTCTTGTTCATTTTCATCAAATAAAAAAAATAAAACCCAGAATAAATACTGAAATACAAGAAATGATTATAAAAGATGCTTCAGCGCAAGTGTTAATGTTACTAAAAGAGCCAAAATTTCTAAAAATATTGCGAAAAACAACAATATTCAGTTTAAGAGTGAATGTTTGAGGTGTATAGAAGGCATTTATTTCATTTTTAGAAAATGTATTTTTTCTCATTTTTCCATGAAAAGTGCCAATACCCCCCCTTTGGGTTCTAGGTGAAAATCTCACTCGACACAAATCAAACAAACATGTTTCCATGGTGTGTATTGTTGTTCATTTTCATCAAATAAACAAAATAAAACCCAGAATAAATCCTGAAAGACAAGGAATGAGCATAAAAGATGCTTCAGCGCAAGTGTAAATGTTACTAAAAGAGCCCAAATTTCTAAAAATATTGCGAAAAACCACAATCTTCTGTTTAAGAGTGAATGTTTGAGGTGTATAGAAGGCATTTATTTCAATTTTAGAAAATTAAATTTTTCACACTTTTCCATGAAAAGTGCCATTACCCCCCCCTTTGGGTTCTAGGTGAAAATTTCACTCGACACATATCAAACAAAAATGTTTCCATGGTGTGTATTGGTTTTCATTTTCATCAAATAAACAAAATAAAACCCAGAATAAATCCTGAAAGACAAGGAATGAGCATAAAAGTTGCTTCAGCGCAAGTGTAAATGTTACTAAAAGAGCCCAAATTTCTAAAAATATTGCGAAAAACCACAATCTTCTGTTTAAGAGTGAATGTTTGAGGTGTATAGAAGGCATTTATTTCAATTTTAGAAAATTAAATTTTTCACATTTTTCCATGAAAAGTGCCATTACCCCCCCCTTTGGGTTCTAGGTGAAAATTTCACTCAACACAAATCAAACAAAAATGTTTCCAATGTGTGTATTATTGTTCATTTTCATCAACTAAACAAAATTAAACCCAGAATAAATCCTGAAAGGCAAGAAATGAGCATAAAAGATGCTTAGGCGCAAGTGTTATTCTTACTAAAAGAGCCCAAAGTTCTAAAAATATTGCGAAAAACCACAATTTTCTGTTTAAGAGTGAATGTTTTAGGTGTATAGAAGGCATTTATTTCAATTTTAGAAAATTTAATTTTTCACATTTTTCCATGAAAAGTGCCAATACCCCCCCTTTGGGTTCTAGGTGAAAATCTCACTCGACACAAATCAAACAAAAATGTTTCCATGGTGTGTATTGTTGTTCATTTTCATCAAATAAACAAAATTAAACCCAGAATAAATCCTGAAAGACAAGAAATGAGCATAAAAGATGCTCCAGCGCAAGTGTTAATATTACTTAAAGGGCCCAAATTTCTAAAAATATTGCGAAAAACAACAATTTTCAGTTTAAGAGTGAATGTCTGAGGTGTATAGAAGGCATTTATTTCATTTTTAGAAAAATTAATTTTTCACATTTTTCCTTGAAAAGTGCCAATACCCCCCCCTTTGGGTTCTAGGTGAAAATCTCACTCGACACAAATTAAACAAAAATGTTTCCATGGTGTGTATTGTTGTTCATTTCATCAAATAAACAAAATAAAACCCAGAATAAATCCTGAAAGACAAGAAATGAGCATAAAAGATGCTTCAGCGCAAACGTTAATGTTACTAAAAGAGCCCAAATTTCTAAAAATAATGCGAAAAACAACAATCTTCTGTTGTAGAGTGAATGTTTGAGGTGTATAGAAGGCATTTATTTCAATTTTAGAAAATTAAATTTTTCACATTTTTCCATGAAAAGTGCCAATACCCCCCCCTTGGGTTCTAGGTTAAAAGCTCACTCGACACATATAAAAAAAAAATGTTTCCATGGTGTGTATTGTTGTTCATTTTCATCAAATAAACAAAATAAAACACAGAACAAATACTGAAATACAAGAAATGAGCAAAATAGATGCTTCAGCGCAAGTGTTAATATTACTTAAAAGGCCCAAATTTCTAAAAATATTGCGAAAAACAACAATTTTCCGTTTTAGAGTGAATGTTTGAGGTGTATAAAAGGCATTTATTTCAATTTTAGAAAATTTAATTTTTCACATTTTTCCATGAAAAGTGCCAATACCCCTTTGGGTTCTAGGTGAAAATCTCACTCGACACAAATCAAACAAAAATGTTTCCATGGTGTGTATTGGTTTTCATTTTCATCAAATTAACAAAATAAAACCCAGAATAAATCCTGAAAGACAAGGAATGAGCATAAAAGATGCTTCAGCGCAAGTGTAAATGTTACTAAAAGAGCCCAAATTTCTAAAAATATTGCGAAAAACCACAATCTTCTGTTTAAGAGTGAATGTTTGAGGTGTAGAGAAGGCATTTATTTCAATTTTAGAAAATTAAATTTTTCACATTTTTCCATGAAAAGTGCCATTACCCCCCCCTTTGGGTTCTAGGTGAAAATTTCACTCAACACAAATCAAACAAAAATGTTTCCATGGTGTGTATTGTTGTTCATTTTCATGAACTAAACAAAATTAAACCCAGAATAAATCCTGAAAGGCAAGAAATGAGCATAAAAGATGCTTAGGCGCAAGTGTTATTCTTACTAAAAGAGCCCAAAGTTCTAAAAATATTGCGAAAAACCACAATTTTCTGTTTAAGAGTGAATGTTTTAGGTGTATAGAAGGCATTTATTTCAATTTTAGAAAATTTAATTTTTCACATTTTTCCATGAAAAGTCCCTTTGGGTTCTAGGTGAAAATCTCACTCGACACAAATCAAACAAAAATGTTTCCATGGTGTGTATTGTTGTTCATTTTCATCAAATAAACAAAATTAAACCCAGAATAAATCCTGAAAGACAAGAAATGAGCATAAAAGATGCTTCAGCGCAAGTGTTAATATTACTTAAAGGGCCCAAATTTCTAAAAATATTGCGAAAAACAACAATTTTCAGTTTAAGAGTGAATGTCTGAGGTGTATAGAAGGCATTTATTTCATTTTTAGAAAAATTAATTTTTCACATTTTTCCATGAAAAGTGCCAATACACCCCCTTTGGGTTCTAGGTGAAAATCTCACTCGACACATATCAAACAAACATGTTTCCATAATGTGTATTGTTGTTCATTTTCATCAAATAAACAATATAAAACCCAGAATAAATCCTGAAAGGCAAGAAATGAGCATAAAAGATGCTTCAGCGGAAGTGTTAATGTTACTAAAAGAGCCCAAATTTCTAAAAATATTGTGAAAAACAACAATCTTCTGTTTTAGAGTGAATGTTTGAGGTGTATAGAAGGCATTTATTTCATTTTTAGAAATTTTAATTTTTTACATTTTTCCATGAAAAGTGCCAATACCCCCCCCTTTGGGTTCTAGGTGAAAATCTCACTCGACACAAATCAAACAAAAATGATTCTATGGGGTGTATTGTTGTTCATTTTCATCAAATAAACAAAATAAAACCCAGAATAAATCCTGAAAGACAAGAAATGAGCATAAAAGATGCTTCAGCGCAAACGTTAATGTTACTAAAAGAGCCCAAATTTCTAAAAATATTGCGAAAAACAACAATCTTCTGTTGTAGAGTGAATGTTTGAGGTGTATAGAAGGCATTTATTTCAATTTTAGAAAATTAAATTTTTCACATTTTTCCATGAAAAGTGCCAATACCCCCCCCCTTGGGTTCTAGGTTAAAAGCTCACTCGACACATATCAAAAAAAAATGTTTCCATGGTGTGTATTGTTGTTCATTTTCATCAAATAAACAAAATAAAACACAGAACAAATACTGAAATACAAGAAATGAGCAAAATAGATGCTTCAGCGCAAGTGTTAATATTACTTAAAGGGCCCAAATTTCTAAAAATATTGCGAAAAACAACAATTTTCCGTTTTAGAGTGAATGTTTGAGGTGTATAAAAGGCATTTATTTCAATTTTAGAAAATTTAATTTTTCACATTTTTCCATGAAAAGTGCCAATACCCCCCCTTTGGGTTCTAGGTGAAAATCTCACTCGACACAAATCAAACAAAAATGTTTCCATGGTGTGTATTGGTTTTCATTTTCATCAAATTAACAAAATAAAACCCAGAATAAATCCTGAAAGACAAGGAATGAGCATAAAAGATGCTTCAGCGCAAGTGTAAATGTTACTAAAAGAGCCCAAATTTCTAAAAATATTGCGAAAAACCACAATCTTCTGTTTAAGAGTGAATGTTTGAGGTGTATAGAAGGCATTTATTTCAATTTTAGAATATTAAATTTTTCACATTTTTCCATGAAAAGTGCCATTACCCCCCCCTTTGGGTTCTAGGTGAAAATTTCACTCAACACAAATCAAACAAAAATGTTTCCATGGTGTGTATTGTTGTTCATTTTCATGAACTAAACAAAATTAAACCCAGAATAAATCCTGAAAGGCAAGAAATGAGCATAAAAGATGCTTAGGCGCAAGTGTTATTCTTACTAAAAGAGCCCAAAGTTCTAAAAATATTGCGAAAAACCACAATTTTCTGTTTAAGAGTGAATGTTTTAGGTGTATAGAAGGCATTTATTTCAATTTTAGAAAATTTAATTTTTCACATTTTTCCATGAAAAGTCCCTTTGGGTTCTAGGTGAAAATCTCACTCGACACAAATCAAACAAAAATGTTTCCATGGTGTGTATTGTTGTTCATTTTCATCAAATAAACAAAATTAAACCCAGAATAAATCCTGAAAGACAAGAAATGAGCATAAAAGATGCTTCAGCGCAAGTGTTAATATTACTTAAAGGGCCCAAATTTCTAAAAATATTGCGAAAAACAACAATTTTCAGTTTAAGAGTGAATGTCTGAGGTGTATAGAAGGCATTTATTTCAATTTTAGAAAATTTAATTTTTCACATTTTTCCATGAAAAGTGCCAATACACCCCCCTTTGGGTTCTAGGTGAAAATCTCACTCGACACAAATCAAACAAAAATGTTTCCATGGTGTGTATTGGTTTTCATTTTCATCAAATTAACAAAATAAAACCCAGAATAAATCCTGAAAGACAAGGAATGAGCATAAAAGATGCTTCAGCGCAAGTGTAAATGTTACTAAAAGAGCCCAAATTTCTAAAAATATTGCGAAAAACCACAATCTTCTGTTTAAGAGTGAATGTTTGAGGTGTATAGAAGGCATTTATTTCAATTTTAGAAAATTAAATTTTTCACATTTTTCCATGAAAAGAGCCATTACCCCCCCCTTTGGGTTCTAGGTGAAAATTTCACTCAACACAAATCAAACAAAAATGTTTCCATGGTGTGTATTGTTGTTCATTTTCATGAACTAAACAAAATTAAACCCAGAATAAATCCTGAAAGGCAAGAAATGAGCATAAAAGATGCTTAGGCGCAAGTGTTATTCTTACTAAAAGAGCCCAAAGTTCTAAAAATATTGCGAAAAACCACAATTTTCTGTTTAAGAGTGAATGTTTTAGGTGTATAGAAGGCATTTATTTCAATTTTAGAAAATTTAATTTTTCACATTTTTCCATGAAAAGTCCCTTTGGGTTCTAGGTGAAAATCTCACTCGACACAAATCAAACAAAAATGTTTCCATGGTGTGTATTGTTGTTCATTTTCATCAAATAAACAAAATTAAACCCAGAATAAATCCTGAAAGAAAAGAAATGAGCATAAAAGATGCTTCAGCGCAAGTGTTAATATTACTTAAAGGGCCCAAATTTCTAAAAATATTGCGAAAAACAACAATTTTCAGTTTAAGAGTGAATGTCTGAGGTGTATAGAAGGCATTTATTTCATTTTTAGAAAAATTAATTTTTCACATTTTTCCATGAAAAGTGCCAATACACCCCCCTTTGGGTTCTAGGTGAAAATCTCACTCGACACAAATCAAACAAAAATGTTTCCATGGTGTGTTTTGTTGTTCATTTTCATCAAATAAACAAAATAAAACCCAGAATAAATCCTGAAAGGCAAGAAATGAGCATAAAAGATGCTTCAGCGGAAGTGTTAATGTTACTAAAAGAGCCCAAATTTCTAAAAATATTGCGAAAAACAACAATTTTCACTTTTAGAGTGAATGTTTGAGGTGTATAAAAGGCATTTATTTCATTTTTAGAAAATTTAATTTTTCACATTTTTCCATGAAAAGTGCCAATACCCCCCCTTTGGGTTCTAGGTGAAAATCTCACTCGACACAAATCAAACAAAAATGTTTCCATGGTGTGTTTTGTTGTTCATTTTCATCAAATAATCAAAATAAAACCCAGAATAAATCCTGAAAGACAAGGAATGAGCATAAAAGGTGTTTCAGCACAAGTGTAAATGTTATTAAAAGAGCCCAAATTTCTAAAAATATTGCGAAAAACCACAATCTTCTGTTTAAGAGTGAATGTTTGAGGTGTATAGAAGGCATTTATTTCAATTTTAGAAAATTAAATTTTTCACATTTTTCCATGAAAAGTGCCAATACCCCCCCCTCGGGTTCTAGTTTAAAATCTCACTCGACACATATCAAAAAAAAATGTTTCCATGGTGTGTATTGTTGTTCATTTTCATCAAATAAACAAAATAAAACGCAGAACAAATACTGAAATACAAGAAATGAGCAAAAAATATGCTTCAGCGCAAGTGTTAATATTACTTAAAGGGCCCAAATTTCTAAAAATATTGCAAAAAACAACAATTTTCCGTTTTAGAGTGAATGTTTGAGGTGTATAAAAGGCATTTATTTCATTTTTAGAAAATTTAATTTTTCACATTTTTCCATGAAAAGTGCCAATACCCCCCCCTTTGGGTTCTAGGTGAAAATCTCACTCGACACAAATCAAACAAAAATGATTCTATGGGGTGTATTGTTGTTCATTTTCATCAAATAAACAAAATAAAACCCAGAATAAATCCTGAAAGGCAAGAAATGAGCATAAAAGATGCTTAAGCGCAAGTGTTATTCTTACTATAAGAGCCCAAATTTCTAAAAATATTGCGAAAAACCACAATTTTCCGTTTTAGAGTGAATGTTTGAGGTGTATAAAAGGCATTTATTTCATTTTTAGAAAATTTAATTTTTCACATTTTTCCATGAAAAGTGCCAATACCCCCCCTTTGGGTTCTAGGTGAAAATCTCACTCGACACAAATCAAACAAAAATGTTTCCATGGCGTGTATTGGGTTTCATTTTCATTAAATAAACAATAAAACCCAGGATAAATCCTGAAAGACAAGAAATGAGCATAAAAGATGCTTCAGCGCAATTGTTAATGTTACTAAAAGAGCCCAAATTTCTAAAAATATTGCGAAAAACAACAATTTTCAGATTTAGAGTGAATGTTTGAGGTTTATAGAAGGCATTTATTTCATTTTTAGAAAATGTTTTTTTTCACATTTTTCCATGAATAGTGCCAATATCCCCCCCTTTGGGTTCTAGGTGAAAATCTCACTCGACACAAATCAAACAAAAATGTTTCCATGGTGTGTATTCTTGTTCATTTTCATCAAATAAAAAAAATAAAACCCAGAATAAATACTGAAATACAAGAAATGATTATAAAAGATGCTTCAGCGCAAGTGTTAATGTTACTAAAAGAGCCAAAATTTCTAAAAATATTGCGAAAAACAACAATATTCAGTTTAAGAGTGAATGTTTGAGGTGTATAGAAGGCATTTATTTCATTTTTAGAAAATGTATTTTTTCTCATTTTTCCATGAAAAGTGCCAATACCCCCCCCTTTGGGTTCTAGGTGAAAATCTCACTCGACACAAATCAAACAAACATGTTTCCATGGTGTGTATTGTTGTTCATTTTCATCAAATAAACAAAATAAAACCCAGAATAAATCCTGAAATACAAGAAATGAGCATAAAAGATACTTCAGCGGAAGTATAAATGTTACTAAAAGACCCCAAATTTCTAAAAATATTGCGAAAAAAAACAATTTTCCGTTTTAGAGTGAATGTTTGAGGTGTATAAAAGGCATTTATTTCATTTTTAGAAAAATTAATTTTTCACATTTTTCCATGAAAAGTGCCAATACACCCCCTTTGGGTTCTAGGTGAAAATCTCACTCGACACATATCAAACAAACATGTTTCCATAATGTGTATTGTTGTTCATTTTCATCAAATAAACAATATAAAACCCAGAATAAATCCTGAAAGGCAAGAAATGAGCATAAAAGATGCTTCAGCGGAAGTGTTAATGTTACTAAAAGAGCCCAAATTTCTAAAAATATTGTGAAAAACAACAATCTTCTGTTTTAGAGTGAATGTTTGAGGTGTATAGAAGGCATTTATTTCATTTTTAGAAATTTTAATTTTTTACATTTTTCCATGAAAAGTGCCAATACCCCCCCCTTTGGGTTCTAGGTGAAAATCTCACTCGACACAAATCAAACAAAAATGATTCTATGGGGTGTATTGTTGTTCATTTTCATCAAATAAACAAAATAAAACCCAGAATAAATCCTGAAAGGCAAGAAATGAGCATAAAAGATGCTTCAGCGGAAGTGTTAATGTTACTAAAAGAGCCCAAATTTCTAAAAATATTGTGAAAAACAACAATCTTCTGCTTTAGAGTGAATGTTTGAGGTGTATAGAAGGCATTTATTTCATTTTTAGAAATTTTAATTTTTTACATTTTTCCATGAAAAGTGCCAATACCCCCCCCTTTGGGTTCTACGTGAAAATCTCACTCGACACAAATCAAAAAAAAATGTTTCCATGGCGTGTATTGGGTTTCATTTTCATTAAATAAACAATAAAACCCAGGATAAATCCTGAAAGACAAGAAATGAGCATAAAAGATGCTTCAGCTCAAGTGTTAATGTTACTAAAAGAGCCAAAATTTCTAAAAATATTGCGAAAAAATCAATCTATTTTTTAGAGTGAATGTTTGAGGTGTATAGAAGGCATTTATTTCATTTTTAGAAAATGTTATTTTTCACATTTTTCATGAAAAGTGCCAATATCCCCCCCTTTGGGTTCTAGGTGAAAATCTCACTCGACACATATCAAACAAAAATGTTTCCATGGTGTGTATTTTAGTTCATTTTCATCAAATAAAAAAAATAAAACCCAGAATAAATCCTGAAAGACAAGAAATGAGCATAAAAGATGCTTCAGCGCAAGTGTTAATGTTACTAAAAGAGCCAAAATTTCTAAAAATATTGCGAAAAAACAACAATCTTCTGTTTTAGAGTGAATGTTAGAGGTGTATAGAAGGCATTTATTTCATTTTTAGAAAATGTTATTTTTCACATTTTTCCATGAAAAGTGCCAATACCCCCCCCTTTGGGTTCTAGGTGAAAATCTCACTCGACACAAATCAAACAAAAATGTTTCCATGGTGTGTATTCTAGTTCATTTTCATCAAATAAACAAAATAAAACCCAGAATAAATCCTGAAATACAAGAAATGAGCATAAAAGATGCTTCAGCCCAAGTGTTAATGTTACTTAAAGAGCCAAAATTTCTAAAAATATTGCGAAAAACAACAATCTTTTGTTTTAGAATGAATGTTTGAGGTGTATAGAAGGCATTTATTTCATTTTTAGAAAATGTTATTTTTCACATTTTTCCATGAAAAGTGCCAATACCCCCCCTTTGGGTTCTAGGTGAAAATCTCACTCGACACAAATCAAACAAAAATGTTTCCATGGTGTGTATTCTAGTTCATTTTCATCAAATAATCAAAATAAAACCCAGAATAAATCCTGAAAGACAAGAAATGAGCTTAAAAGATGCTTCAGCGCAAGTGTTAATGTTACTAAAAGAGCCAAAATTTCTAAAAATATTGCGAAAAACAACAATCTTCTGTTTTAGAGTGAATGTTTGGGGTGTATAGAAGGCATTTATTTCATTTTTAGAAAATGTTATTTTTCACATTTTTCCATGAAAAGTGCCAATACCCCCCCCTTTGGGTTCTACGTGAAAATCTCACTCGACACAAATCAAACAAAAATGTTTGTATGGCGTGTATTGGGTTTCATTTTCATTAAATAAACAATAAAACCCAGAATAAATCCTGAAAGACAAGGAATGAGCATAAAAGGTGTTTCAGCACAAGTGTAAATGTTATTAAAAGAGCCCAAATTTCTAAAAATATTGCGAAAAACCACAATCTTCTGTTTAAGAGTGAATGTTTGAGGTGTATAGAAGGCATTTATTTCAATTTTAGAAAATTAAATTTTTCACATTTTTCCATGAAAAGTGCCAATACCCCCCCCTCGGGTTCTAGGTTAAAATCTCACTCGACACATATCAAAAAAAAATGTTTCCATGGTGTGTATTGTTGTTCATTTTCATCAAATAAACAAAATAAAACGCAGAACAAATACTGAAATACAAGAAATGAGCAAAAAATATGCTTCAGCGCAAGTGTTAATATTACTTAAAGGGCCCAAATTTCTAAAAATATTGCAAAAAACAACAATTTTCCGTTTTAGAGTGAATGTTTGAGGTGTATAAAAGGCATTTATTTCATTTTTAGAAAATTTAATTTTTCACATTTTTCCATGAAAAGTGCCAATACCCCCCCTTTGGGTTCTAGGTGAAAATCTCACTCGACACAAATCAAACAAAAATGTTTCCATGGTGTGTATTGTTGTTCATTTTCATCAACTAAACAAAATTAAACCCAGAATAAATCCTGAAAGGCAAGAAATGAGCATAAAAGATGCTTAAGCGCAAGTGTTATTCTTACTATAAGAGCCCAAATTTCTAAAAATATTGCGAAAAACCACAATTTTCTGTTTAAGAGTGAATGTTTTAGGTGTATAGAAGGCATTTATTTCAATTTTAGAAGATTTAATTTTTCACATTTTTCCATGAAAAGTCCCTTTGGGTGTTAGGTGAAAATCTCACTCGACACAAATCAAACAAAAATGTTTCCATGGTGTGTATTGTTGTTCATTTTCATCAAATAAACAAAATAAAACCCAGAATAAATCCTGAAAGAAAAGAAATGAGCATAAAAGATGCTTCAGCGCAATTGTTAATGTTACTAAAAGAGCCCAAATTTCTAAAAATATTGCGAAAAACAACAATTTTCAGATTTAGAGTGAATGTTTGAGGTTTATAGAAGGCATTTATTTCATTTTTAGAAAATGTTTTTTTTCACATTTTTCCATGAATAGTGCCAATATCCCCCCCTTTGGGTTCTAGGTGAAAATCTCACTCGACACAAATCAAACAAAAATGTTTCCATGGTGTGTATTCTTGTTCATTTTCATCAAATAAAAAAAATAAAACCCAGAATAAATACTGAAATACAAGAAATGATTATAAAAGATGCTTCAGCGCAAGTGTTAATGTTACTAAAAGAGCCAAAATTTCTAAAAATATTGCGAAAAACAACAATATTCAGTTTAAGAGTGAATGTTTGAGGTGTATAGAAGGCATTTATTTCATTTTTAGAAAATGTATTTTTTCTCATTTTTCCATGAAAAGTGCCAATACCCCCCCCTTTGGGTTCTAGGTGAAAATCTCACTCGACACATATCAAACAAACATGTTTCCATGGTGTGTATTGTTGTTCATTTTCATCAAATAAACAAAATAAAACCCAGAATAAATCCTGAAATACAAGAAATGAGCATAAAAGATACTTCAGCGGAAGTATAAATGTTACTAAAAGACCCCAAATTTCTAAAAATATTGCGAAAAAAAACAATTTTCCGTTTTAGAGTGAATGTTTGAGGTGTATAAAAGGCATTTATTTCATTTTTAGAAAAATTAATTTTTCACATTTTTCCATGAAAAGTGCCAATACACCCCCTTTGGGTTCTAGGTGAAAATCTCACTCGACACATATCAAACAAACATGTTTCCATAATGTGTATTGTTGTTCATTTTCATCAAATAAACAATATAAAACCCAGAATAAATCCTGAAAGGCAAGAAATGAGCATAAAAGATGCTTCAGCGGAAGTGTTAATGTTACTAAAAGAGCCCAAATTTCTAAAAATATTGTGAAAAACAACAATCTTCTGTTTTAGAGTGAATGTTTGAGGTGTATAGAAGGCATTTATTTCATTTTTAGAAATTTTAATTTTTTACATTTTTCCATGAAAAGTGCCAATACCCCCCCCTTTGGGTTCTAGGTGAAAATCTCACTCGACACAAATCAAACAAAAATGATTCTATGGGGTGTATTGTTGTTCATTTTCATCAAATAAACAAAATAAAACCCAGAATAAATCCTGAAAGGCAAGAAATGAGCATAAAAGATGCTTCAGCGGAAGTGTTAATGTTACTAAAAGAGCCCAAATTTCTAAAAATATTGTGAAAAACAACAATCTTCTGTTTTAGAGTGAATGTTTGAGGTGTATAGAAGGCATTTATTTCATTTTTAGAAATTTTAATTTTTTACATTTTTCCATGAAAAGTGCCAATACCCCCCCCTTTGGGTTCTAGGTGAAAATCTCACTCGACACAAATCAAACAAAAATGATTCTATGGGGTGTATTGTTGTTCATTTTCATCAAATAAACAAAATAAAACCCAGAATAAATCCTGAAAGACAAGAAATGAGCATAAAAGATGCTTCAGCGCAAACGTTAATGTTACTAAAAGAGCCCAAATTTCTAAAAATATTGCGAAAAACAACAATCTTCTGTTGTAGAGTGAATGTTTGAGGTGTATAGAAGGCATTTATTTCAATTTTAGAAAATTAAATTTTTCACATTTTTCCATGAAAAGTGCCAATACCCCCCCCCTTGGGTTCTAGGTTAAAAGCTCACTCGACACATATCAAAAAAAATGTTTCCATGGTGTGTATTGTTGTTCATTTTCATCAAATAAACAAAATAAAACACAGAACAAATACTGAAATACAAGAAATGAGCAAAATAGATGCTTCAGCGCAAGTGTTAATATTACTTAAAGGGCCCAAATTTCTAAAAATATTGCGAAAAACAACAATTTTCCGTTTTAGAGTGAATGTTTGAGGTGTATAAAAGGCATTTATTTCAATTTTAGAAAATTTAATTTTTCACATTTTTCCATGAAAAGTGCCAATACCCCCCCTTTGGGTTCTAGGTGAAAATCTCACTCGACACAAATCAAACAAAAATGTTTCCATGGTGTGTATTGGTTTTCATTTTCATCAAATTAACAAAATAAAACCCAGAATAAATCCTGAAAGACAAGGAATGAGCATAAAAGATGCTTCAGCGCAAGTGTAAATGTTACTAAAAGAGCCCAAATTTCTAAAAATATTGCGAAAAACCACAATCTTCTGTTTAAGAGTGAATGTTTGAGGTGTATAGAAGGCATTTATTTCAATTTTAGAATATTAAATTTTTCACATTTTTCCATGAAAAGTGCCATTACCCCCCCCTTTGGGTTCTAGGTGAAAATTTCACTCAACACAAATCAAACAAAAATGTTTCCATGGTGTGTATTGTTGTTCATTTTCATGAACTAAACAAAATTAAACCCAGAATAAATCCTGAAAGGCAAGAAATGAGCATAAAAGATGCTTAGGCGCAAGTGTTATTCTTACTAAAAGAGCCCAAAGTTCTAAAAATATTGCGAAAAACCACAATTTTCTGTTTAAGAGTGAATGTTTTAGGTGTATAGAAGGCATTTATTTCAATTTTGAAAAATATAATTTTTCACATTTTTCCATGAAAAGTCCCTTTGGGTTCTAGGTGAAAATCTCACTCGACACAAATCAAACAAAAATGTTTCCATGGTGTGTATTGTTGTTCATTTTCATCAAATAAACAAAATTAAACCCAGAATAAATCCTGAAAGACAAGAAATGAGCATAAAAGATGCTTCAGCGCAAGTGTTAATATTACTTAAAGGGCCCAAATTTCTAAAAATATTGCGAAAAACAACAATTTTCAGTTTAAGAGTGAATGTCTGAGGTGTATAGAAGGCATTTATTTCATTTTTAGAAAAATTAATTTTTCACATTTTTCCATGAAAAGTGCCAATACACCCCCCTTTGGGTTCTAGGTGAAAATCTCACTCGACACAAATCAAACAAAAATGTTTCCATGGTGTGTATTGGTTTTCATTTTCATGAACTAAACAAAATTAAACCCAGAATAAATCCTGAAAGGCAAGAAATGAGCATAAAAGATGCTTAGGCGCAAGTGTTATTCTTACTAAAAGAGCCCAAAGTTCTAAAAATATTGCGAAAAACCACAATTTTCAGTTTAAGAGTGAATGTCTGAGGTGTATAGAAGGCATTTATTTCATTTTTAGAAAAATTAATTTTTCACATTTTTCCATGAAAAGTGCCAATACACCCCCCTTTGGGTTCTAGGTGAAAATCTCACTCGACACAAATCAAACAAAAATGTTTCCATGGTGTGTATTGGTTTTCATTTTCATCAAATTAACAAAATAAAACCCAGAATAAATCCTGAAATACAAGGAATGAGCATAAAAGATGCTTCAGCGCAATTGTTAATGTTACTAAA
The DNA here is from genome assembly GCF_022747635.1 of Hetaerina americana. Classification (NCBI taxonomy): domain Eukaryota; kingdom Metazoa; phylum Arthropoda; class Insecta; order Odonata; family Calopterygidae; genus Hetaerina; species Hetaerina americana. The sequence continues at coordinate 418,673 of NW_027286997.1, read as the reverse complement.
AGAGCCCAAATTTCTAAAAATATTGCGAAAAACAACAATTTTCCGTTTTAGAGTGAATGTTTGAGGTGTATAAAAGGCATTTATTTCATTTTTAGAAAATTTAATTTTTCATATTTTTCCATGAAAAGTGCCAATACCCCCCCTTTGGGTTCTAGGTGAAAATCTCACTCGACACATATCAAACAAACATGTTTCCATAATGTGTATTGTTGTTCATTTTCATCAAATAAACAAAATAAAACCCAGAATAAATCCTGAAAGGCAAGAAATGAGCATAAAAGATGCTTCAGCGGAAGTGTTAATGTTACTAAAAGAGCCCAAATTTCTAAAAATATTGCGAAAAACAACAATTTTCACTTTTAGAGTGAATGTTTGAGGTGTATAAAAGGCATTTATTTCATTTTTAGAAAATTTAATTTTTCACATTTTTCCATGAAAAGTGCCAATACCCCCCCTTTGGGTTCTAGGTGAAAATCTCACTCGACACAAATCAAACAAAAATGTTTCCATGGTGTGTTTTGTTGTTCATTTTCATCAAATAATCAAAATAAAACCCAGAATAAATCCTGAAAGACAAGGAATGAGCATAAAAGGTGTTTCAGCACAAGTGTAAATGTTATTAAAAGAGCCCAAATTTCTAAAAATATTGCGAAAAACCACAATCTTCTGTTTAAGAGTGAATGTTTGAGGTGTATAGAAGGCATTTATTTCAATTTTAGAAAATTAAATTTTTCACATTTTTCCATGAAAAGTGCCAATACCCCCCCCTCGGGTTCTAGGTTAAAATCTCACTCGACACATATCAAAAAAAAATGTTTCCATGGTGTGTATTGTTGTTCATTTTCATCAAATAAACAAAATAAAACGCAGAACAAATACTGAAATACAAGAAATGAGCAAAAAATATGCTTCAGCGCAAGTGTTAATATTACTTAAAGGGCCCAAATTTCTAAAAATATTGCAAAAAACAACAATTTTCCGTTTTAGAGTGAATGTTTGAGGTGTATAAAAGGCATTTATTTCATTTTTAGAAAATTTAATTTTTCACATTTTTCCATGAAAAGTGCCAATACCCCCCCTTTGGGTTCTAGGTGAAAATCTCACTCGACACAAATCAAACAAAAATGTTTCCATGGTGTGTATTGGTTTTCATTTTCATCAAATTAACAAAATAAAACCCAGAATAAATCCTGAAAGACAAGGAATGAGCATAAAAGATGCTTCAGCGCAATTGTTAATGTTACTAAAAGAGCCCAAATTTCTAAAAATATTGCGAAAAACAACAATTTTCCGTTTAAGAGTGAATGTTTGAGGTGTATAAAAGGCATTTATTTCATTTTTAGAAAATTTAATTTTTCATATTTTTCCATGAAAAGTGCCAATACCCCCCCTTTGGGTTCTAGGTGAAAATCTCACTCGACACATATCAAACAAACATGTTTCCATAATGTGTATTGTTGTTCATTTTCATCAACTAAACAAAATTAAACCCAGAATAAATCCTGAAAGGCAAGAAATGAGCATAAAAGATGCTTAAGCGCAAGTGTTATTCTTACTATAAGAGCCCAAATTTCTAAAAATATTGCGAAAAACCACAATTTTCTGTTTAAGAGTGAATGTTTTAGGTGTATAGAAGGCATTTATTTCAATTTTAGAAGATTTAATTTTTCACATTTTTCCATGAAAAGTCCCTTTGGGTGTTAGGTGAAAATCTCACTCGACACAAATCAAACAAAAATGTTTCCATGGTGTGTATTGTTGTTCATTTTCATCAAATAAACAAAATAAAACCCAGAATAAATCCTGAAAGAAAAGAAATGAGCATAAAAGATGCTTCAGCGCAATTGTTAATGTTACTAAAAGAGCCCAAATTTCTAAATATATTGCGAAAAACAACAATTTTCAGATTTAGAGTGAATGTTTGAGGTTTATAGAAGGCATTTATTTCATTTTTAGAAAATGTTTTTTTTCACATTTTTCCATGAATAGTGCCAATATCCCCCCCTTTGGGTTCTAGGTGAAAATCTCACTCGACACAAATCAAACAAAAATGTTTCCATGGTGTGTATTCTTGTTCATTTTCATCAAATAAAAAAAATAAAACCCAGAATAAATACTGAAATACAAGAAATGATTATAAAAGATGCTTCAGCGCAAGTGTTAATGTTACTAAAAGAGCCAAAATTTCTAAAAATATTGCGAAAAACAACAATATTCAGTTTAAGAGTGAATGTTTGAGGTGTATAGAAGGCATTTATTTCATTTTTAGAAAATGTATTTTTTCTCATTTTTCCATGAAAAGTGCCAATACCCCCCCCTTTGGGTTCTAGGTGAAAATCTCACTCGACACATATCAAACAAACATGTTTCCATGGTGTGTTTTGTTGTTCATTTTCATCAAATAAACAAAATAAAACCCAGAATAAATCCTGAAATACAAGAAATGAGCATAAAAGATACTTCAGCGGAAGTATAAATGTTACTAAAAGACCCCAAATTTCTAAAAATATTGCGAAAAAAAACAATTTTCCGTTTTAGAGTGAATGTTTGAGGTGTATAAAAGGCATTTATTTCATTTTTAGAAAATTTAATTTTTCACATTTTTCCATGAAAAGTGCCAATACCCCCCCTTTGGGTTCTAGGTGAAAATCTCACTCGACACAAATCAAACAAAAATGTTTCCATGGTGTGTATTGGTTTTCATTTTCATCAAATTAACAAAATAAAACCCAGAATAAATCCTGAAAGACAAGGAATGAGCATAAAAGATGCTTCAGCGCAAGTGTAAATGTTACTAAAAGAGCCCAAATTTCTAAAAATATTGCGAAAAACCACAATCTTCTGTTTAAGAGTGAATGTTTGAGGTGTATAGAAGGCATTTATTTCAATTTTAGAAAATTAAATTTTTCACATTTTTGCATGAAAAGTGCCATTACCCCCCCCTTTGGGTTCTAGGTGAAAATTTCACTCAACACAAATCAAACAAAAATGTTTCCATGGTGTGTATTGGTTTTCATTTTCATCAACTAAACAAAATAAAACGCAGAACAAATACTGAAATACAAGAAATGAGCAAAAAATATGCTTCAGCGCAAGTGTTAATATTACTTAAAGGGCCCAAATTTCTAAAAATATTGCAAAAAACAACAATTTTCCGTTTTAGAGTGAATGTTTGAGGTGTATAAAAGGCATTTATTTCATTTTTAGAAAATTTAATTTTTCACATTTTTCCATGAAAAGTGCAAATACCCCCCCTTTGGGTTCTAGGTGAAAATCTCACTCGACACAAATCAAACAAAAATGTTTCCATGGTGTGTATTGTTGTTCATTTTCATCAACTAAACAAAATTAAACCCAGAATAAATCCTGAAAGGCAAGAAATGAGCATAAAAGATGCTTAAGCGCAAGTGTTATTCTTACTATAAGAGCCCAAATTTCTAAAAATATTGCGAAAAACCACAATTTTCTGTTTAAGAGTGAATGTTTTAGGTGTATAGAAGGCATTTATTTCAATTTTAGAAGATTTAATTTTTCACATTTTTCCATGAAAAGTCCCTTTGGGTGTTAGGTGAAAATCTCACTCGACACAAATCAAACAAAAATGTTTCCATGGTGTGTATTGTTGTTCATTTTCATCAAATAAACAAAATAAAACCCAGAATAAATCCTGAAAGAAAAGAAATGAGCATAAAAGATGCTTCAGCGCAATTGTTAATGTTACTAAAAGAGCCCAAATTTCTAAATATATTGCGAAAAACAACAATTTTCAGATTTAGAGTGAATGTTTGAGGTTTATAGAAGGCATTTATTTCATTTTTAGAAAATGTTTTTTTTCACATTTTTCCATGAATAGTGCCAATATCCCCCCCTTTGGGTTCTAGGTGAAAATCTCACTCGACACAAATCAAACAAAAATGTTTCCATGGTGTGTATTCTTGTTCATTTTCATCAAATAAAAAAAATAAAACCCAGAATAAATACTGAAATACAAGAAATGATTATAAAAGATGCTTCAGCGCAAGTGTTAATGTTACTAAAAGAGCCAAAATTTCTAAAAATATTGCGAAAAACAACAATATTCAGTTTAAGAGTGAATGTTTGAGGTGTATAGAAGGCATTTATTTCATTTTTAGAAAATGTATTTTTTCTCGTTTTTCCATGAAAAGTGCCAATACCCCCCCTTTGGGTTCTAGGTGAAAATCTCACTCGACACATATCAAACAAACATGTTTCCATGGTGTGTATTGTTGTTCATTTTCATCAAATAAACAAAATAAAACCCAGAATAAATCCTGAAATACAAGAAATGAGCATAAAAGATACTTCAGCGGAAGTATAAATGTTACTAAAAGACCCCAAATTTCTAAAAATATTGCGAAAAAAAACAATTTTCCGTTTTAGAGTGAATGTTTGAGGTGTATAAAAGGCATTTATTTCATTTTTAGAAAATTTAATTTTTCACATTTTTCCATGAAAAGTGCCAATACCCCCCCTTTGGGTTCTAGGTGAAAATCTCACTCGACACAAATCAAACAAAAATGATTCTATGGGGTGTATTGTTGTTCATTTTCATCAAATAAACAAAATAAAACCCAGAATAAATCCTGAAAGGCAAGAAATGAGCATAAAAGATGCTTCAGCGGAAGTGTTAATGTTACTAAAAGAGCCCAAATTTCTAAAAATATTGTGAAAAACAACAATCTTCTGTTTTAGAGTGAATGTTTGAGGTGTATAGAAGGCATTTATTTCATTTTTAGAAATTTTAATTTTTTACATTTTTCCATGAAAAGTGCCAATACCCCCCCCTTTGGGTTCTAGGTGAAAATCTCACTCGACACAAATCAAACAAAAATGATTCTATGGGGTGTATTGTTGTTCATTTTCATCAAATAAACAAAATAAAACCCAGAATAAATCCTGAAAGACAAGAAATGAGCATAAAAGATGCTTCAGCGCAAACGTTAATGTTACTAAAAGAGCCCAAATTTCTAAAAATATTGCGGAAAACAACAATCTTCTGTTGTAGAGTGAATGTTTGAGGTGTATAGAAGGCATTTATTTCAATTTTAGAAAATTAAATTTTTCACATTTTTCCATGAAAAGTGCCAATACCCCCCCCCTTGGGTTCTAGGTTAAAAGCTCACTCGACACATATCAAAAAAAATGTTTCCATGGTGTGTATTGTTGTTCATTTTCATCAAATAAACAAAATAAAACACAGAACAAATACTGAAATACAAGAAATGAGCAAAATAGATGCTTCAGCGCAAGTGTTAATATTACTTAAAGGGCCCAAATTTCTAAAAATATTGCGAAAAACAACAATTTTCCGTTTTAGAGTGAATGTTTGAGGTGTATAAAAGGCATTTATTTCAATTTTAGAAAATTTAATTTTTCACATTTTTCCATGAAAAGTGCCAATACCCCCCCTTTGGGTTCTAGGTGAAAATCTCACTCGACACAAATCAAACAAAAATGTTTCCATGGTGTGTATTGGTTTTCATTTTCATCAAATTAACAAAATAAAACCCAGAATAAATCCTGAAAGACAAGGAATGAGCATAAAAGATGCTTCAGCGCAAGTGTAAATGTTACTAAAAGAGCCCAAATTTCTAAAAATATTGCGAAAAACCACAATCTTCTGTTTAAGAGTGAATGTTTGAGGTGTATAGAAGGCATTTATTTCAATTTTAGAATATTAAATTTTTCACATTTTTCCATGAAAAGTGCCATTACCCCCCCCTTTGGGTTCTAGGTGAAAATTTCACTCAACACAAATCAAACAAAAATGTTTCCATGGTGTGTATTGTTGTTCATTTTCATGAACTAAACAAAATTAAACCCAGAATAAATCCTGAAAGGCAAGAAATGAGCATAAAAGATGCTTAGGCGCAAGTGTTATTCTTACTAAAAGAGCCCAAAGTTCTAAAAATATTGCGAAAAACCACAATTTTCTGTTTAAGAGTGAATGTTTTAGGTGTATAGAATTCATTTATTTCAATTTTAGAAAATTTAATTTTTCACATTTTTCCATGAAAAGTCCCTTTGGGTTCTAGGTGAAAATCTCACTCGACACAAATCAAACAAAAATGTTTCCATGGTGTGTATTGTTGTTCATTTTCATCAAATAAACAAAATTAAACCCAGAATAAATCCTGAAAGACAAGAAATGAGCATAAAAGATGCTTCAGCGCAAGTGTTAATATTACTTAAAGGGCCCAAATTTCTAAAAATATTGCGAAAAACAACAATTTTCAGTTTAAGAGTGAATGTCTGAGGTGTATAGAAGGCATTTATTTCATTTTTAGAAAAATTAATTTTTCACATTTTTCCATGAAAAGTGCCAATACACCCCCCTTTGGGTTCTAGGTGAAAATCTCACTCGACACAAATCAAACAAAAATGTTTCCATGGTGTGTATTGGTTTTCATTTTCATCAAATTAACAAAATAAAACCCAGAATAAATCCTGAAAGACAAGGAATGAGCATAAAAGATGCTTCAGCGCGAGTGTAAATGTTACTAAAAGAGCCCAAATTTCTAAAAATATTGCGAAAAACCACAATCTTCTGTTTAAGAGTGAATGTTTGAGGTGTATAGAAGGCATTTATTTCAATTTTAGAAAATTAAATTTTTCACATTTTTCCATGAAAAGTGCCATTACCCCCCCCTTTGGGTTCTAGGTGAAAATTTCACTCAACACAAATCAAACAAAAATGTTTCCATGGTGTGTATTGTTGTTCATTTTCATGAACTAAACAAAATTAAACCCAGAATAAATCCTGAAAGGCAAGAAATGAGCATAAAAGATGCTTAGGCGCAAGTGTTATTCTTACTAAAAGAGCCCAATGTTCTAAAAATATTGCGAAAAACCACAATTTTCAGTTTAAGAGTGAATGTCTGAGGTGTATAGAAGGCATTTATTTCATTTTTAGAAAAATTAATTTTTCACATTTTTCCATGAAAAGTGCCAATACACCCCCCTTTGGGTTCTAGGTGAAAATCTCACTCGACACAAATCAAACAAAAATGTTTCCATGGTGTGTATTGGTTTTCATTTTCATCAAATTAACAAAATAAAACCCAGAATAAATCCTGAAAGAAAAGGAATGAGCATAAAAGATGCTTCAGCGTAATTGTTAATGTTACTAAAAGAGCCCAAATTTCTAAAAATATTGCGAAAAACAACAATTTTCCGTTTTAGAGTGAATGTTTGAGGTGTATAAAAGGCATTTATTTCATTTTTAGAAAATTTAATTTTTCATATTTTTCCATGAAAAGTGCCAATACCCCCCCTTTGGGTTCTAGGTGAAAATCTCACTCGACACATATCAAACAAACATGTTTCCATAATGTGTATTGTTGTTCATTTTCATCAAATAAACAAAATAAAACCCAGAATAAATCCTGAAAGGCAAGAAATGAGCATAAAAGATGCTTCAGCGGAAGTGTTAATGTTACTAAAAGAGCCCAAATTTCTAAAAATATTGCGAAAAACAACAATTTTCACTTTTAGAGTGAATGTTTGAGGTGTATAAAAGGCATTTATTTCATTTTTAGAAAATTTAATTTTTCACATTTTTCCATGAAAAGTGCCAATACCCCCCCTTTGGGTTCTAGGTGAAAATCTCACTCGACACAAATCAAACAAAAATGTTTCCATGGTGTGTTTTGTTGTTCATTTTCATCAAATAATCAAAATAAAACCCAGAATAAATCCTGAAAGACAAGGAATGAGCATAAAAGGTGTTTCAGCACAAGTGTAAATGTTATTAAAAGAGCCCAAATTTCTAAAAATATTGCGAAAAACCACAATCTTCTGTTTAAGAGTGAATGTTTGAGGTGTATAGAAGGCAATTTTTTCAATTTTAGAAAATTAAATTTTTCACATTTTTCCATGAAAAGTGCCAATACCACCCCCTCGGGTTCTAGGTTAAAATCTCACTCGACACATATCAAAAAAAAATGTTTCCATGGTGTGTATTGTTGTTCATTTTCATCAAATAAACAAAATAAAACGCAGAACAAATACTGAAATACAAGAAATGAGCAAAAAATATGCTTCAGCGCAAGTGTTAATATTACTTAAAGGGCCCAAATTTCTAAAAATATTGCAAAAAACAACAATTTTCCGTTTTAGAGTGAATGTTTGAGGTGTATAAAAGGCATTTATTTCATTTTTAGAAAATTTAATTTTTCACATTTTTCCATGAAAAGTGCCAATACCCCCCCTTTGGGTTCTAGGTGAAAATCTCACTCGACACAAATCAAACAAAAATGTTTCCATGGTGTGTATTGGTTTTCATTTTCATCAAATTAACAAAATAAAACCCAGAATAAATCCTGAAAGACAAGGAATGAGCATAAAAGATGCTTCAGCGCAATTGTTAATGTTACTAAAAGAGCCCAAATTTCTAAAAATATTGCGAAAAACAACAATTTTCCGTTTAAGAGTGAATGTTTGAGGTGTATAAAAGGCATTTATTTCATTTTTAGAAAATTTAATTTTTCATATTTTTCCATGAAAAGTGCCAATACCCCCCCTTTGGGTTCTAGGTGAAAATCTCACTCGACACATATCAAACAAACATGTTTCCATAATGTGTATTGTTGTTCATTTTCATCAACTAAACAAAATTAAACCCAGAATAAATCCTGAAAGGCAAGAAATGAGCATAAAAGATGCTTAAGCGCAAGTGTTATTCTTACTATAAGAGCCCAAATTTCTAAAAATATTGCGAAAAACCACAATTTTCTGTTTAAGAGTGAATGTTTTAGGTGTATAGAAGGCATTTATTTCAATTTTAGAAGATTTAATTTTTCACATTTTTCCATGAAAAGTCCCTTTGGGTGTTAGGTGAAAATCTCACTCGACACAAATCAAACAAAAATGTTTCCATGGTGTGTATTGTTGTTCATTTTCATCAAATAAACAAAATAAAACCCAGAATAAATCCTGAAAGAAAAGAAATGAGCATAAAAGATGCTTCAGCGCAATTGTTAATGTTACTAAAAGAGCCCAAATTTCTAAATATATTGCGAAAAACAACAATTTTCAGATTTAGAGTGAATGTTTGAGGTTTATAGAAGGCATTTATTTCATTTTTAGAAAATGTTTTTTTTCACATTTTTCCATGAATAGTGCCAATATCCCCCCCTTTGGGTTCTAGGTGAAAATCTCACTCGACACAAATCAAACAAAAATGTTTCCATGGTGTGTATTCTTGTTCATTTTCATCAAATAAAAAAAATAAAACCCAGAATAAATACTGAAATACAAGAAATGATTATAAAAGATGCTTCAGCGCAAGTGTTAATGTTACTAAAAGAGCCAAAATTTCTAAAAATATTGCGAAAAACAACAATATTCAGTTTAAGAGTGAATGTTTGAGGTGTATAGAAGGCATTTATTTCATTTTTAGAAAATGTATTTTTTCTCATTTTTCCATGAAAAGTGCCAATACCCCCCCCTTTGGGTTCTAGGTGAAAATCTCACTCGACACATATCAAACAAACATGTTTCCATGGTGTGTATTGTTGTTCATTTTCATCAAATAAACAAAATAAAACCCAGAATAAATCCTGAAATACAAGAAATGAGCATAAAAGATACTTCAGCGGAAGTATAAATGTTACTAAAAGACCCCAAATTTCTAAAAATATTGCGAAAAAAAACAATTTTCCGTTTTAGAGTGAATGTTTGAGGTGTATAAAAGGCATTTATTTCATTTTTAGAAAATTTAATTTTTCACATTTTTCCATGAAAAGTGCCAATACCCCCCCTTTGGGTTCTAGGTGAAAATCTCACTCGACACAAATCAAACAAAAATGTTTCCATGGTGTGTATTGGTTTTCATTTTCATCAAATTAACAAAATAAAACCCAGAATAAATCCTGAAAGACAAGGAATGAGCATAAAAGATGCTTCAGCGCAAGTGTAAATGTTACTAAAAGAGCCCAAATTTCTAAAAATATTGCGAAAAACCACAATCTTCTGTTTAAGAGTGAATGTTTGAGGTGTATAGAAGGCATTTATTTCAATTTTAGAAAATTAAATTTTTCACATTTTTGCATGAAAAGTGCCATTACCCCCCCCTTTGGGTTCTAGGTGAAAATTTCACTCAACACAAATCAAACAAAAATGTTTCCATGGTGTGTATTGTTGTTCATTTTCATCAACTAAACAAAATTAAACCCAGAATAAATCCTGAAAGGCAAGAAATGAGCATAAAAGATGCTTAGGCGCAAGTGTTATTCTTACTAAAAGAGCCCAAAGTTCTAAAAATATTGCGAAAAACCACAATTTTCTGTTTAAGAGTGAATGTTTTAGGTGTATAGAAGGCATTTATTTCAATTTTAGAAAATTTAATTTTTCACATTTTTCCATGAAAAGTCCCTTTGGGTTCTAGGTGAAAATCTCACTCGACACAAAGCAAACAAAAATGTTTCCATGGTGTGTATTGTTGTTCATTTTCATCAAATAAACAAAATTAAACCCAGAATAAATCCTGAAAGAAAAGAAATGAGCATAAAAGATGCTTCAGCGCAAGTGTTAATATTACTTAAAGGGCCCAAATTTCTAAAAATATTGCGAAAAACAACAATTTTCAGTTTAAGAGTGAATGTTTGAGGTGTATAGAAGGCATTTATTTCATTTTTAGAAAATGTATTTTTTCTCATTTTTCCATGAAAAGTGCCAATACCCCCCCCTTTGGGTTCTAGGTGAAAATCTCACTCGACACATATCAAACAAACATGTTTCCATGGTGTGTATTGTTGTTCATTTTCATCAAATAAACAAAATAAAACCCAGAATAAATCCTGAAATACAAGAAATGAGCATAAAAGATACTTCAGCGGAAGTATAAATGTTACTAAAAGACCCCAAATTTCTAAAAATATTGCGAAAAAAAACAATTTTCCGTTTTAGAGTGAATGTTTGAGGTGTATAAAAGGCATTTATTTCATTTTTAGAAAATTTAATTTTTCACATTTTTCCATGAAAAGTGCCAATACCCCCCCTTTGGGTTCTAGGTGAAAATCTCACTCGACACAAATCAAACAAAAATGTTTCCATGGTGTGTTTTGTTGTTCATTTTCATCAAATAATCAAAATAAAACCCAGAATAAATCCTGAAAGACAAGGAATGAGCATAAAAGGTGTTTCAGCACAAGTGTAAATGTTATTAAAAGAGCCCAAATTTCTAAAAATATTGCGAAAAACCACAATCTTCTGTTTAAGAGTGAATGTTTGAGGTGTATAGAAGGCATTTATTTCAATTTTAGAAAATTAAATTTTTCACATTTTTCCATGAAAAGTGCCAATACCCCCCCCTCGGGTTCTAGGTTAAAATCTCACTCGACACATATCAAAAAAAAATGTTTCCATGGTGTGTATTGTTGTTCATTTTCATCAAATAAACAAAATAAAACGCAGAACAAATACTGAAATACAAGAAATGAGCAAAAAATATGCTTCAGCGCAAGTGTTAATATTACTTAAAGGGCCCAAATTTCTAAAAATATTGCAAAAAACAACAATTTTCCGTTTTAGAGTGTATGTTTGAGGTGTATAAAAGGCATTTATTTCATTTTTAGAAAATTTAATTTTTCACATTTTTCCATGAAAAGTGCCAATACCCCCCCTTTGGGTTCTAGGTGAAAATCTCACTCGACACAAATCAAACAAAAATGTTTCCATGGTGTGTATTGTTGTTCATTTTCATCAACTAAACAAAATTAAACCCAGAATAAATCCTGAAAGGCAAGAAATGAGCATAAAAGATGCTTAAGCGCAAGTGTTATTCTTACTATAAGAGCCCAAATTTCTAAAAATATTGCGAAAAACCACAATTTTCTGTTTAAGAGTGAATGTTTTAGGTGTATAGAAGGCATTTATTTCAATTTTAGAAGATTTAATTTTTCACATTTTTCCATGAAAAGTCCCTTTGGGTGTTAGGTGAAAATCTCACTCGACACAAATCAAACAAAAATGTTTCCATGGTGTGTATTGTTGTTCATTTTCATCAAATAAACAAAATAAAACCCAGAATAAATCCTGAAAGAAAAGAAATGAGCATAAAAGATGCTTCAGCGCAATTGTTAATGTTACTAAAAGAGCCCAAATTTCTAAAAATATTGCGAAAAACAACAATTTTCAGATTTAGAGTGAATGTTTGAGGTTTATAGAAGGCATTTATTTCATTTTTAGAAAATGTTTTTTTTCACATTTTTCCATGAATAGTGCCAATATCCCCCCCCTTTGGGTTCTAGGTGAAAATCTCACTCGACACAAATCAAACAAAAATGTTTCCATGGTGTGTATTCTTGTTCATTTTCATCAAATAAAAAAAATAAAACCCAGAATAAATACTGAAATACAAGAAATGATTATAAGAGATGCTTCAGCGCAAGTGTTAATGTTACTAAAAGAGCCAAAATTTCTAAAAATATTGCGAAAAACAACAATATTCAGTTTAAGAGTGAATGTTTGAGGTGTATAGAAGGCATTTATTTCAATTTTAGAAAATTAAATTTTTCACATTTTTCCATGAAAAGTGCCAATACCCCCCCCTCGGGTTCTAGGTTAAAATCTCACTCGACACATATCAAACAAACATGTTTCCATGGTGTGTATTGTTGTTCATTTTCATCAAATAAACAAAATAAAACGCAGAACAAATACTGAAATACAAGAAATGAGCAAAAAATATGCTTCAGCGCAAGTGTTAATATTACTTAAAGGGCCCAAATTTCTAAAAATATTGCAAAAAACAACAATTTTCCGTTTTAGAGTGTATGTTTGAGGTGTATAAAAGGCATTTATTTCATTTTTAGAAAATTTAATTTTTCACATTTTTCCATGAAAAGTGCCAATACCCCCCCTTTGGGTTCTAGGTGAAAATCTCACTCGACTCAAATCAAACAAAAATGTTTCCATGGTGTGTATTGTTGTTCATTTTCATCAACTAAACAAAATTAAACCCAGAATAAATCCTGAAAGGCAAGAAATGAGCATAAAAGATGCTTAAGCGCAAGTGTTATTCTTACTATAAGAGCCCAAATTTCTAAAAATATTGCGAAAAACCACAATTTTCTGTTTAAGAGTGAATGTTTTAGGTGTATAGAAGGCATTTATTTCAATTTTAGAAGATTTAATTTTTCACATTTTTCCATGAAAAGTCCCTTTGGGTGTTAGGTGAAAATCTCACTCGAAACAAATCAAACAAAAATGTTTCCATGGTGTGTATTGTTGTTCATTTTCATCAAATAAACAAAATAAAACCCAGAATAAATCCTGAAAGACAAGAAATTAGCATAAAAGATGCTTCAGCGCAAACGTTAATGTTACTAAAAGAGCCCAAATTTCTAAAAATATTGCGAAAAACAACAATCTTCTGTTGTAGAGTGAATGTTTGAGGTGTATAGAAGGCATTTATTTCAATTTTAGAAAATTAAATTTTTCACATTTTTCCATGAAAAGTGCCAATACCCCCCCCCTTGGGTTCTAGGTTAAAAGCTCACTCGACACATATCAAAAAAAAATGTTTCCATGGTGTGTATTGTTGTTCATTTTCATCAAATAAACAAAATAAAACACAGAACAAATACTGAAATACAAGAAATGAGCAAATTAGATGCTTCAGCGCAAGTGTTAATATTACTTAAAGGGCCCAAATTTCTAAAAATATTGCGAAAAACAACAATTTTCCGTTTTAGAGTGAATGTTTGAGGTGTATAAAAGGCATTTATTTCAATTTTAGAAAATTTAATTTTTCACATTTTTCCATGAAAAGTGCCAATACCCCCCCTTTGGGTTCTAGGTGAAAATCTCACTCGACACAAATCAAACAAAAATGTTTCCATGGTGTGTATTGGTTTTCATTTTCATCAAATTAACAAAATAAAACCCAGAATAAATCCTGAAAGACAAGGAATGAGCATAAAAGATGCTTCAGCGCAAGTGTAAATGTTACTAAAAGAGCCCAAATTTCTAAAAATATTGCGAAAAACCACAATTTTCTGTTTAAGAGTGAATGTTTTAGGTGTATAGAAGGCATTTATTTCAATTTTAGAAAATTTAATTTTTCACATTTTTCCATGAAAAGTCCCTTTGGGTTATAGGTGAAAATCTCACTCGACACAAATCAAACAAAAATGTTTCCATGGTGTGTATTGTTGTTCATTTTCATCAAATAAACAAAATTAAACCCAGAATAAATCCTGAAAGACAAGAAATGAGCATAAAAGATGCTTCAGCGCAAGTGTTAATATTACTTAAAGGGCCCAAATTTCTAAAAATATTGCGAAAAACAACAATTTTCAGTTTAAGAGTGAATGTCTGAGGTGTATAGAAGGCATTTATTTCATTTTTAGAAAAATTAATTTTTCACATTTTTCCATGAAAAGTGCCAATACACCCCCCTTTGGGTTCTAGGTGAAAATCTCACTCGACACAAATCAAACAAAAATGTTTCCATGGTGTGTATTGGTTTTCATTTTCATCAAATTAACAAAATAAAACCCAGAATAAATCCTGAAAGACAAGGAATGAGCATAAAAGATGCTTCAGCGCAAGTGTAAATGTTACTAAAAGAGCCCAAATTCTAAAAATATTGCGAAAAATTACAATCTTCTGTTTAAGAGTGAATGTTTGAGGTGTATAGAAGGCATTTATTTCAATTTTAGAAAATTAAATTTTTCACATTTTTCCATGAAAAGTGCCATTACCCCCCTTTGGGTTCTAGGTGAAAATTTCACTCAACACAAATCAAACAAAAATGTTTCCATGGTGTGTATTGTTGTTCATTTTCATGAACTAAACAAAATTAAACCCAGAATAAATCCTGAAAGGCAAGAAATGAGCATAAAAGATGCTTCAGCGCAATTGTTAATGTTACTAAAAGAGCCCAAATTTCTAAAAATATTGCGAAAAACCACAATTTTCAGTTTAAGAGTGAATGTCTGAGGTGTATAGAAGGCATTTATTTCATTTTTAGAAAAATTAATTTTTCACATTTTTCCATGAAAAGTGAAAGAAAAATGAAAATCCACTTTTAGAGTGAATGTTTGAGGTGTATAAAAGGCATTTATTTCATTTTTAGAAAATTTAATTTTTCACATTTTTCCATGAAAAGTGCCAATACCCCCCCTTTGGGTTCTAGGTGAAAATCTCACTCGACACAAATCAAACAAAAATGTTTCCATGGTGTGTTTTGTTGTTCATTTTCATCAAATAATCAAAATAAAACCCAGAATAAATCCTGAAAGACAAGGAATGAGCATAAAAGGTGTTTCAGCACAAGTGTAAATGTTATTAAAAGAGCCCAAATTTCTAAAAATATTGCGAAAAACCACAATCTTCTGTTTAAGAGTGAATGTTTGAGGTGTATAGAAGGCATTTATTTCAATTTTAGAAAATTAAATTTTTCACATTTTTCCATGAAAAGTGCCAATACCCCCCCCCTCGGGTTCTAGGTTAAAATCTCACTCGACACATATCAAAAAAAAATGTTTCCATGGTGTGTATTGTTGCTCATTTTCATCAAATAAACAAAATAAAACGCAGAACAAATACTGAAATACAAGAAATGAGCAAAAAATATGCTTCAGCGCAAGTGTTAATATTACTTAAAGGGCCCAAATTTCTAAAAATATTGCAAAAAACAACAATTTTCCGTTTTAGAGTGAATGTTTGAGGTGTATAAAAGGCATTTATTTCATTTTTAGAAAATTTAATTTTTCACATTTTTCCATGAAAAGTGCCAATACCCCCCCTTTGGGTTCTAGGTGAAAATCTCACTCGACACAAATCAAACAAAAATGTTTCCATGGTGTGTATTGTTGTTCATTTTCATCAACTAAACAAAATTAAACCCAGAATAAATCCTGAAAGGCAAGAAATGAGCATAAAAGATGCTTAAGCGCAAGTGTTATTCTTACTATAAGAGCCCAAATTTCTAAAAATATTGCGAAAAACCACAATTTTCTGTTTAAGAGTGAATGTTTTAGGTGTATAGAAGGCATTTATTTCAATTTTAGAAGATTTAATTTTTCACATTTTTCCATGAAAAGTCCCTTTGGGTGTTAGGTGAAAATCTCACTCGACACAAATCAAACAAAAATGTTTCCATGGTGTGTATTGTTGTTCATTTTCATCAAATAAACAAAATAAAACCCAGAATAAATCCTGAAAGAAAAGAAATGAGCATAAAAGATGCTTCAGCGCAATTGTTAATGTTACTAAAAGAGCCCAAATTTCTAAATATATTGCGAAAAACAACAATTTTCAGATTTAGAGTGAATGTTTGAGGTTTATAGAAGGCATTTATTTCATTTTTAGAAAATGTTTTTTTTCACATTTTTCCATGAATAGTGCCAATATCCCCCCCTTTGGGTTCTAGGTGAAAATCTCACTCGACACAAATCAAACAAAAATGTTTCCATGGTGTGTATTCTTGTTCATTTTCATCAAATAAAAAAAATAAAACCCAGAATAAATACTGAAATACAAGAAATGATTATAAAAGATGCTTCAGCGCAAGTGTTAATGTTACTAAAAGAGCCAAAATTTCTAAAAATATTGCGAAAAACAACAATATTCAGTTTAAGAGTGAATGTTTAAGGTGTATAGAAGGCATTTATTTCATTTTTAGAAAATGTATTTTTTCTCATTTTTCCATGAAAAGTGCCAATACCCCCCCCTTTGGGTTCTAGGTGAAAATCTCACTCGACACATATCAAACAAACATGTTTCCATGGTGTGTATTGTTGTTCATTTTCATCAAATAAACAAAATAAAACCCAGAATAAATCCTGAAATACAAGAAATGAGCATAAAAGATACTTCAGCGGAAGTATAAATGTTACTAAAAGACCCCAAATTTCTAAAAATATTGCGAAAAAAAACAATTTTCCGTTTTAGAGTGAATGTTTGAGGTGTATAAAAGGCATTTATTTCATTTTTAGAAAATTTAATTTTTCACATTTTTCCATGAAAAGTGCCAATACCCCCCCTTTGGGTTCTAGGTGAAAATCTCACTCGACACAAATCAAACAAAAATGTTTCCATGGTGTGTATTGGTTTTCATTTTCATCAAATTAACAAAATAAAACCCAGAATAAATCCTGAAAGACAAGGAATGAGCATAAAAGATGCTTCAGCGCAAGTGTAAATGTTACTAAAAGAGCCCAAATTTCTAAAAATATTGCGAAAAACCACAATCTTCTGTTTAAGAGTGAATGTTTGAGGTGTATAGAAGGCATTTATTTCAATTTTAGAAAATTAAATTTTTCACATTTTTGCATGAAAAGTGCCATTACCCCCCTTTTGGGTTCTAGGTGAAAATTTCACTCAACACAAATCAAACAAAAATGTTTCCATGGTGTGTACTAGTTCATTTTCATCAACTAAACAAAATTAAACCCAGAATAAATCCTGAAAGGCAAGAAATGAGCATAAAAGATGCTTAGGCGCAAGTGTTATTCTTACTAAAAGAGCCCAAAGTTCTAAAAATATTGCGAAAAACCACAATTTTCTGTTTAAGAGTGAATGTTTTAGGTGTATAGAAGGCATTTATTTCAATTTTAGAAAATTTAATTTTTCACATTTTTCCATGAAAAGTCCCTTTGGGTTCTAGGTGAAAATCTCACTCGACACAAAGCAAACAAAAATGTTTCCATGGTGTGTATTGTTGTTCATTTTCATCAAATAAACAAAATTAAACCCAGAATAAATCCTGAAAGACAAGAAATGAGCATAAAAGATGCTTCAGCGCAAGTGTTAATATTACTTAAAGGGCCCAAATTTCTAAAAATATTGCGAAAAACAACAATTTTCAGTTTAAGAGTGAATGTCTGAGGTGTATAAAAGGCATTTATTTCATTTTTAGAAAATTTAATTTTTCACATTTTTCCATGAAAAGTGCCAATACCCCCCCTTTGGGTTCTAGGTGAAAATCTCACTCGACACATATCAAACAAACATGTTTCCATAATGTGTATTGTTGTTCATTTTCATCAAATAAACGAAATAAAACCCAGAATAAATCCTGAAAGGCAAGAAATGAGCATAAAAGATGCTTCAGCGGAAGTGTTAATGTTACTAAAAGAGCCCAAATTTCTAAAAATATTGCGAAAAACAACAATTTTTAGTTTTAGAGTGAATGTTTGAGGTGTATAAAAGGCATTTATTTCATTTTTAGAAAATTTAATTTTTCACATTTTTCCATGAAAAGTGCCAATACCCCCCGTTTGGGTTCTAGGTGAAAATCTCACTCGACACAAATCAAACAAAAATGTTTCCATGGTGTGTTTTGTTGTTCATTTTCATCAAATAATCAAAATAAAACCCAGAATAAATCCTGAAAGACAAGGAATGAGCATAAAAGGTGTTTCAGCACAAGTGTAAATGTTATTAAAAGAGCCCAAATTTCTAAAAATATTGCGAAAAACCACAATCTTCTGTTTACGAGTGAATGTTTGAGGTGTATAGAAGGCATTTATTTCAATTTTAGAAAATTAAATTTTTCACATTTTTCCATGAAAAGTGCCAATACCCCCCCCCTTGGGTTCTAGGTTAAAATCTCACTCGACACATATAAAAAAAAAATGTTTCCATGGTGTGTATTGTTGTTCATTTTCATCAAATAAACAAAATAAAACACAGAACAAATAATGAAATACAAGAAATGAGCAAAAAAGATGCTTCAGCGCAAGTGTTAATATTACTTAAAGGGCCCAAATTTCTAAAAATATTGCGAAAAACCACAATTTTCTGTTTAAGAGTGAATGTTTTAGGTGTATAGAAGGCATTTATTTCAATTTTAGAAGATTTAATTTTTCACATTTTTCCATGAAAAGTCCCTTTGGGTGTTAGGTGAAAATATTACTCGACACAAATCAAACAAAAATGTTTCCATGGTGTGTATTTTTGTTCATTTTCATCAAATAAACAAAATAAAACCCAGAAAAAATCCTGAAAGACAAGAAATGAGCATAAAAGATGCTTCAGCGGGGTTGTTAATGTTACTAAAAGAGCCCAAATTTCTAAAAATATTGCGAAAAACAACAATCTCCAGTTTAAGAGTGAATGTTTGAAGTGTTTAGAAGGCATTTATTTCATTTTTAGAAAATTTCATTTTTTACATTTACCATGAAAAATGCCAATACCCCAATATGCCAATTTGGGTTCAAGGTGAAACTCTCACTCGACACAAATCAAACAAAAATGTTTCCATGGTGTGTATTCTTGTTCATTTTCATCAAATAAAAAAAATAAAACCCAGAATAAATACTGAAATACAAGAAATGATTATAAAAGATGCTTCAGCGCAAGTGTTAATGTTACTAAAAGAGCCAAAATTTCTAAAAATATTGCGAAAAACAACAATATTCAGTTTAAGAGTGAATGTTTGAGGTGTATAGAAGGCATTTATTTCATTTTTAGAAAAATTAATT
Organism: Hetaerina americana; assembly: GCF_022747635.1. NCBI lineage: Eukaryota > Metazoa > Arthropoda > Insecta > Odonata > Calopterygidae > Hetaerina > Hetaerina americana. The sequence goes on along the minus strand of NW_027286997.1, from coordinate 399,216 downwards.
TTTCACATTTTTCCATGAAAAGTGCCAATACCCCCCCCTTTGGGTTCTAGGTGAAAATCTCACTCGACACAAATCAAACAAAAATGTTTCCATGGTGTGTATTGTTGTTCATTTTCATCAAATAAACAAAATAAAACCCAGAATAAATCCTGAAATACAAGAAATGAGCATAAAAGATACTTCAGCGGAAGTATAAATGTTACTAAAAGACCCCAAATTTCTAAAAATATTGCGAAAAAAAACAATTTTCCGTTTTAGAGTGAATGTTTGAGGTGTATAAAAGGCATTTATTTCATTTTTAGAAAATATAATTTTTCACATTTTTCCATGAAAAGTGCCAATACCCCCCCTTTGGGTTCTAGGTGAAAATCTCACTCGACACATATCAAACAAAAATGTTTCCATGGTGTGTATTGGTTTTCATTTTCATCAAATTAACAAAATAAAACCCAGAATAAATCCTGAAAGACAAGGAATGAGCATAAAAGATGCTTCAGCGCCAGTGTAAATGTTACTAAAAGAGCCCAAATTTCTAAAAATATTGCGAAAAACCACAATCTTCTGTTTAAGAGTGAATGTTTGAGGTGTATAGAAGGCATTTATTTCAATTTTAGAAAATTAAATTTTTCACATTTTTCCATGAAAAGTGCCATTACCCCCCCCTTTGGGTTCTAGTTGAAAATTTCACTCAACACAAATCAAACAAAAATGTTTCCATGGTGTGTATTGTTGTTCATTTTCATCAACTAAACAAAATTAAACCCAGAATAAATCCTGAAAGGCAAGAAATGAGCATAAAAGATGCTTAGGCGCAAGTGTTATTCTTACTAAAAGAGCCCAAAGTTCTAAAAATATTGCGAAAAACCACAATTTTCTGTTTAAGAGTGAATGTTTTAGGTGTATAGAAGGCATTTATTTCAATTTTAGAAAATTTAATTTTTCACATTTTTCCATGAAAATTCCCTTTGTGTTCTAGGTGAAAATCTCACTCGACACAAATCAAACAAAAATGTTTCCATGGTGTGTATTGTTGTTCATTTTCATCAAATAAACAAAATTAAACCCAGAATAAATCCTGAAAGACAAGAAATGATTATAAAAGATGCTTCAGCGCAAGTGTTAATGTTACTAAAAGAGCCAAAATTTCTAAAAATATTGCGAAAAACAACAATCTTCTTTCTGTTTTAGAGTGAATGTTTGAGGTGTATAGAAGGCATTTATTTCATTTTTAGAAAATGTTATTTTTCACATTTTTCCATGAAAAGTGCCATTACCCCCCCCTTTGGGTTCTAGGTGAAAATCTCACTCGACACAAATCAAACAAAAATGTTTCCATGGTGGGTATTGTTGTTCATTTTCATCAAATAAAAAAATAAAACCCAGAATAAATACTGAAATACAAGAAATGATTATATAAGATGTTTCAGCGCAAGTGTTAATGTTACTAAAAGAGCCAAAATTTCTAAAAATATTGCGAAAAACAACAATTTTCAGTTTAAGAGTGAATGTTTGAGGTGTATAGAAGGCATTTATTTCATTTTTAGAAAATGCATTTTTTCTCATTTTTCCATGAAAAGTGCCAATACCCCCCCTTTGGGTTCTAGGTGAAAATCTCACTCGACACATATCAAACAAACATGTTTCCATGGTGTGTATTGTTGTTCATTTTCATCAAATAAACAAAATAAAACCCAGAATAAATCCTGAAATACAAGAAATGAGCATAAAGATACTTCAGCGGAGGTATAAATGTTACTAAAAGAGCCTAAATTTCTAAAAATATTGCGAAAAACAACAATTTTCAGTTTAAGAGTGAATGTCTGAGGTGTATAGAAGGCATTTATTTCATTTTTAGAAAAATTAATTTTTCACATTTTTCCATGAAAAGTGCCAATACACCCCCCTTTGGGTTCTAGGTGAAAATCTCACTCGACACAAATCAAACAAAAATGTTTCCATGGTGTGTATTGGTTTTCATTTTCATCAAATTAACAAAATAAAACCCAGAATAAATCCTGAAAGACAAGGAATGAGCATAAAAGATGCTTCAGCGCAAGTGTAAATGTTACTAAAAGAGCCCAAATTTCTAAAAATATTGCGAAAAAAAACAATTTTCCGTTTTAGAGTGAATGTTTGAGGTGTATAAAAGGCATTTATTTCATTTTTAGAAAATTTAATTTTTCACATTTTTCCATGAAAAGTGCCAATACCCCCCCCCCCTTTGGGTTCTAGGTGAAAATCTCAGTCGACACAAATCAAACAAAAATGTTTCCATGGTGTGTATTGGTTTTCATTTTCATCAAATTAACAAAATAAAACCCAGAATAAATCCTGAAAGACAAGGAATGAGCGTAAAAGATGCTTCAGCGCAAGTGTAAATGTTACTAAAAGAGCCCAAATTTCTAAAAATATTGCGAAAAACCACAATCTTCTGTTTAAGAGTGAATGTTTGAGGTGTATAGAAGGCATTTATTTCAATTTTAGAAAATTAAATTTTTCACATTTTTCCATGAAAAGTGAAAGAAAAATGAAAATCCACTTTTAGAGTGAATGTTTGAGGTGTATAAAAGGCATTTATTTCATTTTTAGAAAATTTAATTTTTCACATTTTTCCATGAAAAGTGCCAATACCCCCCCTTTGGGTTCTAGGTGAAAATCTCACTCGACACAAATCAAACAAAAATGTTTCCATGGTGTGTTTTGTTGTTCATTTTCATCAAATAATCAAAATAAAACCCAGAATAAATCCTGAAAGACAAGGAATGAGCATAAAAGGTGTTTCAGCACAAGTGTAAATGTTATTAAAAGAGCCCAAATTTCTAAAAATATTGCGAAAAACCACAATCTTCTGTTTAAGAGTGAATGTTTGAGGTGTATAGAAGGCATTTATTTCAATTTTAGAAAATTAAATTTTTCACATTTTTCCATGAAAAGTGCCAATACCCCCCCCTCGGGTTCTAGGTTAAAATCTCACTCGACACATATCAAAAAAAAATGTTTCCATGGTGTGTATTGTTGCTCATTTTCATCAAATAAACAAAATAAAACGCAGAACAAATACTGAAATACAAGAAATGAGCAAAAAATATGCTTCAGCGCAAGTGTTAATATTTTTTAAAGGGCCCAAATTTCTAAAAATATTGCAAAAAACAACAATTTTCCGTTTTAGAGTGAATGTTTGAGGTGTATAAAAGGCATTTATTTCATTTTTAGAAAATTTAATTTTTCACATTTTTCCATGAAAAGTGCCAATACCCCCCCTTTGGGTTCTAGGTGAAAATCTCACTCGACACAAATCAAACAAAAATGTTTCCATGGTGTGTATTGTTGTTCATTTTCATCAACTAAACAAAATTAAACCCAGAATAAATCCTGAAAGGCAAGAAATGAGCATAAAAGATGCTTAAGCGCAAGTGTTATTCTTACTATAAGAGCCCAAATTTCTAAAAATATTGCGAAAAACCACAATTTTCTGTTTAAGAGTGAATGTTTTAGGTGTATAGAAGGCATTTATTTCAATTTTAGAAGATTTAATTTTTCACATTTTTCCATGAAAAGTCCCTTTGGGTGTTAGGTGAAAATCTCACTCGACACAAATCAAACAAAAATGTTTCCATGGTGTGTATTGTTGTTCATTTTCATCAAATAAACAAAATAAAACCCAGAATAAATCCTGAAAGAAAAGAAATGAGCATAAAAGATGCTTCAGCGCAATTGTTAATGTTACTAAAAGAGCCCAAATTTCTAAATATATTGCGAAAAACAACAATTTTCAGATTTAGAGTGAATGTTTGAGGTTTATAGAAGGCATTTATTTCATTTTTAGAAAATGTTTTTTTCACATTTTTCCATGAATAGTGCCAATATCCCCCCCTTTGGGTTCTAGGTGAAAATCTCACTCGACACTAATCAAACAAAAATGTTTCCATGGTGTGTATTCTTGTTCATTTTCATCAAATAAAAAAAATAAAACCCAGAATAAATACTGAAATACAAGAAATGATTATAAAAGATGCTTCAGCGCAAGTGTTAATGTTACTAAAAGAGCCAAAATTTCTAAAAATATTGCGAAAAACAACAATATTCAGTTTAAGAGTGAATGTTTAAGGTGTATAGAAGGCATTTATTTCATTTTTAGAAAATGTATTTTTTCTCATTTTTCCATGAAAAGTGCCAATACCCCCCCCTTTGGGTTCTAGGTGAAAATCTCACTCGACACATATCAAACAAACATGTTTCCATGGTGTGTATTGTTGTTCATTTTCATCAAATAAACAAAATAAAACCCAGAATAAATCCTGAAATACAAGAAATGAGCATAAAAGATACTTCAGCGGAAGTATAAATGTTACTAAAAGACCCCAAATTTCTAAAAATATTGCGAAAAAAAACAATTTTCCGTTTTAGAGTGAATGTTTGAGGTGTATAAAAGGCATTTATTTCATTTTTAGAAAATTTAATTTTTCACATTTTTCCATGAAAAGTGCTAATACCCCCCCTTTGGGTTCTAGGTGAAAATCTCACTCGACACAAATCAAACAAAAATGTTTCCATGGTGTGTATTGGTTTTCATTTTCATCAAATTAACAAAATAAAACCCAGAATAAATCCTGAAAGACAAGGAATGAGCATAAAAGATGCTTCAGCGCAAGTGTAAATGTTACTAAAAGAGCCCAAATTTCTAAAAATATTGCGAAAAACCACAATCTTCTGTTTAAGAGTGAATGTTTGAGGTGTATAGAAGGCATTTATTTCAATTTTAGAAAATTAAATTTTTCACATTTTTGCATGAAAAGTGCCATTACCCCCCCCTTTGGGTTCTAGGTGAAAATTTCACTCAACACAAATCAAACAAAAATGTTTCCATGGTGTGTACTAGTTCATTTTCATCAACTAAACAAAATTAAACCCAGAATAAATCCTGGAAGGCAAGAAATGAGCATAAAAGATGCTTAGGCGCAAGTGTTATTCTTACTAAAAGAGCCCAAAGTTCTAAAAATATTGCGAAAAACCACAATTTTCTGTTTAAGAGTGAATGTTTTAGGTGTATAGAAGGCATTTATTTCAATTTTAGAAAATTTAATTTTTCACATTTTTCCATGAAAAGTCCCTTTGGGTTCTAGGTGAAAATCTCACTCGACACAAAGCAAACAAAAATGTTTCCATGGTGTGTATTGTTGTTCATTTTCATCAAATAAACAAAATTAAACCCAGAATAAATCCTGAAAGACAAGAAATGAGCATAAAAGATGCTTCAGCGCAAGTGTTAATATTACTTAAAGGGCCCAAATTTCTAAAAATATTGCGAAAAACAACAATTTTCAGTTTAAGAGTGAATGTCTGAGGTGTATAAAAGGCATTTATTTCATTTTTAGAAAATTTAATTTTTCACATTTTTCCATGAAAAGTGCCAATACCCCCCCTTTGGGTTCTAGGTGAAAATCTCACTCGACACATATCAAACAAACATGTTTCCATAATGTGTATTGTTGTTCATTTTCATCAAATAAACGAAATAAAACCCAGAATAAATCCTGAAAGGCAAGAAATGAGCATAAAAGATGCTTCAGCGGAAGTGTTAATGTTACTAAAAGAGCCCAAATTTCTAAAAATATTGCGAAAAACAACAGTTTTTAGTTTTAGAGTGAATGTTTGAGGTGTATAAAAGGCATTTATTTCATTTTTAGAAAATTTAATTTTTCACATTTTTCCATGAAAAGTGCCAATACCCCCCCCTTGGGTTCTAGGTTAAAATCTCACTCGACACATATAAAAAAAAAATGTTTCCATGGTGTGTATTGTTGTTCATTTTCATCAAATAAACAAAATAAAACACAGAACAAATAATGAAATACAAGCAATGAGCAAAAAAGATGCTTCAGCGCAAGTGTTAATATTACTTAAAGGGCCCAAATTTCTAAAAATATTGCGAAAAACCACAATTTTCTGTTTAAGAGTGAATGTTTTAGGTGTATAGAAGGCATTTATTTCAATTTTAGAAGATTTAATTTTTCACATTTTTCCATGAAAAGTCCCTTTGGGTGTTAGGTGAAAATATTACTCGACACAAATCAAACAAAAATGTTTCCATGGTGTGTATTTTTGTTCATTTTCATCAAATAAACAAAATAAAACCCAGAAAAAATCCTGAAAGACAAGAAATGAGCATAAAAGATGCTTCAGCGGGGTTGTTAATGTTACTAAAAGAGCCCAAATTTCTAAAAATATTGCGAAAAACAACAATCTCCAGTTTAAGAGTGAATGTTTGAAGTGTTTATAAGGCATTTATTTCATTTTTAGAAAATTTCATTTTTTACATTTACCATGAAAAATGCCAATACCCCAATATGCCAATTTGGGTTCAAGGTGAAACTCTCACTCGACACAAATCAAACAAAAATGTTTCCATGGTGTGTATTCTTGTTCATTTTCATCAAATAAAAAAAATAAAACCCAGAATAAATACTGAAATACAAGAAATGATTATAAAAGATGCTTCAGCGCAAGTGTTAATGTTACTAAAAGAGCCAAAATTTCTAAAAATATTGCGAAAAACAACAATATTCAGTTTAAGAGTGAATGTTTGAGGTGTATAAAAGGCATTTATTTCATTTTTAGAAAATATAATTTTTCACATTTTTCCATGAAAAGTGCCAATACCCCCCCTTTGGGTTCTAGGTGAAAATCTCACTCGACACATATCAAACAAAAATGTTTCCATGGTGTGTATTGGTTTTCATTTTCATCAAATTAACAAAATAAAACCCAGAATAAATCCTGAAAGACAAGGAATGAGCATAAAAGATGCTTCAGCGTAAGTGTAAATGTTACTAAAAGAGCCCAAATTTCTAAAAATATTGCGAAAAACCACAATCTTCTGTTTAAGAGTGAATGTTTGAGGTGTATAGAAGGCATTTATTTCAATTTTAGAAAATTAAATTTTTCACATTTTTCCATGAAAAGTGCCATTACCCCCCCCTTTGGGTTCTAGGTGAAAATTTCACTCAACACAAATCAAACAAAAATGTTTCCATGGTGTGTATTGTTGTTCATTTTCATCAACTAAACAAAATTAAACCCAGAATAAATCCTGAAAGGCAAGAAATGAGCATAAAAGATGCTTAGGCGCAAGTGTTATTCTTACTAAAAGAGCCCAAAGTTCTAAAAATATTGCGAAAAACCACAATTTTCTGTTTAAGAGTGAATGTTTTAGGTGTATAGAAGGCATTTATTTCAATTTTAGAAAATTTAATTTTTCACATTTTTCCATGAAAATTCCCTTTGTGTTCTAGGTGAAAATCTCACTCGACACAAATCAAACAAAAATGTTTCCATGGTGTGTATTGTTGTTCATTTTCATCAAATAAACAAAATTAAACCCAGAATAAATCCTGAAAGACAAGAAATGATTATAAAAGATGCTTCAGCGCAAGTGTTAATGTTACTAAAAGAGCCAAAATTTCTAAAAATATTGCGAAAAACAACAATCTTCTTTCTGTTTTAGAGTGAATGTTTGAGGTGTATAGAAGGCATTTATTTCATTTTTAGAAAATGTTATTTTTCACATTTTTCCATGAAAAGTGCCATTACCCCCCCCCTTTGGGTTCTAGGTGAAAATCTCACTCGACACAAATCAAACAAAAATGTTTCCATGGTGTGTATTGTTGTTCATTTTCATCAAATAAACAAAATAAAACCCAGAATAAATCCTGAAATACAAGAAATGAGCATAAAGATACTTCAGCGGAGGTATAAATGTTACTAAAAGAGCCTAAATTTCTAAAAATATTGCGAAAAAAAACAATTTTCCGTTTTAGAGTGAATGTTTGAGGTGTATAAAAGGCATTTATTTCATTTTTAGAAAATTTAATTTTTCACATTTTTCCATGAAAAGTGCCAATACCCCCCCTCTGGGTTCTGGGTGAAAATTTTACTCGTCACAAATCAAACAAAAATGTTTCCATGGTGTGTATTGGTTTTCATTTTCATCAAATTAACAAAATAAAACCCAGAATAAATCCTGAAAGACAAGAAATGAGCATAAAAGATGCTTCAGCGCAAGTGTTAATGTTACTAAAAGAGCCCAAATTTTCAAAAATATTGCGAAAAACAAAATTTTCAGATTTAGAGTGAATGTTTGAGGTGTATAGAAGGCATTTATTTCATTCTTAGAAAATGTTTTTTTACACATTTTTCCATGAAAAGTGCCGATACCCCCCCTTTGGGTTCTAGGTGAAAATCTCACTCGACACATATCAAACAAAAATGTTTCCATGGTGTGTATTGTTGTTCATTTTCATCAAATAAACAAAATTAAACCCAGAATAAATCCTGAAAGACAAGAAATGAGCATAAAAGATGCTTCAGCGCAAGTGTTAATATTACTTAAAGGGCCCAAATTTCTAAAAATATTGCGAAAAACAACAATTTTCAGTTTAAGAGTGAATGTCTGAGGTGTATAGAAGGCATTTATTTCATTTTTAGAAAAATTAATTTTTCACATTTTTCATGAAAAGTGCCAATACCCCCCCCTTTGGGTTCTAGGTGAAAATCTCACTCGACACAAATCAAACAAAAATGTTTCCATGGTGTGTATTGGTTTTCATTTTCATCAAATTAACAAAATAAAACCCAGAATAAATCCTGAAATACAAGAAATGAGCATAAAAGATGCTTCAGCGCAAGTGTTAATGTTACTAAAAGAGCCCAAATTTTCAAAAATATTGCGAAAAACAAAATTTTCAGATTTAGAGTGAATGTTTGAGGTGTGTAGAAGGCATTTATTTCATTTTTAGAAAATTTAATTTTTCACATTTATCCATGAAAAGTGCCAATACCCCCCCCTTTGGGTTCTAGGTGAAAATCTCACTCGACACAAATCAAACAAAAATGTTTCCATGGTGTGTATTGGTTTTCATTTTCATCAAATAAAAAAATAAAACCCAGAATAAATACTGAAATACAAGAAATGATTATATAAGATGTTTCAGCGCAAGTGTTAATGTTACTAAAAGAGCCAAAATTTCTAAAAATATTGCGAAAAACAACAATTTTCAGTTTAAGAGTGAATGTTTGAGGTGTATAGAAGGCATTTATTTCATTTTTAGAAAATGTATTTTTTCTCATTTTTCCATGAAAAGTGCCAATACCCCCCCTTTGGGTTCTAGGTGAAAATCTCACTCGACACATATCAAACAAACATGTTTCCATGGTGTGTATTGTTGTTCATTTTCATCAAATAAACAAAATAAAACCCAGAATAAATCCTGAAATACAAGAAATGAGCATAAAGATACTTCAGCGGAGGTATAAATGTTACTAAAAGAGCCTAAATTTCTAAAAATATTGCGAAAAAAAACAATTTTCCGTTTTAGAGTGAATGTTTGAGGTGTATAAAAGGCATTTATTTCATTTTTAGAAAATTTAATTTTTCACATTTTTCCATGAAAAGTGCCAATACCCCCCCTTTGGGTTCTGGGTGAAAATTTTACTCGTCACAAATCAAACAAAAATGTTTCCATGGTGTGTATTGGTTTTCATTTTCATCAAATTAACAAAATAAAACCCAGAATAAATCCTGAAAGACAAGAAATGAGCATAAAAGATGCTTCAGCGCAAGTGTTAATGTTACTAAAAGAGCCCAAATTTTCAAAAATATTGCGAAAAACAAAATTTTCAGATTTAGAGTGAATGTTTGAGGTGTGTAGAAGGCATTTATTTCATTTTTAGAAAATGTATTTTTTCTCATTTTTCCATGAAAAGTGCCAATACCCCCCCTTTGGGTTCTAGGTGAAAATCTCACTCGACACATATCAAACAAACATGTTTCCATGGTGTGTATTGTTGTTCATTTTCATCAAATAAACAAAATAAAACCCAGAATAAATCCTGAAATACAAGAAATGAGCATAAAGATACTTCAGCGGAGGTTTAAATGTTACTAAAAGAGCCTAAATTTCTAAAAATATTGCGAAAAAAAACAATTTTCAGTTTAAGAGTGAATGTTTGAGGTGTATAGAAGGCATTTATTTCATTTTTAGAAAATGTATTTTTTCTCATTTTTCCATGAAAAGTGCCAATACCCCCCCTTTGGGTTCTAGGTGAAAATCTCACTCGACACATATCAAACAAACATGTTTCCATGGTGTGTATTGTTGTTCATTTTCATCAAATAAACAAAATAAAACCCAGAATAAATCCTGAAATACAAGAAATGAGCATAAAAGATGCTTCAGCGCAAGTGTTAATGTTACTAAAAGAGCCCAAATTTTCAAAAATATTGCGAAAAACAAAATTTTCAGATTTAGAGTGAATGTCTGAGGTGTATAGAAGGCATTTATTTCATTTTTAGAAAATGTATTTTTTCTCATTTTTCCATGAAAAGTGCCAATACCCCCCCTTTGGGTTCTAGGTGAAAATCTCACTCGACACATATCAAACAAACATGTTTCCATGGTGTGTATTGTTGTTCATTTTCATCAAATAAACAAAATAAAACCCAGAATAAATCCTGAAATACAAGAAATGAGCATAAAGATACTTCAGCGGAGGTATAAATGTTACTAAAAGAGCCTAAATTTCTAAAAATATTGCGAAAAAAAACAATTTTCCGTTTTAGAGTGAATGTTTGAGGTGTATAAAAGGCATTTATTTCATTTTTAGAAAATTTAATTTTTCATATTTTTCCATGAAAAGTCCCTTTGGGTGTTAGGTGAAAATCTCACTCGACACAGTTCAAACAAAAATGCTTCCATGGTGTGTATTGTTGTTCATTTTCATCAAATATACAAAATAAAACCCAGAATAAATACTGAAATACAAGAAATGAGCATAAAAGATGCTTCAGCGGAAGTGTTAATGTTACTAAAAGAGCCCAAATTTCTAAAAATATTGGAAAAACAACTACCTTCAGTTTAAGAGTGAATGTTCGAGGTGTATAGAAGGCATTTATTTCATTTTTAGAAAATTTAATTTTTCACATTTATCCATGAAAAGTGCCAATACCCCCCCTTTGGGTTCTAGGTGAAAATCTCACTCGACACAAATCAAACAAAAATGTTTCCATGGTGTGTATTGTTGTTCATTTTCATCAAATAAAAAAATAAAACCCAGAATAAATCCTGAAAGACAAGAAATCAGCATAAAAGATGCTTCAGCGCAAGTGTTAATGTTACTAAAAGAGCGCAAATTTCTAAAAATATTGCGAAAAACAACAATTTTCAGATTTAGAGTGAATGTTTGAGGTGTATTGAAGGCATTTATTTCAATTTTAGAAAATTTAATTTTTCACATTTTTCCATGAAAAGTGCCAATACCCCCCCCTTTGGGTTCTAGGTTAAAATCTCACTCGACACAAATCAAACAAAAATGTTTCCATGGTGTGTATTGGTTTTCATTTTCATCAAATTAACAAAATAAAACCCAGAATAAATCCTGAAATACAAGAAATGAGCATAAAAGATGCTTCAGCGCAAGTGTTAATGTTACTAAAAGAGCCCAAATTTTCAAAAATATTGCGAAAAACAAAATTTTCAGATTTAGAGTGAATGTTTGAGGTGTGTAGAAGGCATTTATTTCATTTTTAGAAAATGTATTTTTTCTCATTTTTCCATGAAAAGTGCCGATACCCCCCCCTTTGGGTTCTAGGTGAAAATCTCACTCCACACAAATCAAACAAAAATGTTTCCATGGTGTGTATTGTTGTTCATTTTCATCAAATAAACAAAATAAAACCCAGAATAAATCCTGAAATACAAGGAATGAGCATAAAAGATGCTTCAGCGCAAGTGTAAATGTTACTAAAAGAGCCCAAATATCTAAAAATATTGCGAAAAACCACAATCTTCTGTTTAAGAGTGAATGTTTGAGGTGTATAGAAGGCATTTATTTCAATTTTAGAAAATTAAATTTTTCACATTTTTCCATGAAAAGTGCCATGACCCCCCCCTTTGGGTTCTAGGTGAAAATTTCACTCGACACATATCAAACAAAAATGCTTCCATGGTGTGTATTGTTGTTCATTTTCATCAAATATACAAAATAAAACCCAGAATAAATACTGAAATACAAGAAATGAGCATAAAAGATGCTTCAGCGGAAGTGTTAATGTTACTAAAAGAGCCCAAATTTCTAAAAATATTGGAAAAACAACTACCTTCAGTTTAAGAGTGAATGTTCGAGGTGTATAGAAGGCATTTATTTCATTTTTAGAAAATTTAATTTTTCACATTTATCCATGAAAAGTGCCAATACCCCCCCTTTGGGTTCTAGGTGAAAATCTCACTCGACACAAATCAAACAAAAATGTTTCCATGGTGTGTATTGGTTTTCATTTTCATCAAATTAACAAAATAAAACCCAGAATAAATCCTGAAAGACAAGAAATCAGCATTAAAGATGCTTCAGCGCAAGTGTTAATGTTACTAAAAGAGCGCAAATTTCTAAAAATATTGCGAAAAACAACAATTTTCAGATTTAGAGTGAATGTTTGAGGTGTATTGAAGGCATTTATTTCAATTTTAGAAAATTTAATTTTTCACATTTTTCCATGAAAAGTGCCAATACCCCCCCCTTTGGGTTCTAGGTTAAAATCTCACTCGACACAAATCAAACAAAAATGTTTCCATGGTGTGTATTGGTTTTCATTTTCATCAAATTAACAAAATAAAACCCAGAATAAATCCTGAAAGACAAGAAATGAGCATAAAAGATGCTTCAGCGCTAGTGTTAATGTTACTAAAAGAGCCCAAATTTTCAAAAATATTGCGAAAAACAAAATTTTCAGATTTAGAGTGAATGTTTGAGGTGTGTAGAAGGCATTTATTTCATTTTTAGAAAATGTATTTTTTCTCATTTTTCCATGAAAAGTGCCAATACCCCCCCCTTTGGGTTCTAGGTGAAAATCTCATTCGACACAAATCAAACAAAAATGTTTCCATGGTGTGTATTGTTGTTCATTTTCATCAACTAAACAAAATTAAACCCAGAATAAATCCTGAAAGGCAAGAAATGAGCATAAAAGATGCTTAAGCGCAAGTGTTATTTTTACTATGAGAGCCCAAATTTCTAAAAATATTGCGAAAAACCACAATTTTCTGTTTAAGAGTGAATGTTTTAGGTGTAAAGGATGCATTTATTTCAATTTTAGAAGATTTATTTTTCACATTTTTCCATGTAAAGTCCCTTTGGGAGTTAGGTGAAAATCTCACTCGACACAAATCAAACAAAAATGTTTCCATGGTGTGTATTGTTGTTCATGTTCATCAAATAAACAAAATAAAACCCTGAATAAATCCTGAAAGAAAAGAAAAGAGCATAAAAGATGCTTCAGCGCAAGTGTTAATGTTACTAGAAGAGCCCAAATTTTCAAAAATATTGCGAAAAACAAAATTTTCAGATTTAGAGTGAATGTTTGAGGTGTATTGAAGGCATTTATTTCATTTTTAGAAAATGTATTTTTTCACATTTTTCCATGAAAAGTGCCAATACCCCCCCCTTTGGGTTCTAGGTTAAAATCTCACTCGACACATATCAAAAAAAAAATGTTTCCATGGTGTGTATTGGTTTTCATTTTCACAAATTAACAAAATAAAACCCAGAATAAATCCTGAAAGACAAGAAATGAGCATAAAAGATGCTTCAGCGCAAGTGTTAATGTTACTAAAAGAGCCCAAATTTTCAAAAATATTGCGAAAAACAAAATTTTCAGATTTAGAGTGAATGTTTTAGGTGTGTAGAAGGCATTTATTTCATTTTTAGAAAAATTAATTTTTCACATTTTTCCATGAAAAGTGCCAATACCCCCCCCTTTGGGTTCTAGGTGAAAATCTCACTCGACACAAATCAAACAAAAATGTTTCCATGGTGTGTATTGTTGTTCATTTTCATCAAATAAAAAAAATAAAACCCAGAATAAATCCTGAAAGGCAAGAAATGAGCATAAAAGATGCTTAAGCGCAAGTGTTATTCTTAATATAAGAGCCCAAATTTCTAAAAATATTGCGAAAAACCACAATTTTCTGTTTAAGAGTGAATGTTTTAGGTGTATAGAAGGCATTTATTTCAATTTTAGAAGATTTAATTTTTCACATTTTTCCATGAAAAGTCCCTTTGGGTGTTAGGTGAAAATCTCACTCGACACAGTTCAAACAAAAATGCTTCCATGGTGTGTATTGTTGTTCATTTTCATCAAATATACAAAATAAAACCCAGAATAAATACTGAAATACAAGAAATGAGCATAAAAGATGCTTCAGCGGAAGTGTTAATGTTACTAAAAGAGCCCAAATTTCTAAAAATATTGGAAAAACAACTACCTTCAGTTTAAGAGTGAATGTTCGAGGTGTATAGAAGGCATTTATTTCATTTTTAGAAAATTTAATTTTTTACATTTTTCCATGAAAAGTGCCAATACCCCCCCTTTGGGTTCTAGGTTAAAATCTCACTCGACACAAATCAAACAAAAATGTTTCCATGGTGTGTATTGGTTTTCATTTTCATCAAATTAACAAAATAAAACCCAGAATAAATCCTGAAATACAAGAAATGAGCATAAAAGATACTTCAGCGGAGGTATAAATGTTACTAAAAGAGCCTAAATTTCTAAAAATTTTGCGAAAAAAAACAATTTTCCGTTTTAGAGTGAATGTTTGAGGTGTATAAAAGGCATTTATTTCATTTTTAGAAAATTTAATTTTTTACATTTTTCCATGAAAAGTGCCAATACCCCCCCTTTGGGTTCTGGGTGAAAATCTCACTCGACACAATTCAAACAAAAATGTTTCCATGGTGTGTATTGGTTTTCATTTTCATCAAATTAACAAAATAAAACCCAGAATAAATCCTGAAAGACAAGAAATGAGCATAAAAGATGCTTCAGCGCAAGTGTTAATGTTACTAAAAGAGCCTAAATTTTCAAAAATATTGCGAAAAACAAAATTTTCAGATTTAGAGTGAATGTTTGAGGTGTGTAGAAGGCATTTATTTCATTTTTAGAAAATGTATTTTTTCTCATTTTTCCATGAAAAGTGCCAATACCCCCCCCTTTGGGTTCTAGGTGAAAATCTCACTCGACACAAATCAAACAAAAATGTTTCCATGGTTTGTATTGTTGTTCATTTTCATCAAATAAAAAAAATAAAACCCAGAATAAATACTGAAATACAAGAAATGATTATAAAAGATGCTTCAGCGCAAGTGTTAATGTTACTAAAAGAGCCAAAATTTCTAAAAATATTGCGAAAAACAACAATTTTCAGTTTAAGAGTGAATGTTTGAGGTGTATAGAAGGCATTTATTTTATTTTTAGAAAATGTATTTTTTCTCATTTTTCCATGAAAAGTGCCAATACACCCCTTTTTGGGTTCTAGGTGAAAATCTCACTCGTCACATATCAAACAAACATGTTTCCATGGTGTGTATTGTTGTTCATTTTCATCAAATAAACAAAATAAAACCCAGAATAAATCCTGAAATACAAGAAATGAGCATAAAAATTACTTCAGCGGAAGTATAAATGTTACTAAAAGACCCCAAATTTCTAAAAATATTGCGAAAAAAAACAATTTTCCGTTTTAGAGTGAATGTTTGAGGTGTATAAAAGGCATTTATTTCATTTTTAGAAAATTTAATTTTTCACATTTTTCCATGAAAAGTGCCAATACCCCCCCCCCCTTTGGGTTCTAGGTGAAAATCTCAGTCGACACAAATCAAACAAAAATGTTTCCATGGTGTGTATTGGTTTTCATTTTCATCAAATTAACAAAATAAAACCCAGAATAAATCCTGAAAGACAAGGAATGAGCGTAAAAGATGCTTCAGCGCAAGTGTAAATGTTACTAAAAGAGCCCAAATTTCTAAAAATATTGCGAAAAACCACAATCTTCTGTTTAAGAGTGAATGTTTGAGGTGTATAGAAGGCATTTATTTCAATTTTAGAAAATTAAATTTTTCACATTTTTCCATGAAAAGTGCCATTGCCCCCCCCTTTGGGTTCTAGGTGAAAATTTCACTCGACACAAATCAAACAAAAATGTTTCCATGGTGTGTATTGTTGTTCATTTTCATCAACTAAACAAAATTAAACCCAGAATAAATCCTGAAAGGCAAGAAATGAGCATAAAAGATGCTTAGGCGCAAGTGTTATTCTAACTAAAAGAGCCCAAAGTTCTAAAAATATTGCGAAAAACCACAATTTTCTGTTTAAGAGTGAATGTTTTAGGTGTATAGAAGGCATTTATTTCAATTTTAGAAAATTTAATTTTTCACATTTTTCCATGAAAAGTCCCTTTGGGTTCTAGGTGAAAATCTCACTCGACACAAATCAAACAAAAATGTTTCCATGGTGTGTATTGTTGTTCATTTTCATCAAATAAACAAAATTAAACCCAGAATAAATCCTGAAAGACAAGAAATGAGCATAAAAGATGCTTCAGCGCAAGTGTTAATATTACTTAAAGGGCCCAAATTTCTAAAAATATTGCGAAAAACAACAATTTTCAGTTTAAGAGTGAATGTCTGAGGTGTATAGAAGGCATTTATTTCATTTTTAGAAAAATTAATTTTTCACATTTTTCCATGAAAAGTGCCAATACCCCCCCTTTGGGTTCTAGGTGAAAATCTCACTCGACACATATCAAACAAACATGTTTCCATAATGTGTATTGTTGTTCATTTTCATCAAATAAACGAAATAAAACCCAGAATAAATCCTGAAAGGCAAGAAATGAGCATAAAAGATGCTTCAGCGGAAGTGTTAATGTTACTAAAAGAGCCCAAATTTCTAAAAATATTGCGAAAAACAACAATTTTCAGTTTTAGAGTGAATGTTTGAGGTGTATAAAAGGCATTTATTTCATTTTTAGAAAATTTAATTTTTCACATTTTTCCATGAAAAGTGCCAATACCCCCCCTTTGGGTTCTAGGTGAAAATCTCACTCGACACAAATCAAACAAAAATGTTTCCATGGTGTGTTTTGTTGTTCATTTTCATCAAATAATCAAAATAAAACCCAGAATAAATCCTGAAAGACAAGGAATGAGCATAAAAGGTGTTTCAGCACAAGTGTAAATGTTATTAAAAGAGCCCAAATTTCTAAAAATATTGCGAAAAACCACAATCTTCTGTTTAAGAGTGAATGTTTGAGGTGTATAGAAGGCATTTATTTCAATTTTAGAAAATTAAATTTTTCACATTTTTCCATGAAAAGTGCCAATACCCCCCCTTTGGGTTCTAGGTGAAAATCTCACTCGACACAAATCAAACAAAAATGTTTCCATGGTGTGTATTGTTGTTCATTTTCATCAACTAAACAAAATTAAACCCAGAATAAATCCTGAAAGGCAAGAAATGAGCATAAAAGATGCTTAAGCGCAAGTGTTATTCTTACTATAAGAGCCCAAATTTCTAAAAATATTGCGAAAAACCACAATTTTCTGTTTAAGAGTGAATGTTTTAGGTGTATAGAAGGCATTTATTTCAATTTTAGAAGATTTAATTTTTCACATTTTTCCATGAAAAGTCCCTTTGGGTGTTAGGTGAAAATCTCACTCGACACAAATCAAACAAAAATGTTTCCATGGTGTGTATTGTTGTTCATTTTCATCAAATAAACAAAATAAAACCCAGAATAAATCCTGAAAGAAAAGAAATGAGCATAAAAGATGCTTCAGCGCAATTGTTAATGTTACTAAAAGAGCCAAAATTTCTAAAAATATTGCGAAAAACAACAATATTCAGTTTAAGAGTGAATGTTTGAGGTGTATAGAAGGCATTTATTTCATTTTTAGAAAATGTATTTTTTCTCATTTTTCCATGAAAAGTGCCAATACCCCCCCCCTTTGGGTTCTAGGTGAAAATCTCACTCGACACATATCAAACAAACATGTTTCCATGGTGTGTATTGTTGTTCATTTTCATCAAATAAACAAAATAAAACCCAGAATAAATCCTGAAATACAAGAAATGAGCATAAAAGATACTTCAGCGGAAGTATAAATGTTACTAAAAGACCCCAAATTTCTAAAAATATTGCGAAAAAAAACAATTTTCCGTTTTAGAGTGAATGTTTGAGGTGTATAAAAGGCATTTATTTCAATTTTAGAAAATTTAATTTTTCACATTTTTCCATGAAAAGTGCCATTACCCCCCCCTTTGGGTTCTAGGTGAAAATTTCACTCAACACAAATCAAACAAAAATGTTTCCATGGTGTGTATTGTTGTTCATTTTCATCAACTAAACAAAATTAAACCCAGAATAAATCCTGAAACCCCCCTGCGGGTAGGGGGTTAGAGAATACTCCCGCAGTATCCCTGCTTGTCGTAAGAGGCGACTAAAAGGGCGGGGAGAAAACCCCGAAAACAAACCCCAAGCCAGCAAGGGATGCGTCCGGACAGTGCTGTGGATCCACTGTCTGTGAGCGGCCATACCATCTGGCCTGCGATCCGCCCAGGTGTTTGCCGTGCCTGGAGACCCGTAAGGGAGAAAAGGGGATCCTGGAGGGTGAGCTTTCTGGTTCCCAGCAGGGTGTCGGATGCCCTGTATGGACCGGGGAGTGATACCCCTCTTCGGCCCCGGATTTCGTGTAAACGGGAGGCCGGGAGCTAGCCACTCCCGGTCAATCGGCTTCCGTCGCGTTTTCGCTCCGGTGGCGAGTGCCAAGGTTGTGGGGGTCTGCGTAGGGAGGTCGGAGATGTAAGGGTTTTGGTGGGCCCTTGCACCGAAGATCCACCCCGAAACAGACAACCACTCCTGAAGCGCTATATCCCTCGAGTTAGCCCTGGCGACCGCTCCGGTTTGGCGGAGTGGCGTCCCAAATGTGTGGCTCCGTGGCGGGTGGGGAGGCCGAGGGACGAATAATTAATTATTATGGAGGAAAAACCCTTTCCACCACTAAAAAGATCCCGTCCGGACACCGGCGGGGGAGAAAAGTGCATAGGCGCATGTAAGCGCTATTTAATTATGTCGTGCATAAAGGAAGGTGAAACCTTGAAAAAGGTTTCTCCTTTCTTAATTCGCAGAGTTTTGTCACAGATTGTGCCTGGGGACCCAAAGAGCGTGAAGAAGCTCCGGGATGGTACACTTCTTATAGAGACCCTGAACGATACACAAAGCGATAAACTGCTTGCTATGGGAATGCTCCATGACATTCCGATCAAGGTGGAGGTGCACCGCACTCTTAACACCTGTCGGGGAGTCATCAGTCACTACGACCTCCTATACGTGGACATCGAAGAAATCAAGAGAGAAATGTTCTCTCAGGGAGTGACTGATTGTCGTCGACTCACCACGAGGCGCAACGGAGAAAACGTAAACAGCACCTCCGTGATCTTGACGTTTGCGCGTGATAGACTACCCGACAAGGTGTTTGTGGGCTATGAATCGGTACCAGTGAGGCCATTCATCCCAAATCCCGTGCGTTGTTTCAAATGCCAACGGTTCGGCCATGTCGCGTCGCGTTGCGAGGGTAAGGCCACCTGCCCGCGCTGTGGCAAAGACGCGCACGAGGATAAAGAGTGCTCTTCGGAACCTCTTTGTGTCAATTGCGAGGGTACACACCCAGTGTACTCTCGTGATTGCCCGAAGATGAAAGAAGAGAGGAAAGTCATGGAGATAAAAACCCTTGAAAAAATCCCATATGCGGAAGCGAGGAGAAAATACAGGGCGCTAATCGCTCCAACTTTCTCCCGGTCCTTTGCTTCCGTTGCAACCACGCAATGTGTAAAGTGTACCATCGCCACGCAGACGGAGATACCGAAAGAATCCCCAGTTGAAAACACGCAAGTGCCTAAACCCAAAAGGGTGAAGGATGGGAAGAGTAAGGTGGACAAGGAGCCACCTACTCCTGTGGGCCCTTCAAAGAAGAGCCCACAGAAAACCACCAAGGGGAACACGCCAAAAGGGCGTGAGAATACACCTTCCCCGCCGCCTCCAGTGAAGCCAAAGAGGCCGGAGGTAATTGAAGAGGACCAGAGTATCTCTGATACTGAGGTCTTCGCAAACGAGTGGAAGAGGAAACATCGCTTCAAGCGATAACCTCAATAGAGTTGGTCATCTCCCTTTTTAGTCATCTTATTTATTTATATATTTATTTATTTATTTTAATTTAACACTTAAAATGTGTTCCATTCTGCAGTGGAACTGCAATGGCTTTTATCGGCACAAGGAGGAGCTGGCCATTTTAATCCAAGATTTTAAACCCTCTTGTATTTGTCTCCAAGAGACCCATTTTAAGGCTGAAGATAAGGGTATTCTGAAGGGATTCACTGTTTTTAGAACGGATGACCTAAGTGGCCAACGAGCCCAAGGGGGAGTAGCAGTTGCGGCCCGTGAGGCCCTTTACACCTCGCGAGTCCAACTGAACTCTCCATTCCAGGCCGTCGCTGTCACGGTGCACACCCCTGAGAGGATGACGTTATGCAACGTGTATCTGCCAGAGGGTGCACCGGTGACCCGCCTGAACCTTGAAGCCCTTGTCCACCAGCTTCCTCAGCCGTTCATTTTGATGGGAGATTTTAATGCCCATGATCCTCTCTGGGGAGGGCCAGAAACCCAAAGCAATAGGAGAGGTCGAATTTTATCCAACTTTATTGAGGATTTTAACCTGTTTTTATTAAATAGAGGCGAAAAAACCCGGTTTAACAGCTTCAATGGGGAATTCTCAGCAATAGATCTTTGTCTATGCTCGAGAAGTCTAGCCCCAAAGCTGAAAATGTCCACCCACAACGATCTCTGTGGGAGTGACCATTTTCCTCTTCTACTCGTTAAGGAAGACTCTTCGCCCACTATTTCAAAACCTCCGGAAAAGTGGCGTATTAACCGTGCGGACTGGCCACTTTTTAAGCGTACGTTTACATATAAACACGACGCAAGTTTCGACGCGTTGCACAACGTCGATAAACTAAGTTCAACGCTGTTGGCGGCAGCTACCAAAAGTATCCCTCGTACGTCCGGGAACATTAATCGAGCTCCTGTCCCTTGGTGGAACGGGGAATGCGACCGGGCGATTCGGGCGAGGAAAAAAGCATTAAATATTTTTAGAAAATATCCCACGGCAACTAATCTGGCATCGTACCGCCGCCTGAGAGCGCGAGCTCGAAGGGCCGTGAAGGAGGCCAAGAGGGCTTCCTGGATAGAATACGTCTCTACCATCAACCATCGCACGCCGCTTGGTCAGGTATGGGACAAAGTGAAGAAAATCTCCGGGTCCAAGGGCTCATTTGTCATCTCGCCATTGCTTGTTGCTGGCCGGGTGGTTAATTCACCTGCCGAAATAAGCAACATATTTGCCAGTCAGTTCGCGGCCAATAGCAGTGACGAGGGCTATGCCGCGGACTTTGCGAACCTGAAGAGGCGATGCGAGAGAGTCCCTCTCAATTTTGGTGAAGGTTCTACAAGTGAATATTACAATGAGCCTTTCACGTCCTGGGAGCTTAAATCCGCCATCGAAGACTCCCATTACACCTCGCCAGGGGCGGACGAAATCCACAACGCATTTCTCCGGAACATTCCGGAAACTGCGATTGGGGAGGTCCTAAATACCCTCAACCAACTTTGGAACGAGTGCAGTTTTCCAAATGCCTGGCGAGAGTCCATCGTGATACCAATCCCAAAACAAGGCAAGGACAAAAATGACCCGAACAACTACCGTCCCATATCTCTCACCAGCTGCCTGTGCAAGGTGATGGAACGGATGGTAAACCGACGTCTCATGTGGTGCTTGGAGAGTCGACACCTGCTCTCCGACGCTCAGTGCGGCTTTCGGCGTGGCAGGTCCACGACAGACCATCTGGTGCGCACTGAGAACTTCATCCAGGAAGCCTTTCTCCACCGTCAACACGTCATAGCAGTCTTTTTCGACCTGGAGAAGGCCTATGATAGTGTGTGGCGATGGAGAATCCTCAACACGCTCCACAAGTGGGGATTTAGAGGCAACATGGCCCTATTTATCAGAAATTTTTTAACTAACCGCCTTTTTAAAGTAAGGACTGGGAAGCACTTATCCCGATCTTTTACACAGGAGAACGGGGTACCCCAGGGTTCAGTACTGAGCGTGACGTTATTTGCCATCGCCATCAACGACGTGGTGGAATGCATCAATGCCCCGGTGATGGCATCGCTCTATGTGGACGACTTAGCCATATTTTGCCGGTCGACACGACTGCCAAACGCTTCCAGGCAAGCCCAGGTGACTCTAAACAAACTGGGAGAGTGGTCGCGAAAGAACGGATTTCGTTTCTCCATGGAGAAAACGAAATGCGTGCAGTTTCACCGTCTTCGCGGTTACCACGTTACCCCGACCCTAACCCTGTTGGGTAGGATTCTTCCATTTGTGGAGTCCGTCCGCTTTCTCGGCATGATCCTGGACCAAAAGCTGAACTGGCGGGAGCATATCCGCGTGTTACGCGAGAGGTGTCGCCAAACCCTCAACGTTTTAAAGTTTTTAACTCACTCCACTTGGGGAGCAGACCGCTCCACCATGCTTTTATTGTACAGAGGCTTGGTGCGATCCAAACTGGACTATGGTTCCATAGTGTATTCCTCAGGACGAGAGTCTTACTTGAGACCACTCACATGTGTCCACAATGCTGGGATACGGTTGGCCACCGGGGCATTTAGAACAAGCCCAGTCCCAAGCTTACTTGCAGACGCAGGGGAGCCTCCGTTGGAAACCCGCAGGATGATTTTAATGGGCAACTATGCCTGTAAAATTTTATCAGAGACAATCCACCCTTGTTTTAACATAGTTTTTAACCAACGGTTTTTAGACTTATTTAACAGGCGGAGAAGGGCAACTAGGCCCTTTGCCGTTCGTTTTAATGATTTTATTAATGAGGTAAATTTTACATTTCCTCAAATATGCCCCGTCTCCTATGCTAAGTATCCGCCTTGGTTAACACCAATGCCGGATATTAAACTCATTGCCAGTGCACGCCACAAAGCCAAAACGACCGATTTCGAATACCAGCAGCTCTTCAGTGCCGTCCTCAGCTCACTTTCTGACTTTGTCCCAGTCTACACCGACGGGTCAAAGTCAGAATCTGCATGTGCCTATGCGGTCGTGTCCCACTACCATGGAGTCGTGAGGAAAAAACTGCACACTTCTTGCAGCATTTTCACAGCCGAGCTGTCAGCCATAAGGACGGCCCTAGGAGAAATAAAAGAAAGCAATGGCTCTTTCCTCATCTGCACCGACTCGTTGAGCGCCCTAAAATCTTTATCGGCCTTTGCACCTGTGCACCCGATAGTCCAGGAGATCCATTATACCCTGTTGTCCCTTCAGAGAAAGGGGAACAGGGTCTCCTTTATATGGACTCCTGGTCACGTCGGCATAAGAGGCAACGAAAAAGCTGACCAGGCAGCGAAGGATGCCCTTCGACAACCCGAGACCGACTCCACCTTGGTTCCAATGGAGGACGTGAAGGCCGCCTTGCGGAACTCGGTCCTGCATCAGTGGAAGGAGACTTGGCAGTCTCTTCAAAATAATAAACTCAGGGCAATAAAACCGGTCGTTTCACCATGGTCCTCTTCCATCCGGAACATTCGGAGGGAAGAGGTCATGATTACGCGCCTGAGAATAGGACACTCTGCCCTCACTCATTCGTACCTCTTTGCGGAGGTAAAAGAACAGCCCCGCTGCAATGAGTGTTTCCAACCCCTGACGATAAAACATATCCTGACGGAATGTACAACATACCAAAGGGCCAGAGACATGTTGAAGATAAGGGGAGACTTAAAAAATATTTTAGGGGATGACTCTGGGTCTATAAATCGAGTCTTAACTTTTTTAAGGGCAACTGGTTTAATGGGGCAGCTTTAGCTTCGGAGCGCATAATTTTAATGCTTTTGATTTTAGCATTTTCCTTTTTTTTTGTTTATTTTATTTATTTATATATTTATTCGTATTTATCTGTTTACTTATTCCTAGTTTAAAAGGAACATAAGTTTTACGTAATGACAGTGGTGCAAAATGACCATAGCTGTCGACGCACCCTACAAACCCCTAAAACTACTACAAATCCTGAAAGGCAAGAAATGAGCATAAAAGATGCTTAGGCGCAAGTGTTATTCTTACTAAAAGAGCCCAAAGTTCTAAAAATATTGCGAAAAACCACAATTTTCTGTTTAAGAGTGAATGATTTAGGTGTATAGAAGGCATTTATTTCAATTTTAGAAAATTTAATTTTTCACATTTTTCCATGAAAAGTCCCTTTGGGTTCTAGGTGAAAATCTCACTCGACACAAATCAAACAAAAATGTTTCCATGGTGTGTATTGTTGTTCATTTTCATCAAATAAACAAAATAAAACCCCGAATAAATCCTGAAATACAAGAAATGAGCATAAAAGATACTTCAGCGGAAGTATAAATGTTACTAAAAGACCCCAAATTTCTAAAAATATTGCGAAAAAAAACAATTTTCCGTTTTAGAGTGAATGTTTGAGGTGTATAAAAGGCATTTATTTCAATTTTAGAAAATTTAATTTTTCACATTTTTCCATGAAAAGTGCCATTACCCCCTCCTTTGGGTTCTAGGTGAAAATCTCACTCGACACCAATCAAAAAAAAAAGTTTCCATGGTGTGTATTGTTGTTCATTTTCATCAACTAAACAAAATTAAACCCAGAATAAATCCTGCAAGGCAAGAAATGAGCATAAAAGATGCTTAAGCGCAAGTGTTATTCTTAATATAAGAGCCCAAATTTCTAAAAATATTGCGAAAAACCACAATTTTCTGTTTAAGAGTGAATGTTTTAGGTGTATAGAAGGCATTTATTTCAATTTTAGAAGATTTAATTTTTCACATTTTTCCATGAAAAGTCCCTTTGGGTTCTAGGTGAAAATCTCACTCGACACAAATCAAACAAAAATGTTTCCATGGTGTGTATTGTTGTTCATTTTCATCAAATAAACAAAATTAAACCCAGAATAAATCCTGAAAGACAAGAAATGAGCATAAAAGATGCTTCAGCGCAAGTGTTAATATTACTAAAAGGGCCCAAATTTCTAAAAATATTGCGAAAAACAACAATTTTCAGTTTAAGAGTGAATGTCTGAGGTGTATAGAAGGCATTTATTTCATTTTTAGAAAAATTAATTTTTCACATTTTTCCATGAAAAGTGCCGATACCCCCCCCCTTTGGGTTCTAGGTGAAAATCTCACTCGACACAAATCAAACAAAAATGTTTCCATGGTGTGTATTGTTGTTCATTTTCATCAACTAAACAAAATTAAACCCAGAATTAATCCTGAAAGGCAAGAAATGAGCATAAAAGATGCTTAAGCGCAAGTGTTATTCTTACTATAAGAGCCCAAATTTCTAAAAATATTGCGAAAAGCTCCAATTTTCTGTTTAAGAGTGAATGTTTTAGGTGTTTAGAAGGCATTTATTTCAATTTTAGAATATTTAATTTTTCACAATTTTCCATGAAAAGTCCCTTTGGGTACTTGGTGGAAAAATCACTCGACACAAATCAAACAAAAATGTTTCCATGGTGTGTATTGTTGTTCATTTTCATCAAATAAACAAAATTAAACGCAGAATAAATCCTGAAAGACATGAAATGAGCATAAAAGATGCTTCAGGGCAAGTGTTAATATTACTTAAAAGGCCCAAATTTCTAAAAATATTGCGAAAAACAACAATTTTCAGGTTAAGAGTGAATGTCTGAGGTGTATAGAAGGCATTTATTTCATTTTTAGAAAATTTAATTTTTCACATTTTTCCATGAAAGTTCCAATACCCCCCTTTGGGTTCTAGGTGAAAATCTCACTCGACACAAATCAAACAAAAATGTTTCCATGGTGTGTATTGTTGTTCATTTTCATCAAATAAACAAAATAAAACCCAGAATAAATCCTGAAAGACAAAAAATGAGCATAAAAGATGCTTCAGCGCAATTGTAAATGTTACTAAAAGAGCCCAAATTTCTATAAATATTGCGAAAAACAACAATTTTCAGATTTAGAGTGAATGTTTGAGGTGTATAGAAGGCATTTATTTCATTTTTAGAAAATGTTTTTTTTTCACTTTTTTCCATGAATAGTGCCAACACCCCCCCCTTTTGGTTCTAGGTGAAAATCTCACTCGACACAAATCAAACAAAAATGTTTCCATGGTGTGTATTGTTGTTCATTTTCATCAACTAAACAAAATTAAACCCAGAATAAATCCTGAAAGGCAAGAAATGAGCATAAAAGATGCTTAAGCGCAAGTGTTATTCTTACTATAAGAGCCCAAATTTCTAAAAATATTGCGAAAAACCACAATTTTCTGTTTAAGAGTGAATGTTTTAGGTGTATAGAAGGCATTTATTTCAATTTTAGAAAATTTAATTTTTCACAATTTTCCATTAAAAGTGCCAATACCCCCCCTTTGGGTTCTAGGTGAAAATCTCACTCGACACATATCAAACAAAAATGTTTCCATGGTGTGTATTGTTGTTCATTTTCATCAACTAAACAAAATTAAACCCAGAATAAATCCTGAAAGGCAAGAAATGAGCATAAAAGATGCTTAAGCGCAAGTATTATTCTTACTATAAGAGCCCAAATTTCTAAAAATATATCGAAAAACAACAATTTTCAGTTTAAGAGTGAATGTTTGAGGTGTATAGAAGGCATTTATTTCATTTTTAGAAATTTTAATTTTTCACATTTTTCCATGAAAAGTGCCAATACCCCCCCCTTTGGGTTCTAGGTGAAAATCTCACTCGACACAAATCAAACAAAAATGTTTCCATGGTGTGTATTGTTGTTCATTTTCATCAAATAAACAAAATAAAACCCAGAATAAATCCATCAGGACAAGAAATCAGCATAAAAGATGCTTCAGCGCAAGTGTTAATGTTACTAAAAGAGCCGAAATTTCTAAAAATATTGCGAAAAACAACAATCATCTGTTTTAGAGTGAATGTTTGAGGTGTTTAGAAGGCAAATATTTCATTTTTAGAAAATTTAATTTTTCATATTCGTCCATGAAAAGTGCCGATACCCCCCCCTTTGTGTTCTAGGTGAAAATCTCCCTCTACACAAATCAAACAAAAATGCTTCCATGGTGTGTATTGTTGTTCATTTTCATCAAATAAACAAAATAAAACCCAGAATAAATCCTGAAAGACAAGAAATGAGCATAAAAGATCCTTCAGCGCAAGAGTAAATGTTATTAAAAGAGCCCAAAATTCTAAAAATATTGCGAAAAACAACAATTTTCAGTTTTAGAGTGAATATTTGAGGTGTATAGAAGGCATTTATTTCATTTTTAACAAATTTAATTTTTCCCATTTTTCCATGAAAAGTGCCCCCCCTTTGGTTCTAGGTGAAAAACTCACTTGACACAAATCAAACAAAAATGTTTCCATGGTGTGTATTGTTGTTCATTTTCATCAAATAAACCAAATAAAACCCAGAATAAATCCTGAAAGACAAGAAATGAGCATAAAAGATGCTTCAGCGCAAGTGTTAATGTTACTAAAAATGCCCAAATTTATAAAAATATTGCGAAAAACAACAATTTTCAGATTTAGAGTGAATGTTTGAGGTGTATAGAAGGCATTTATTTCATTTTTAGAAAATTTAAATTTTCACATTTTTCCATGAAAAGTTCCAATACCCCCCCCTTTGGGTTCTAGGTGAAAATCTCACTCGACAAAAATAAAACAAAAATGTTTCCATGGTGTGTATTGTTGTTCATTTTCA
Source organism: Hetaerina americana (assembly GCF_022747635.1). Lineage (NCBI taxonomy): Eukaryota > Metazoa > Arthropoda > Insecta > Odonata > Calopterygidae > Hetaerina > Hetaerina americana. The sequence continues at coordinate 371,520 of NW_027286997.1, read as the reverse complement.
TCTAATAAACAAAATAAAACCCAGAATAAATCCTGAAAGACAAGAAATGAGCATAAAAGATGCTTCAGCGCTAGTGTTAATGTTACTAAAAGAGCCCAAATTTCTAAAAATATTGTGAAAAACAACAATCTTCTGTTTTAGAGTGAATTTTTGTGGTGTATAGAAGGCATTTATTTCATTTTTAGAAATTTTAATTTTTTACATTTTTCCATGAAAAGTGCCAATACCCCCCCTTTTGGGTTCTAGGTGAAAATCTCACTCGACACAAATCAAACAAAAATGTTTCCATGGTGTGTATTGTTGTTCATTTTCATCAAATAAACAAAATAAAACCCAGAATAAATCCTGAAAGACAAAAAATGAGCATAAAAGATGCTTCAGCGCAAAGGTTAATGTTACTAAAAGAGCCCAAATTTCTAAAAATATTGCGAAAAACAACAATCTTCTGTTGTAGAGTGAATGTTTGAGGTGTATAGAAGGCATTTATTTCAATTTTAGAAAATTAAATTTTTCACATTTTTCCATGAAAAGTGCCAATACCCCCCCCCTTGGGTTCTAGGTTAAAAGGTCACTCGACACATATCAAAAAAAAATGTTTCCATGGTGTGTATTGTTGTTCATTTTCATCAAATAAACAAAATAAAACACAGAACAAATACTGAAATACAAGAAATGAGCAAAAAAGATGCTTCATTGCAAGTGTTAATATTACTTAAAGGGCCCAAATTTCTAAAAATATTGCGAAAAACAACAATTTTCCGTTTTAGAGTGAATGTTTGAGGTGTATAAAAGGCATTTATTTCAATTTTAGAAAATTTAATTTTTCACATTTTTCCATGAAAAGTGCCAATACCCCCCCTTTGGGTTCTAGGTGAAAATCTCACTCGACACAAATCAAACAAAAATGTTTCCATGGTGTGTATTGTTGTTCATTTTCATCAACTAAACAAAATTAAACCCAGAATAAATCCTGAAAGGCAAGAAATGAGCATAAAAGATGCTTAAGCGCAAGTGTTATTCTTACTATAAGAGCCCAAATTTCTAAAAATATTGCGAAAAACCACAATTTTCTGTTTAAGAGTGAATGTTTTAGGTGTAAAGAATGCATTTATTTCAATTTTAGAAGATTTATTTTTCACATTTTTCCATGAAAAGTCCCTTTGGGTGTTAGGTGAAAATCTCACTCGACACAAATCAAACAAAAATGTTTCCATGGTGTGTATTGTTGTTCATTTTCATCAAATAAACAAAATAAAACCCAGAATAAATCCTGAAAGAAAAGAAATGAGCATAAAAGATGCTTCATCGCAATTGTTAATGTTACTAAAAGATCCCAATTTTCTAAAAATATTGCGAAAAACAACAATCTTCTGTTTTAGAGTGAATGTTTGAGGTGTATAGAAGGCATTTATTTCATTTTTAGAAATTTTAATTTTTTACATTTTTCCATGAAAAGTGCCAATACCCCCCCTTTGGGTTCTAGGTGAAAATCTCACTCGACACAAATCAAACAAAAATGTTTCCATGGGGTATATTGTTGTTCATTTTCATCAAATAAACAAAATAAAACCCAGAATAAATCCTGAAAGACAAGAAATGAGCATTAAAGATGCTTCAGCGCTAGTGTTAAGGTTACTAAAAGAACCCAAATTTCTAAAAATATTATTCGAAAAACAACAATCTTCTGTTTTAGAGTGAATGTTTGAGGTGTATAGAAGGCATTTATTTCATTTTTAGAAAATTTAATTTTTCACATTTTTCCATGAAAAGTTCCAATACCCCCCCCTTTGGGTTCTAGGTGAAAATCTCACTCGACAAAAATAAAACAAAAATGTTTCCATGGTGTGTATTGTTGTTCATTTTCATCTAATAAACAAAATAAAACCCAGAATAAATCCTGAAAGACAAGAAATGAGCATAAAAGATGCTTCAGCGCTAGTGTTAATGTTACTAAAAGAGCCCAAATTTCTAAAAATATTGTGAAAAACAACAATCTTCTGTTTTAGAGTGAATGTTTGAGGTGTATACAAGGCATTTATTTCATTTTTAGAAATTTTAATTTTTTACATTTTTCCATGAAAAGTGCCAATACCCCCCCCTTTGGGTTCTAGGTGAAAATCTCACTCGACACAAATCAAACAAAAATGTTTCCATGGGGTGTATTGTTGTTCATTTTCATCAAATAAACAAAATAAAACCCAGAATAAATCCTGAAAGACAAGAAATGAGCATAAAAGATGCTTCAGCGCTAGTGTTAAGGTTACTAAAAGAACCCAAATTTCTAAAAATATTATTCGAAAAACAACAATCTTCTGTTTTAGAGTGAATGTTTGAGGTGTATAGAAGGCATTTATTACATTTTTAGAAATTTTAATTTTTCACATTTTTCCATGTAAAGTGCCAATACCTATAATTTTCACCTAGAACCCTTTGGGTTCTAGGTGAAAATGTCACTCGACACAAATCAAACAAAAATGTTTCCATGGTGTGTATTGTTGTTCATTTTCATCAAATAAACAAAATAAAACCCAGAATAAATCCTGAAAGACAAGAAATGAGCATAAAAGATGCTTCAGCGCAAAGGTTAATGTTACTAAAAGAGCCCAAATTTCTAAAAATATTGCGAAAAACAACAATCTTCTGTTGTAGAGTGAATGTTTGAGGTGTATAGAAGGCATTTATTTCAATTTTAGAAAATTAAATTTTTCACATTTTTCCATGAAAAGTGCCAATACCCCCCCCCTTGGGTTCTAGGTTAAAAGCTCACTCGACACATATCAAAAAAAAATGTTTCCATGGTGTGTATTGTTGTTCATTTTCATAAAATAAACAAAATAAAACACAGAACAAATACTGAAATACAAGAAATGAGCAAAAAAGATGCTTCAGCGCAAGTGTTAATATTACTTAAAGGGCCCAAATTTCTAAAAATATTGCGAAAAACAACAATTTTCCGTTTTAGAGTGAATGTTTGAGGTGTATAAAAGGCATTTATTTCAATTTTAGAAAATTTAATTTTTCACATTTTTCCATGAAAAGTCCCTTTGGGTGTTAGGTGAAAATCTCACTCGACACAAATCAAACAAAAATGTTTCCATGGTGTGTATTGTTGTTCATTTTCATCAAATAAACAAAATAAAACCCAGAATAAATCCTGAAAGAAAAGAAATGAGCATAAAAGATGCTTCATCGCAATTGTTAATGTGACTAAAAGATCCCAAATTTCTAAAAATATTGCGAAAAACAACAATTTTCAGATTTAGAGTGAATGTATGAGGTGTATAGAAGGCATTTATTTCATTTTTAGAAAATGTTTTTTTTCACATTTTTCCATGAATAGTGCCAATATCCCCCCCTTTGGGTTCTAGGTGAAAATCTCACTCGACACAAATCAAACAAAAATGTTTCCATGGTGTGTATTGTTATTCATTTTCATCAAATAAAAAAAATAAAACCCAGAATAAATACTGAAATACAAGAAATGATTATAAAAGATGCTTCAGCGCAAGTGTTAATGTTACTAAAAGAGCCAAAATTTCTAAAAATATTGCGAAAAACAACAATTTTCAGTTTAAGAGTGAATGTTTGAGGTGTATAGAAGGCATTTATTTTATTTTTAGAAAATGTATTTTTTCTCATTTTTCCATGAAAAGTGCCAATCCCCCCCCCTTTGGGTTCTAGGTGAAAATCTCACTCGACACATATCAAACAAACATGTTTCCATGGTGTGTATTGTTGTTCATTTTCATCAAATAAACAAAATTAAACCCAGAATAAATCCTGAAATACAAGAAATGAGCATGAAAGATACTTCAGGGGAAGTATAAATGTTACTAAAAGACCCCAAATTTCTAAAAATATTGCGAAAAAAAAACAATTTTCCGTTTTAGAGTGAATGTTTGAGGTGTATAAAAGGCATTTATTTCATTTTTAGAAAATTTAATTTTTCACATTTTTCCATGAAAAGTGCCAATTTTCCCCTTTGGGTTCTAGGTGAAAATCTCACTCGCAACAAATCAAACAAAAATGTTTCCATGGTGTGTATTGGTTTTCATTTTCATCAAATTAACAAAATAAAACCCAGAATAAATCCTGAAAGACAAGGAATGAGCATAAAAGATGCTTCAGCGCAAGTGTAAATGTTACTAAAAGAGCCCAAATTTCTAAAAATATTGCGAAAAACCACAATCTTCTGTTTAAGAGTGAATGTTTGAGGTGTATAGAAGGCATTTATTTCAATTTTAGAAAATTAAATTTATCACATTTTTCCATGAAAAGTGCCATTTCCCCCCCCTTTGGGTTCTAGGTGAAAATTTCACTCAACACAAATCAAACAAAAATGTTTCCATGGTGTGTATTGTTGTTCATTTTCATCAACTAAACAAAATTAAACCCAGAATAAATCCTGAAAGGCAAGAAATGAGCATAAAAGATGCTTAGGCGCAAGTGTTATTCTTACTAAAAGAGCCCAAAGTTCTAAAAATATTGCGAAAAACCACAATTTTCTTTTTAAGAGTGAATGTTTTAGGTGTATAGAAGGCATTTATTTCAATTTTAGAAAATTTAATTTTTCACATTTTTCCATGAAAAGTCCCTTTGGGTTCTAGGTGAAAATCTCACTCGACACAAATCAAACAAAAATCTTACCATGGTGTGTATTGTTGTTCATTTTCATCAAATAAACAAAATTAAACCCAGAATAAATCCTGAAAGACAAGAAATGAGCATAAAAGATGCTTCAGCGCAAGTGTTAATATTACTTAAAGGGCCCAAATTTCTAAAAATATTGCGAAAAACAACAATTTTCAGTTTAAGAGTGAATGTCTGAGGTGTATAGAAGGCATTTATTTCATTTTTAGAAAAATTAATTTTTCACATTTTTCCATGAAAAGTGCCAATACACCCCCCTTTGGGTTCTAGGTGAAAATCTCACTCGACACAAATCAAACAAAAATGTTTCCATGGTGTGTATTGTTGTTCATTTTCATCAAATAAACAAAATAAAACACCGAATTAATCCTGAAAGACAAGAAATGAGCATAAAAGATGCTTCAGCGCAATTGTTAATGTTACTAAAAGAGCCCAAATTTCTAAAAATATTGCGAAAAACAACAATTTTCCGTTTTAGAGTGAATGTTTGAGGTGTATAGAAGGCATTTATTTCATTTTTAGAAAATTTATTTTTTCTCATTTTTCCATGAAAAGTTCCAATACCCCCCCCTTTGGGTTCTAGGTGAAAATCTCACTTGGCACAAATCAAACAAAAATGTTTCCATGGGGTGTATTGTTGTTCATTTTCATCAAATAAACAAAATAAAACCCAGAATAAATCCTGAAAGACAAGAAATGAGCATAAAAGATGCTTCAGCGCTAGTGTTAAGGTTACTAAAAGAACCCAAATTTATAAAAATATTGCGAAAAACAACAATTTTCAGATTTAGAGTGAATGTTTGAGGTGTATAGAAGGCATTTATTTCATTTTTAGAAAATTTAATTTTTCACATTTTTCCATGAAAAGTTCCAATACCCCCCCCTTTGGGTTCTAGGTGAAAATCTCACTCGACAAAAATAAAACAAAAATGTTTCCATGGTGTGTATTGTTGTTCATTTTCATCTAATAAACAAAATAAAACCCAGAATAAATCCTGAAAGACAAGAAATGAGCATAAAAGATGCTTCAGCGCAAGTGTTAATGTTACTAAAAAAGCCATAATTTCTAAAAATATTGCGAAAAACAACAATCTTCTGTTTTAGAGTGAATGTTTGAGGTGTATAGAAGGCATTTATTTCATTTTTAGAAATTTTAATTTTTTACATTTTTCCATAAAAAGTGCCATTCCCCCCCCTTTGGGTTCTAGGTGAAAATCTCACTCGACACAAATCAAACAAAAATGTTTCCATGGGGTGTATTGTTGTTCATTTTCATCAAATAAACAAAATAAAACCCAGAATAAATCCTGAAAGACAAGAAATGAGCATAAAAGATGCTTCAGCGCTAGTGTTAAGGTTACTAAAAGAACCCAAATTTCTAAAAATATTATTCGAAAAACAACAATCTTCTGTTTTAGAGTGAATGTTTGAGGTGTATAGAAGGCATTTATTTCAATTTTAGAAAATTAAATTTTTCACATTTTTCCATGAAAAGTGCCAATACCCCCCCCCCTTGGGTTCTAGGTTAAAAGCTCACTCGACACATATCAAAAAAAAATGTTTCCATGGTGTGTATTGTTGTTCATTTTCATCAAATAAACAAAATAAAACACAGAACAAATACTGAAATACAAGAAATGAGCAAAAAAGATGCTTCAGCGCAAGTGTTAATATTACTTAAAGGGCCCAAATTTCTAAAAATATTGCGAAAAACAACAATTTTCCGTTTTAGAGTGAATGTTTGAGGTGTATAAAAGCCATTTATTTCAATTTTAGAAAATTTAATTTTTCACATTTTTCCATGAAAAGTGCCAATACCCCCCCTTTGGGTTCTAGGTGAAAATCTCACTCGACACAAATCAAACAAAAATGTTTCCATGGTGTGTATTGTTGTTCATTTTCATCAACTAAACAAAATTAAACCCAGAATAAATCCTGAAAGGCAAGAAATGAGCATAAAAGATGCTTAAGCGCAAGTGTTATTCTTACTATAAGAGCCCAAATTTCTAAAAATATTGCGAAAAACCACAATTTTCTGTTTAAGAGTGAATGTTTTAGGTGTAAAGAATGCATTTATTTCAATTTTAGAAGATTTATTTTTCACATTTTTCCATGAAAAGTCCCTTTGGGTGTTAGGTGAAAATCTCACTCGACACAAATCAAACAAAAATGTTTCCATGGTGTGTATTGTTGTTCATTTTCATCAAATAAACAAAATAAAACCCAGAATAAATCCTGAAAGAAAAGAAATGAGCATAAAAGATGCTTCATCGCAATTGTTAATGTTACTAAAAGATCCCAAATTTCTAAAAATATTGCGAAAAACAACAATTTTCAGATTTAGAGTGAATGTTTGAGGTGTATAGAAGGCATTTATTTCATTTTTAGAAAATGTTTTTTTTCACATTTTTCCATGAATAGTGCCAATATCCCCCCCTTTGGGTTCTAGGTGAAAATCTCACTCGACACAAATCAAACAAAAATGTTTCCATGGTGTGTATTGTTGTTCATTTTCATCAAATAAAAAAAATAAAACCCAGAATAAATACTGAAATACAAGAAATGATTATAAAAGATGCTTCAGCGCAAGTGTTAATGTTACTAAAAGAGCCAAAATTTCTAAAAATATTGCGAAAAACAACAATTTTCAGTTTAAGAGTGAATGTTTGAGGTGTATAGAAGGCATTTATTTTATTTTTAGAAAATGTATTTTTTCTCATTTTTCCATGAAAAGTGCCAATACCCCCCCCTTTGGGTTCTAGGTGAAAATCTCACTCGACACATATCAAACAAACATGTTTCCATGGTGTGTATTGTTGTTCATTTTCATCAAATAAACAAAATAAAACCCAGAATAAATCCTGAAAGGCAAGAAATGAGCATAAAAGATGCTTAGGCGCAAGTGTTATTCTTACTAAAAGAGCCCAAAGTTCTAAAAATATTGCGAAAAACCACAATTTTCTGTTTAAGAGTGAATGTTTTAGGTGTATAGAAGGCATTTATTTCAATTTTAGAAAATTTAATTTTTCACATTTTTCCATGAAAAGTCCCTTTGGGTTCTAGGTGAAAATCTCACTCGACACAAATCAAACAAAAATGTTTCCATGGTGTGTATTGTTGTTCATTTTCATCAACTAAACAAAATTAAACCCAGAATAAATCCTAAAAGGCAAGAAATGAGCATAAAAGATGCTTCAGCGCAAGTGTTAATATTACTTAAAGGGCCCAAATTTCTAAAAATATTGCGAAAAACAACAATTTTCAGTTTAAGAGTGAATGTCTGAGGTGTATAGAAGGCATTTATTTCATTTTTAGAAAAATTAATTTTTCACATTTTTCCATGAAAAGTGCCAATACACCCCCCTTTGGGTTCTAGGTGAAAATCTCACTCGACACAAATCAAACAAAAATGTTTCCATGGTGTGTATTGTTGTTCATTTTCATCAAATAAACAAAATAAAACACCGAATTAATCCTGAAAGACAAGAAATGAGCATAAAAGATGCTTCAGCGCAATTGTTAATGTTACTAAAAGAGCCCAAATTTCTAAAAATATTGCGAAAAACAACAATTTTTCGTTTTAGAGTGAATGTTTGAGGTGTATAGAAGGCATTTATTTCATTTTTAGAAAATTTATTTTTTCTCATTTTTCCATGAAAAGTGCCAATACCCCCCCTTTGGGTTCTAGGTGAAAATCTCACTCGACACAAATCAAACAAAAATGTTTCCATGGTGTGTATTGTTGTTCTTTTCATCAACTAAAAAAAATTAAACCCAGAATAAATCCTGAAAGGCAAGAAATGAGCATAAAAGATACTTAACCGCGAGTGTTATTCTTACTATAAGAGCCCAAATTTCTAAAAAATATTGCGAAAAACAACAATTTTCAGTTTAAGAGTGAATGTTTGAGGTGTATAGAAGGCATTTATTTCATTTTTAGAAATTTTAATTTTTCACATTTTTCCATGAAAAGTGCCAATACCCCCCCTTTGGGTTCTAGGTGAAAATCTCACTTGGCACAAATCAAACAAAAATGTTTCCATGGTGTGTATTGGGTTTCATTTTCCTCTAATAAACAAAATAAAACCCAGAATAAATCCTGAAAGACAAGAAATGAGCATAAAAGATGCTTCAGCGCTAGTGTTAATGTTACTAAAAGAGCCCAAATTTCTAATAATATTGTGAAAAACAACAATCTTCTGTTTTAGAGTGAATATTTGAGGTGTATAGAAGGCATTTATTTCATTTTTAGAAATTTTAATTTTTTACATTTTTCCATGAAAAGTGCCAATACCCCCCCCTTTGGGTTCTAGGTGAAAATCTCACTCGACACAAATCAAACAAAAATGTTTCCATGGGGTGTATTGTTGTTCATTTTCATCAAATAAACAAAATAAAACCCAGAATAAATCCTGAAAGACAAGAAATGAGCATAAAAGATGCTTCAGAGCTAGTGTTAAGGTTACTAAAAGAACCCAAATTTCTAAAAATATTATTCGAAAAACAACAATCTTCTGTTTTAGAGTGAATGTTTGAGGTGTATAGAAGGCATTTATTTCATTTTTAGAAATTTTAATTTTTCACATTTTTCCATGTAAAGTGCCAATACCTATAATTTTCACCTAGAACCCTTTGGGTTCTAGGTGAAAATCTCACTCGACACAAATCAAACAAAAATGTTTCCATGGTGTGTATTGTTGTTCATTTTCATCAAATAAACAAAATAAAACCCAGAATAAATCCTGAAAGACAAGAAATGACCATAAAAGATGCTTCAGCGCAAAGGTTAATGTTACTAAAAGAGCCCAAATTTCTAAAAATATTGCGAAAAACAACAATCTTCTGTTGTAGAGTGAATGTTTGAGGTGTATAGAAGGCATTTATTTCAATTTTAGAATATTAAATTTTTCACATTTTTCCATGAAAAGTGCCAATACCCCCCCCCCTTGGGTTCTAGGTTAAAAGCTCACCCGACACATATCAAAAAAAAATTTTTCCATGGTGTGTATTGTTGTTCATTTTCATCAAATAAACAAAATAAAACACAGAACAAATACTGAAATACAAGAAATGAGCAAAAAAGATGCTTCAGCGCAAGTGTTAATATTACTTAAAGGGCCCAAATTTCTAAAAATATTGCGAAAAACAACAATTTTCCGTTTTAGAGTGAATGTTTGAGGTGTATAAAAGGCATTTATTTCAATTTTAGAAAATTTAATTTTTCACATTTTTCCATGAAAAGTGCCAATACCCCCCCTTTGGGTTCTAGGTGAAAATCTCACTCGACACAAATCAAACAAAAATGTTTCCATGGTGTGTATTGTTGTTCATTTTCATCAACTAAACAAAATTAAACCCAGAATAAATCCTGAAAGGCAAGAAATGAGCATAAAAGATGCTTAAGCGCAAGTGTTATTCTTACTATAAGAGCCCAAATTTCTAAAAATATTGCGAAAAACCACAATTTTCTGTTTAAGAGTGAATGTTTTAGGTGTAAAGAATGCATTTATTTCAATTTTAGAAGATTTATTTTTCACATTTTTCCATGAAAAGTCCCTTTGGGTGTTAGGTGAAAATCTCACTCGACACAAATCAAACAAAAATGTTTCCATGGTGTGTATTGTTGTTCATTTTCATCAAATAAACAAAATAAAACCCAGAATAAATCCTGAAAGAAAAGAAATGAGCATAAAAGATGCTTCATCGCAATTGTTAATGTTACTAAAAGATCCCAAATTTCTAAAAATATTGCGAAAAACAACAATTTTCAGATTTAGAGTGAATGTTTGAGGTGTATAGAAGGCATTTATTTCATTTTTAGAAAATGTTTTTTTTCACATTTTTCCATGAATAGTGCCAATATCCCCCCCTTTGGGTTCTAGGTGAAAATCTCACTGGACACAAATCAAACAAAAATGTTTCCATGGTGTGTATTGTTGTTCATTTTCATCAAATAAAAAAAATAAAACCCAGAATAAATACTGAAATACAAGAAATGATTATAAAAGATGCTTCAGCGCAAGTGTTAATGTTACTAAAAGAGCCAAAATTTCTAAAAATATTGCGAAAAACAACAATCATCTGTTTTAGAGTGAATGTTTGAGCTGTTTAGAAGGCAAATATTTCATTTTTAGAAAATTTAATTTTTCACATTCGTCCATGAAAAGTGCCGATACCCCCCCCTTTGTGTTCTAGGTGAAAATCTCCGTCTACACAAATCAAACAAAAATGCTTCCATGGTGTGTATTGTTGTTCATTTTCATCAAATAAACAAAATAAAACCCAGAATAAATCCTGAAAGACAAGAAATGAGCATAAAAGATCCTTCAGCGCAAGAGTTAATGTTACTAAAAGAGCCCAAAATTCTAAAAATATTGCGAAAAACAACAATTTTCAGTTTTAGAGTGAATATTTGAGGTGTATAGAAGGCATTTATTTCATTTTTAACAAATTTAATTTTTCCCATTTTTCCATGAAAAGTGCCCCCCCTTTGGTTCTAGGTGAAAAACTCAGTTGACACAAATCAAACAAAAATGTTTCCATGGTGTGTATTGTTGTTCATTTTCATCAAATAAACAAAATAAAACCCAGAATAAATCCTGAAAGACAAGAAATGAGCATAAAAGATGCTTCAGCGCAAGTGTTAATGTTACTAAAAATCCCCAAATTTATAAAAATATTGCGAAAAACAACAATTTTCAGATTTAGAGTGAATGTTTGAGGTGTATAGAAGGCATTTATTTCATTTTTAGAAAATTTAATTTTTCACATTTTTCCATGAAAAGTGCCAATACCCCCCCTTTGGGTTCTAGGTGAAAATCTCACTCGACAAAAATAAAACAAAAATGTTTCCATGGTGTGTATTGTTGTTCATTTTCATCTAATAAACAAAATAAAACCCAGAATAAATCCTGAAAGACAAGAAATGAGCATAAAAGATGCTTCAGCGCTAGTGTTAATGTTACTAAAAGAGCCCAAATTTCTAAAAATATTGTGAAAAACAACAATCTTCTGTTTTAGAGTGAATGTTTGAGGTGTATACAAGGCATTTATTTCATTTTTAGAAATTTTAATTTTTTACATTTTTCCATGAAAAGTGCCAATACCCCCCCTTTGGGTTTTAGGTGAAAATCTCACTCGACACAAATCAAACAAAAATGTTTCCATGGGGTGTATTGTTGTTCATTTTCATCAAATAAACAAAATAAAACCCAGAATAAATCCTGAAAGACAAGAAATTAGCATAAAAGATGCTTCAGCGCTAGTGTTAAGGTTACTAAAAGAACCCAAATTTCTAAAAATATTATTCGAAAAACAACAATCTTCTGTTTTAGAGTGAATGTTTGAGGTGTATAGAAGGCATTTATTTCATTTTTAGAAATTTTAATTTTTCACATTTTTCCATGAAAAGTGCCAATACCCCCCCCTTTGGGTGTTAGGTGAAAATCTCACTCGACACAAATCAAACAAAAATGTTTCCATGGTGTGTATTGTTGTTCATTTTCTACAAATAAACAAAATAAAACCCAGAATAAATCCTGAAAGACAAGAAATGAGCATAAAAGAAGCTTCAGCGCAAAGGTTAATGTTACTAAAAGAGCCCAAATTTCTAAAAATATTGCGAAAAACAACAATCTTCTGTTGTAGAGTGAATGTTTGAGGTGTATAGAAGGCATTTATTTCAATTTTAGAAAATTAAATTTTTCACATTTTTCCATGAAAAGTGCCAATACCCCCCCTTTGGGTTCTAGGTGAAAATCTCACTCGACACAAATCAAACAAAAATGTTTCCATGGTGTGTATTGTTGTTCATTTTCATCAACTAAACAAAATTAAACCCAGAATAAATCCTAAAAGGCAAGAAATGAGCATAAAAGATGCTTAAGCGCAAGTGTTATTCTTACTATAAGAGCCCAAATTTCTAAAAATATTGCGAAAAACCACAATTTTCTGTTAAAGAGTGAATGTTTTAGGTGTAAAGAATGCATTTATTTCAATTTTAGAAGATTTATTTTTCCTTTTTTTTTATGAAAAGTCCCTTTGGGTGTTAGGTGAAAATCTCACTCGACACAAATCAAACAAAAATGTTTCCATGGTGTGTATTGTTGTTCATTTTCATCAAATAAACAAAATAAAACCCAGAATAAATCCTGAAAGAAAAGAAATGAGCATAAAAGATGCTTCATCGCAATTGTTAATGTTACTAAAAGATCCCAAATTTCTAAAAATATTGCGAAAAACAACAATTTTCAGATTTAGAGTGAATGTTTGAGGTGTATAGAAGGCTTTTATTTCATTTTTAGAAAATGTTTTTTTTCACATTTTTCCATGAATAGTGCCAATATCCCCCCCTTTGGGTTCTAGGTGAAAATCTCACTCGACACAAATCAAACAAAAATGTTTCCATGGTGTGTATTGTTGTTCATTTTCATCAAATAAAAAAAATAAAACCCAGAATAAATACTGAAATACAAGAAATGATTATAAAAGATGCTTCAGCGCAAGTGTTAATGTTACTAAAAGAGCCAAAATTTCTAAAAATATTGCGAAAAACAACAATTTTCAGTTTAAGAGTGAATGTTTGAGGTGTATAGAAGGCATTTATTTTATTTTTAGAAAATGTATTTTTTCTCATTTTTCCATGAAAAGTGCCAATACCCCCCCCTTTGGGTTCTAGGTGAAAATCTCACTCGACACATATCAAACAAACATGTTTCCATGGTGTGTATTGTTGTTCATTTTCATCAAATAAACAAAATAAAACCCAGAATAAATCCTGAAATACAAGAAATGAGCATGAAAGATACTTCAGGGGAAGTATAAATGTTACTAAAAGACCCCAAATTTCTAAAAATATTGCGAAAAAAAACAATTTTCCGTTTTAGAGTGAATGTTTGAGGTGTATAAAACGCATTTATTTCATTTTTAGAAAATTTAATTTTTCACATTTTTCCATGAAAAGTGCCAATTTTCCCCTTTGGGTTCTAGGTGAAAATCTCACTCGACACAAATCAAACAAAAATGTTTCCATGGTGTGTATTGGTTTTCATTTTCATCAAATTAACAAAATAAAACCCAGAATAAATCCTGAAAGACAAGGAATGAGCATAAAAGATGCTTCAGCGCAAGTGTAAATGTTACCAAAAGAGCCCAAATTTCTAAAAATATTGCGAAAAACCACAATCTTCTGTTTAAGAGTGAATGTTTGAGGTGTATAGAAGGCATTTATTTCAATTTTAGAAAATTAAATTTATCACATTTTTCCATGAAAAGTGCCATTACCCCCCCTTTGGGTTCTAGGTGAAAATTTCACTCAACACAAATCAAACAAAAATGTTTCCATGGTGTGTATTGTTGTTCATTTTCATCAACTAAACAAAATTAAACCCAGAATAAATCCTGAAAGGCAAGAAATGAGCATAAAAGATGCTTAGGCGCAAGTGTTATTCTTACTAAAAGAGCCCAAAGTTCTAAAAATATTGCGAAAAACCACAATTTTCTGTTTAAGAGTGAATGTTTTAGGTGTATAGAAGGCATTTATTTCAATTTTAGAAAATTTAATTTTTCACATTTTTCCATGAAAAGTCCCTTTGGGTTCTAGGTGAAAATCTCACTCGACACAAATCAAACAAAAATGTTTCCATGGTGTGTATTGTTGTTCATTTTCATCAAATAAACAAAATTAAACCCAGAATAAATCCTGAAAGACAAGAAATGAGCATAAAAGATGCTTCAGCGCAAGTGTTAATATTACTTAAAGGGCCCAAATTTCTAAAAATATTGCGAAAAACAACAATTTTCAGTTTAAGAGTGAATGTCTGAGGTGTATAGAAGGCATTTATTTCATTTTTAGAAAAATTAATTTTTCACATTTTTCCATGAAAAGTGCCAATACACCCCCCTTTGGGTTCTAGGTGAAAATCTCACTCGACACATATCAAACAAACATGTTTCTATAATGTGTATTGTTGTTCATTTTCATCAAATAAACGAAATAAAAGCCAGAATAAATCCTGAAAGGCAAGAAATGAGCATAAAAGATGCTTCAGCGGAAGTGTTAATGTTCCTAAAAGAGCCCAAATTTCTAAAAATATTGCGAAAAACAACAATTTTCAGTTTCAGAGTGAATGTTTGAGGTGTATAGAAGGCATTTATTTCAATTTTAGAAAATTAAATTTTTCACATTTTTCCATGAAAAGTGCCAATACCCCCCCTTTGGGTTCTAGGAGAAAATCTCACTCGACACAAATCAAACAAAAATGTTTCCATGGTGTGTTTTGTTGTTTATTTTCATCAAATAATCAAAATAAAACCCAGAATAAATCCTGAAAGACAAGGAATGAGCATAAAAGGTGTTTCAGCATAAGTGTAAATGTTATTAAAAGAGCCCAAATTTCTAAAAATATTGCGAAAAACCACAATCTTCTGTTTAAGAGTGAATGTTTGAGGTGTATAGAAGGCATTTATTTCAATTTTAGAAAATTAAATTTTTCACATTTTTCCATGAAAAGTGCCAATACCCCCCCTTTGGGTTCTAGGTTAAAATCTCACTCGACACATATCAAAAAAAAATGTTTCCATGGTGTGTATTGTTGTTCATTTTCATCAAATAAACAAAATAAAACACAGAACAAATACTGAAATACAAGAAATGAGCAAAAAAGATGCTTCAGCGCAAGTGTTAATATTACTTAAAGGGCCCAAATTTCTAAAAATATTGCAAAAAACAACAATTTTCCGTTTTAGAGTGAATGTTTGAGGTGTATAAAAGGCATTTATTTCATTTTTAGAAAATTTAATTTTTCACATTTTTACATGAAAAGTGCCAATACCCCCCCTTTGGGTTCTAGGTGAAAATCTCACTCGACACAAATCAAACAAAAATGTTTCCATGGTGTGTATTGTTGTTCATTTTCATCAACTAAACAAAATTAAACCCAGAATAAATCCTGAAAGGCAAGAAATGAGCATAAAAGATGCTTAAGCGCAAGTGTTATTCTTACTATAAGAGCCCAAATTTCTAAAAATATTGCGAAAAACCACAATTTTCTGTTTAAGAGTGAATGTTTTAGGTGTAAAGAATGCATTTATTTCAATTTTAGAAGATTTTTTTTTCACATTTTTCCATGAAAAGTCCCTTTGGGTGTTAGGTGAAAATCTCACTCGACACAAATCAAACAAAAATGTTTCCATGGTGTGTATTGTTGTTCATTTTCATCAAATAAACAAAATAAAACCCAGAATAAATCCTGAAAGAAAAGAAATGAGCATAAAAGATGCTTCATCGCAATTGTTAATGTTACTAAAAGATCCCAAATTTCTAAAAATATTGCGAAAAACAACAATTTTCAGATTTAGAGTGAATGTTTGAGGTGTATAGAAGGCATTTATTTCATTTTTAGAAAATGTTTTTTTTCACATTTTTCCATGAATAGTGCCAATATCCCCCCCTTTGGGTTCTAGGTGAAAATCTCACTCGACACAAATCAAACAAAAATGTTTCCATGGTGTGTATTGTTGTTCATTTTCATCAAATAAAAAAAATAAAACCCAGAATAAATACAGAAATACAAGAAATGATTATAAAAGATGCTTCAGCGCAAGTGTTAATGTTACTAAAAGAGCCAAAATTTCTAAAAATATTGCGAAAAACAACAATTTTCAGTTTAAGAGTGAATGTTTGAGGTGTATAGAAGGCATTTATTTTATTTTTAGAAAATGTATTTTTTCTCATTTTTCCATGAAAAGTGCCAATACCCCCCCCTTTGGGTTCTAGGTGAAAATCTCACTCGACACATATCAAACAAACATGTTTCCATGGTGTGTATTGTTGTTCATTTTCATCAAATAAACAAAATAAAACCCAGAATAAATCCTGAAATACAAGAAATGAGCATGAAAGATACTTCAGGGGAAGTATAAATGTTACTAAAAGACCCCAAATTTCTAAAAATATTGCGAAAAAAAACAATTTTCCGTTTTAGAGTGAATGTTTGAGGTGTATAAAAGGCATTCATTTCATTTTTAGAAAATTTAATTTTTCACATTTTTCCATGAAAAGTGCCAATTTTCCCCTTTGGGTTCTAGGTGAAAATCTCACTCGACACAAATCAAACAAAAATGTTTCCATGGTGTGTATTGGTTTTCATTTTCATCAAATTAACAAAATAAAACCCAGAATAAATCCTGAAAGACAAGGAATGAGCATAAAAGATGCTTCAGCGCAAGTGTAAATGTTACTAAAAGAGCCCAAATTTCTAAAAATATTGCGAAAAACCACAATCTTCTGTTTAAGAGTGAATGTTTGAGGTGTATAGAAGGCATTTATTTCAATTTTAGAAAATTAAATTTATCACATTTTTCCATGAAAAGTGCCATTACCCCCCCTTTGGGTTCTAGGTGAAAATTTCACTCGACACATATCAAACAAACATGTTTCCATAATGTGTTGTTGTTCATTTTCATCAAATAAACGAAATAAAACCCAGAATAAATCCTGAAAGGCAAGAAATGAGCATAAAAGATGCTTCAGCGGAAGTGTTAATGTTCCTAAAAGAGCCCAAATTTCTAAAAATATTGCGAAAAACAACAATTTTCAGTTTTAGAGTGAATGTTTGAGGTGTATAAAAGGCATTTATTTCATTTTTAGAAAATTTAATTTTTCACATTTTTCCATGAAAAGTGCCAATACCCCCCCTTTGGGTTCTAGGTGAAAATCTCACTCGACACAAATCAAACAAAAATGTTTCCATGGTGTGTTTTGTTTATTTTCATCAAATAATCAAAATAAAACCCAGAATAAATCCTGAAAGACAAGGAATGAGCATAAAAGGTGTTTCAGCACAAGTGTAAATGTTATTAAAAGAGCCCAAATTTCTAAAAATATTGCGAAAAACCACAATCTTCTGTTTAAGAGTGAATGTTTGAGGTGTATAGAAGGCATTTATTTCAATTTTAGAAAATTAAATTTTTCACATTTTTCCATGAAAAGTGCCAATACCCCCCACTTGGGTTCTAGGTTAAAATCTCACTCGACACATATCAAAAAAAAATGTTTCCATGGTGTGTATTGTTGTTCATTTTCATTAAATGAACAAAATAAAACACAGAACAAATACTGAAATACAAGAAATGAGCAAAAAAGATGCTTCAGCGCAAGTGTTAATATTACTTAAAGGGCCCAAATTTCTAAAAATATTGCAAAAAACAACAATTTTCCGTTTTAGAGTGAATGTTTGAGGTGTATAAAAGGCATTTATTTCATTTTTAGAAAATTTAATTTTTCACATTTTTACATGAAAAGTGCCAATACCCCCCCTTTGGGTTCTAGGTGAAAATCTCACTCGACACAAATCAAACAAAAATGTTTCCATGGTGTGTATTGTTGTTCATTTTCATCAACTAAACAAAATTAAACCCAGAATAAATCCTGAAAGGCAAGAAATGAGCATAAAAGATGCTTAAGCGCAAGTGTTATTATTACTATAAGAGCCCAAATTTCTAAAAATATTGCGAAAAACCACAATTTTCTGTTTAAGAGTGAATGTTTTAGGTGTAAAGAATGCATTTATTTCAATTTTAGAAGATTTATTTTTCACATTTTTCCATGAAAAGTCCCTTTGGGTGTTAGGTGAAAATCTCACTCGACACAAATCAAACAAAAATGTTTCCATGGGGTGTATTGTTGTTCATTTTCATCAAATAAACAAAATAAAACCCAGAATAAATCCTGAAAGAAAAGAAATGAGCATAAAAGATGCTTCATCGATATTGTTAATGTTACTAAAAGAGCCCAAATTTCTAAAAATATTGCGAAAAACAACAATCTTCTGTTGTAGAGTGAATGTTTGAGGTGTATAGAAGGCATTTATTTCAATTTTAGAAAATTAAATTTTTCACATTTTTCCATGAAAAGTGCCAATACCCCCCCCCCTTGGGTTCTAGGTTAAAAGCTCACTCGACACATATCAAAAAAAAATGTTTCCATGGTGTGTATTGTTGTTCATTTTCATCAAATAAACAAAATTAAACCCAGAATAAATCCTGAAAGACAAGAAATGAGCATAAAAGATGCTTCAGCGCAAGTGTTAATATTACTTAAAGGGCCCAAATTTCTAAAAATATTGCGAAAAACAACAATTTTCAGTTTAAGAGTGAATGTCTGAGGTGTATAGAAGGCATTTATTTCATTTTTAGAAAAATTAATTTTTCACATTTTTCCATGAAAAGTGCCAATACACCCCCCTTTGGGTTCTAGGTGAAAATCTCACTCGACACATATCAAACAAACATGTTTCTATAATGTGTATTGTTGTTCATTTTCATCAAATAAACGAAATAAAAGCCAGAATAAATCCTGAAAGGCAAGAAATGAGCATAAAAGATGCTTCAGCGGAAGTGTTAATGTTCCTAAAAGAGCCCAAATTTCTAAAAATATTGCGAAAAACAACAATTTTCAGTTTTAGAGTGAATGTTTGAGGTGTATAAAAGGCATTTATTTCATTTTTAGAAAATTTAATTTTTCACATTTTTCCATGAAAAGTGCCAATACCCCCCCTTTGGGTTCTAGGTGAAAATCTCACTCGACACAAATCAAACAAAAATGTTTCCATGGTGTGTTTTGTTGTTTATTTTCATCAAATAATCAAAATAAAACCCAGAATAAATCCTGAAAAACAAGGAATGAGCATAAAAGATGCTTCAGCGCATGTGTTAATATTACTTAAAGGGCCCAAATTTCTAAAAATATTGCAAAAAACAACAATTTTCCGTTTTAGAGTGAATGTTTGAGGTGTATAAAAGCCATTTATTTCAATTTTAGAAAATTTAATTTTTCACATTTTTCCATGAAAAGTGCCAATACCCCCCCTTTGGGTTCTAGGTGAAAATCTCACTCGACACAAATCAAACAAAAATGTTTCCATGGTGTGTATTGTTGTTCATTTTCATCAACTAAACAAAATTAAACCCAGAATAAATCCTGAAAGGCAAGAAATGAGCATAAAAGATGCTTAAGCGCAAGTGTTATTCTTACTATAAGAGCCCAAATTTCTAAAAATATTGCGAAAAACCACAATTTTCTGTTTAAGAGTGAATGTTTTAGGTGTAAAGAATGCATTTATTTCAATTTTAGAAGATTTATTTTTCACATTTTTCCATGAAAAGTCCCTTTGGGTGTTAGGTGAAAATCTCACTCGACACAAATCAAACAAAAATGTTTCCATGGTGTGTATTGTTGTTCATTTTCATCAAATAAACAAAATAAAACCCAGAATAAATCCTGAAAGAAAAGAAATGAGCATAAAAGATGCTTCATCGATATTGTTAATGTTACTAAAAGATCCCAAATTTCTAAAAATATTGCGAAAAACAACAATTTTCAGATTTAGAGTGAATGTTTGAGGTGTATAGAAGGCATTTATTTCATTTTTAGAAAATGTTTTTTTTCACATTTTTCCATGAATAGTGCCAATATCCCCCCCTTTGGGTTCTAGGTGAAAATCTCACTCGACACAAATCAAACAAAAATGTTTCCATGGTGTGTATTGTTGTTCATTTTCATCAAATAAAAAAAATAAAACCCAGAATAAATACTGAAATACAAGAAATGATTATAAAAGATGCTTCAGCGCAAGTGTTAATGTTACTAAAAGAGCCAAAATTTCTAAAAAATCTGCGAAAAACAACAATTTTCAGTTTAAGAGTGAATGTTTGAGGTGTATAGAAGGCATTTATTTTATTTTTAGAAAATGTATTTTTTCTCATTTTTCCATGAAAAGTGCCAATTTTCCCCTTGGGTTCTAGGTGAAAATCTCACTCGACACATATCAAACAAACATGTTTCCATGGTGTGTATTGTTGTTCATTTTCATCAAATAAACAAAATAAAACCCAGAATAAATCCTGAAATACAAGAAATGAGCATGAAAGATACTTCAGGGGAAGTATAAATGTTACTAAAAGACCCCAAATTTCTAAAAATATTGCGAAAAAAAACAATTTTCCGTTTTAGAGTGAATGTTTGAGGTGTATAAAAGGCATTTATTTCATTTTTAGAAAATTTAATTTTTCACATTTTTCCATGAAAAGTGCCAATTTTCCCCTTTGGGTTCTAGGTGAAAATCTCACTCGACACAAATCAAACAAAAATGTTTCCATGGTGTGTATTGGTTTTCATTTTCATCAAATTAACAAAATAAAACCCAGAATGAATCCTGAAAGACAAGGAATGAGCATAAAAGATGCTTCAGCGCAAGTGTAAATGTTACTAAAAGAGCCCAAATTTCTAAAAATATTGCGAAAAACCACAATCTTCTGTTTAAGAGTGAATGTTTGAGGTGTATAGAAGGCATTTATTTCAATTTTAGAAAATTAAATTTATCACATTTTTCCATGAAAAGTGCCATTACCCCCCCTTTGGGTTCTAGGTGAAAATTTCACTCAACACAAATCAAACAAAAATGTTTCCATGGTGTGTATTGTTGTTCATTTTCATCAACTAAACAAAATTAAACCCAGAATAAATCCTGAAAGGCAAGAAATGAGCATAAAAGATGCTTAGGCGCAAGTGTTATTCTTACTAAAAGAGCCCAAAGTTCTAAAAATATTGCGAAAAACCACAATTTTCTGTTTAAGAGTGAATGTTTTAGGTGTATAGAAGGCATTTATTTCAATTTTAGAAAATTTAATTTTTCACATTTTTCCATGAAAAGTCCCTTTGGGTTCTAGGTGAAAATCTCACTCGACACAAATCAAACAAAAATGTTTCCATGGTGTGTATTGTTGTTCATTTTCATCAAATAAACAAAATTAAACCCAGAATAAATCCTGAAAGACAAGGAATGAGCATAAAAGATGCTTCAGCGCAAGTGTTAATATTACTTAAAGGGCCCAAATTTCTAAAAATATTGCGAAAAACAACAATTTTCAGTTTTAGAGTGAATGTTTGAGGTGTATAAAAGGCATTTATTTCATTTTTAGAAAATTTAATTTTTCACATTTTTCCATGAAAAGTGCCAATACCCCCCTTTGGGTTCTAGGTGAAAATCTCACTCGACACAAATCAAACAAAAATGTTTCCATGGTGTGTTTTGTTTATTTTCATCAAATAATCAAAATAAAACCCAGAATAAATCCTGAAAGACAAGGAATGAGCATAAAAGGTGTTTCAGCACAAGTGTAAATGTTATTAAAAGAGCCCAAATTTCTAAAAATATTGCGAAAAACCACAATCTTCTGTTTAAGAGTGAATGTTTGAGGTGTATAGAAGGCATTTATTTCAATTTTAGAAAATTAAATTTTTCACATTTTTCCATGAAAAGTGCCAATTACCCCCCCCTTGGGTTCTAGGTTAAAATCTCACTCGACACATATCAAAAAAAAATGTTTCCATGGTGTGTATTGTTGTTCATTTTCATCAAATAAACAAAATAAAACACAGAACAAATACTGAAATACAAGAAATGAGCAAAAAAGATGCTTCAGCGCAAGTGTTAATATTACTTAAAGGGCCCAAATTTCTAAAAATATTTCAAAAAAAAACAATTTTCCGTTTTAGAGTGAATGTTTGAGGTGTATAAAAGGCATTTATTTCATTTTTAGAAAATTTAATTTTTCACATTTTTACATGAAAAGTGCCAATACCCCCCCTTTGGGTTCTAGGTGAAAATCTCACTCGACACAAATCAAACAAAAATGTTTCCATGGTGTGTATTGTTGTTCATTTTCATCAACTAAACAAAATTAAACCCAGAATAAATCCTGAAAGGCAAGAAATGAGCATAAAAGATGCTTAAGCGCAAGTGTTATTATTACTATAAGAGCCCAAATTTCTAAAAATATTGCGAAAAACCACAATTTTCTGTTTAAGAGTGAATGTTTTAGGTGTAAAGAATGCATTTATTTCAATTTTAGAAGATTTATTTTTCACATTTTTCCATGAAAAGTCCCTTTGGGTGTTAGGTGAAAATCTCACTCGACACAAATCAAACAAAAATGTTTCCATGGGGTGTATTGTTGTTCATTTTCATCAAATAAACAAAATAAAACCCAGAATAAATCCTGAAAGACAAGAAATGAGCATAAAAGATGCTTCAGCGCTAGTGTTAAGGTTACTAAAAGAACCCAAATTTCTAAAAATATTATTCGAAAAACAACAATCTTCTGTTTTAGAGTGAATGTTTGAGGTGTATAGAAGGCATTTATTTCATTTTTAGAAATTTTAATTTTTCACATTTTTCCATGTAAAGTGCCAATACCTATAATTTTCACCTAGAACCCTTTGGGTTCTAGGTGAAAATCTCACTCGACACAAATCAAACAAAAATGTTTCCATGGTGTGTATTGTTGTTCATTTTCATCAAATAAACAAAATAAAACCCAGAATAAATCCTGAAAGACAAGAAATGAGCATAAAAGATGCTTCAGCGCAAAGGTTAATGTTACTAAAAGAGCCCAAATTTCTAAAAATATTGCGAAAAACAACAATCTTCTGTTGTAGAGTGAATGTTTGAGGTGTATAGAAGGCATTTATTTCAATTTTAGAAAATTAAATTTTTCACATTTTTCCATGAAAAGTGCCAAAACCCCCCCCCCCTTGGGTTCTAGGTTAAAAGCTCACTCGACACATATCAAAAAAAAATGTTTCCATGGTGTGTATTGTTGTTCATTTTCATCAAATAAACAAAATAAAACACAGAACAAATACTGAAATACAAGAAATGAGCAAAAAAGATGCTTCAGCGCAAGTGTTAATATTACTTAAAGGGCCCACATTTCTAAAAATATTGCGAAAAACAACAATTTTCCGTTTTAGAGTGAATGTTTGAGGTGTATAAAAGGCATTTATTTCAATTTTAGAAAATTTAATTTTTCACATTTTTCCATGAAAAGTGCCAATACCCCCCCTTTGGGTTCTAGGTGAAAATCTCACTCGACACAAATTAAACAAAAATGTTTCCATGGTGTGTATTGTTGTTCATTTTCATCAACTAAACAAAATAAAACCCAGAATAAATCCTGAAAGACAAGAAATGAGCATAAAAGATGCTTAAGCGCAAGTGTTATTCTTACTATAAGAGCCCAAATTTCTAAAAATATTGCGAAAAACCACAATTTTCTGTTTAAGAGTGAATGTTTTAGGTGTAAAGAATGCATTTATTTCAATTTTAGAAGATTTATTTTTCACATTTTTCCATGAAAAGTCCCTTTGGGTGTTAGGTGAAAATCTCACTCGACACAAATCAAACAAAAATGTTTCCATGGTGTGTATTGTTGTTCATTTTCATCAAATAAACAAAATAAAACCCAGAATAAATCCTGAAAGAAAAGAAATGAGCATAAAAGATGCTTCATCGCAATTGTTAATGTTACTAAAAGATCCCAAATTTCTAAAAATATTGCGAAAAACAACAATTTTCAGATTTAGAGTGAATGTTTGAGGTGTATAGAAGGCATTTATTTCATTTTTAGAAAATGTTTTTTTTCACATTTTTCCATGAATAGTGCCAATATCCCCCCCTTTGGGTTCTAGGTGAAAATCTCACTCGACACAAATCAAACAAAAATGTTTCCATGGTGTGTATTGTTGTTCATTTTCACCAAATAAAAAAAATAAAACCCAGAATAAATACTGAAATACAAGAAATGATTATAAAAGATGCTTCAGCGCAAGTGTTAATGTTACTAAAAGAGCCAAAATTTCTAAAAATATTGCGAAAAACAACAATTTTCAGTTTAAGAGTGAATGTTTGAGGTGTATAGAAGGCATTTATTTTATTTTTAGAAAATGTATTTTTTCTCATTTTTCCATGAAAAGTGCCAATACCCCCCCCTTTGGGTTCTAGGTGAAAATCTCACTCGACACATATCAAACAAACATGTTTCCATGGTGTGTATTGTTGTTCATTTTCATCAAATAAACAAAATAAAACCCAGAATAAATCCTGAAATACAAGAAATGAGCATGAAAGATACTTCAGGGGAAGTATAAATGTTACTAAAAGACCCCAAATTTCTAAAAATATTGCGAAAAAAAACAATTTTCCGTTTTAGAGTGAATGTTTGAGGTGTATAAAAGGCATTTATTTCATTTTTAGAAAATTTAATTTTTCACATTTTTCCATGAAAAGTGCCAATTTTCCCCTTTGGGTTCTAGGTGAAAATCTCACTCGACACAAATCAAACAAAAATGTTTCCATGGTGTGTATTGGTTTTCATTTTCATCAAATTAACAAAATAAAACCCAGAATAAATCCTGAAAGACAAGGAATGAGCATAAATGATGCTTCAGCGCAAGTGTAAATGTTACTAAAAGAGCCCAAATTTCTAAAAATATTGCGAAAAACCACAATCTTCTGTTTAAGAGTGAATGTTTGAGGTGTATAGAAGGCATTTATTTCAATTTTAGAAAATTAAATTTATCACATTTTTCCATGAAAAGTGCCATTACCCCCCCTTTGGGTTCTAGGTGAAAATTTCACTCAACACAAATCAAACAAAAATGTTTCCATGGTGTGTATTGTTGTTCATTTTCATCAACTAAACAAAATTAAACCCAGAATAAATCCTGAAAGGCAAGAAATGAGCATAAAAGATGCTTAGGCGCAAGTGTTATTCCTACTAAAAGAGCCCAAAGTTCTAAAAATATTGCGAAAAACCACAATTTTCTGTTTAAGAGTGAATGTTTTAGGTGTATAGAAGGCATTTATTTCAATTTTAGAAAATTTAATTTTTCACATTTTTCCATGAAAAGTCCCATTGGGTTCTAGGTGAAAATCTCACTCGACACAAATCAAACAAAAATGTTTCCATGGTGTGTATTGTTGTTTATTTTCATCAAATAAACAAAATTAAACCCAGAATAAATCCTGAAAGACAAGAAATGAGCATAAAAGATGCTTCAGCGCAAGTGTTAATATTACTTAAAGGGCCCAAATTTCTAAAAATATTGCGAAAAACAACAATTTTCAGTTTAAGAGTGAATGTCTGAGGTGTATAGAAGGCATTTATTTCATTTTTAGAAAAATTAATTTTTCTCATTTTTCCATGAAAAGTGCCAATACACCCCCCTTTGGGTTCTAGGTGAAAATCTCACTCGACACATATCAAACAAACATGTTTCCATAATGTGTATTGTTGTTCATTTTCATCAAATAAACGAAATAAAACCCAGAATAAATCCTGAAAGGCAAGAAATGAGCATAAAAGATGCTTCAGCGGAAGTGTTAATGTTCCTAAAAGAGCCCAAATTTCTAAAAATATTGCGAAAAACCACAATCTTCTGTTTAAGAGTGAATGTTTGAGGTGTATAGAAGGCATTTATTTCAATTTTAGAAAATTAAATTTTTCACATTTTTCCATGAAAAGTGCCAATACCCCCCCCTTGGGTTCTAGGTTAAAATCTCACTCGACACATATAAAAAAAAAATGTTTCCATGGTGTGTATTGTTGTTCATTTTCATCAAATAAACAAAATAAAACACAGAACAAATACTGAAATACAAGAAATGAGCAAAAAAGATGCTTCAGCGCAAGTGTTAATATTACTTAAAGGGCCCAAATTTCTAAAAATATTGCAAAAAACAACAATTTTCCGTTTTAGAGTGAATGTTTGAGGTGTATAAAAGGCATTTATTTCATTTTTAGAAAATTTAATTTTTCACATTTTTACATGAAAAGTGCCAATACCCCCCCTTTGGGTTCTAGGTGAAAATCTCACTCGACACAAATCAAACAAAAATGTTTCCATGGTGTGTATTGTTGTTCATTTTCATCAACTAAACAAAATTAAACCCAGAATAAATCCTGAAAGGCAAGAAATGAGCATAAAAGATGCTTAAGCGCAAGTGTTATTCTTACTATAAGAGCCCAAATTTCTAAAAATATTGCGAAAAACCACAATTTTCTGTTTAAGAGTGAATGTTTTAGGTGTAAAGAATGCATTTATTTCAATTTTAGAAGATTGATTTTTCACATTTTTCCATGAAAAGTCCCTTTGGGTGTTAGGTGAAAATCTCACTCGACACAAATCAAACAAAAATGTTTCCATGGGGTGTATTGTTGTTCATTTTCATCAAATAAACAAAATAAAACCCAGAATAAATCCTGAAAGACAAGAAATGAGCATAAAAGATGCTTCAGCGCTAGTGTTAAGGTTACTAAAAGAACCCAAATTTCTAAAAATATTATTCGAAAAACAACAATCTTCTGTTTTAGAGTGAATGTTTGAGGTGTATAGAAGGCATTTATTTCATTTTTAGAAATTTTAATTTTTCACATTTTTCCATGTAAAGTGCCAATACCTATAATTTTCACCTAGAACCCTTTGGGTTCTAGGTGAAAATCTCACTCGACACAAATCAAACAAAAATGTTTCCATGGTGTGTATTGTTGTTCATTTTCATCAAATAAACAAAATAAAACCCAGAATAAATCCTGAAAGACAAGAAATGAGCATAAAAGATGCTTCAGCGCAAAGGTTAATGTTACTAAAAGAGCCCAAATTTCTAAAAATATTGCGAAAAACAACAATCTTCTGTTGTAGAGTGAATGTTTGAGGTGTATAGAAGGCATTTATTTCAATTTTAGAAAATTAAATTTTTCACATTTTTCCATGAAAAGTGCCAATACCCCCCCCCTTGGGTTGTAGGTTAAAAGCTCACTCGACACATATCAAAAAAAAATGTTTCCATGGTGTGTATTGTTGTTCATTTTCATCAAATAAACAAAATAAAACACAGAACAAATACTGAAATACAAGAAATGAGCAAAAAAGATGCTTCAGCGCAAGTGTTAATATTACTTAAAGGGCCCAAATTTCTAAAAATATTGCGAAAAACAACAATTTTCCGTTTTAGAGTGAATGTTTGAGGTGTATAAAAGGCATTTATTTCAATTTTAGAAAATTTAATTTTTCACATTTTTCCATGAAAAGTGCCAATACCCCCCCTTTGGGTTCTAGGTGAAAATCTCACTCGACACAAATTAAACAAAAATGTTTCCATGGTGTGTATTGTTGTTCATTTTCATCAACTAAACAAAATAAAACCCAGAATAAATCCTGAAAGACAAGAAATGAGCATAAAAGATGCTTAAGCGCAAGTGTTATTCTTACTATAAGAGCCCAAATTTCTAAAAATATTGCGAAAAACCACAATTTTCTGTTTAAGAGTGAATGTTTTAGGTGTAAAGAATGCATTTATTTCAATTTTAGAAGATTTATTTTTCACATTTTTCCATGAAAAGTCCCTTTGGGTGTTAGGTAAAAATCTCACTCGACACAAATCAAACAAAAATGTTTCCATGGTGTGTATTGTTGTTCATTTTCATCAAATAAACAAAATAAAACCCAGAATAAATCCTGAAAGAAAAGAAATGAGCATAAAAGATGCTTCATCGCAATTGTTAATGTTACTAAAAGATCCCAAATTTCTAAAAATATTGCGAAAAACAACAATTTTCAGATTTAGAGTGAATGTTTGAGGTGTATAGAAGGCATTTATTTCATTTTTAGAAAATGTTTTTTTTCACATTTTTCCATGAATAGTGCCAATATCCCCCCCTTTGGGTTCTAGGTGAAAATCTCACTCGACACAAATCAAACAAAAATGTTTCCATGGTGTGTATTGTTGTTCATTTTCATCAAATAAAAAAAATAAAACCCAGAATAAATACTGAAATACAAGAAATGATTATAAAAGATGCTTCAGCGCAAGTGTTAATGTTACTAAAAGAGCCAAAATTTCTAAAAATATTGCGAAAAAGAACAATTTTCAGTTTAAGAGTGAATGTTTGAGGTGTATAGAAGGCATTTATTTTATTTTTAGAAAATGTATTTTTTCTCATTTTTCCATGAAAAGTGCCAATACCCCCCCCTTTGGGTTCTAGGTGAAAATCTCACTCGACACATATCAAACAAACATGTTTCCATGGTGTGTATTGTTGTTCATTTTCATCAAATAAACAAAATAAAACCCAGAATAAATCCTGAAATACAAGAAATGAGCATGAAAGATACTTCAGGGGAAGTATAAATGTTACTAAAAGACCCCAAATTTCTAAAAATATTGCGAAAAAAAACAATTTTCCGTTTTAGAGTGAATGTTTGAGGTGTATAAAAGGCATTTATTTCATTTTTAGAAAATTTAATTTTTCACATTTTTCCATGAAAAGTGCCAATTTTCCCCTTTGGGTTCTAGGTGATAATCTCACTCGACACAAATCAAACAAAAATGTTTCCATGGTGTGTATTGGTTTTCATTTTCATCAAATTAACAAAATAAAACCCAGAATAAATCCTGAAAGACAAGGAATGAGCATAAATGATGCTTCAGCGCAAGTGTAAATGTTACTAAAAGAGCCCAAATTTCTAAAAATATTGCGAAAAACCACAATCTTATGTTTAAGAGTGAATGTTTGAGGTGTATAGAAGGCATTTATTTTAATTTTAGAAAATTAAATTTATCACATTTTTCCATGAAAAGTGCCATTACCCCCCCTTTGGGTTCTAGGTGAAAATTTCACTCAACACAAATCAAACAAAAATGTTTCCATGGTGTGTATTGTTGTTCATTTTCATCAACTAAACAAAATTAAACCCAGAATAAATCCTGAAAGGCAAGAAATGAGCATAAAAGATGCTTAGGCGCAAGTGTTATTCTTACTAAAAGAGCCCAAAGTTCTAAAAATATTGCGAAAAACCACAATTTTCTGTTTAAGAGTGAATGTTTTAGGTGTATAGAAGGCATTTATTTCAATTTTAGAAAATTTAATTTTTCACATTTTTCCATGAAAAGTCCCTTTGGGTTCTAGGTGAAAATCTCACTCGACACAAATCAAACAAAAATGTTTCCATGGTGTGTATTGTTGTTTATTTTCATCAAATAAACAAAATTAAACCCAGAATAAATCCTGAAAGACAAGAAATGAGCATAAAAGATGCTTCAGCGCAAGTGTTAATATTACTTAAAGAGCCCAAATTTCTAAAAATATTGCGAAAAACAACAATTTTCAGTTTAAGAGTGAATGTCTGAGGTGTATAGAAGGCATTTATTTCATTTTTAGAAAAATTAATTTTTCACATTTTTCCATGAAAAGTGCCAAGACACCCCCCTTTGGGTTCTAGGTGAAAATCTCACTCGACACATATCAAACAAACATGTTTCCATAATGTGTATTGTTGTTCATTTTCATCAAATAAACGAAATAAAACCCAGAATAAATCCTGAAAGGCAAGAAATGAGCATAAAAGATGCTTCAGCGGAAGTGTTAATGTTCCTAAAAGAGCCCAAATTTCTAAAAATATTGCGAAAAACAACAATTTTCAGTTTTAGAGTGAATGTTTGAGGTGTATAAAAGGCATTTATTTCATTTTTAGAAAATTTAATTTTTCACATTTTTCCATGAAAAGTGCCAATACCCCCCCTTTGGGTTCTAGGTGAAAATCTCACTCGACACAAATCAAACAAAAATGTTTCCATGGTGTGTTTTGTTTATTTTCATCAAATAATCAAAATAAAACCCAGAATAAATCCTGAAAGACAAGGAATGAGCATAAAAGGTGTTTCAGCACAAGTGTAAATGTTATTAAAAGAGCCCAAATTTCTAAAAATATTGCGAAAAACCACAATCTTCTGTTTAAGAGTGAATGTTTGAGGTGTATAGAAGGCATTTATTTCAATTTTAGAAAATTAAATTTTTCACATTTTTCCATGAAAAGTGCCAATACCCCCCCCTTGGGTTCTAGGTTAAAATCTCACTCGACACATATCAAAAAAAAATGTTTCCATGGTGTGTATTGTTGTTCATTTTCATCAAATAAACAAAATAAAACACAGAACAAATACTGAAATACAAGAAATGAGCAAAAAAGATGCTTCAGCGCAAGTGTTAATATTACTTAAAGGGCCCAAATTTCTAAAAATATTGCAAAAAACAACAATTTTCCGTTTTAGAGTGAATGTTTGAGGTGTATAAAAGGCATTTATTTCATTTTTAGAAAATTTAATTTTTCACATTTTTACATGAAAAGTGCCAATACCCCCCCTTTGGGTTCTAGGTGAAAATCTCACTCGACACAAATCAAACAAAAATGTTTCCATGGTGTGTATTGTTGTTCATTTTCATCAACTAAACAAAATTAAACCCAGAATAAATCCTGAAAGGCAAGAAATGAGCATAAAAGATGCTTAAGCGCAAGTGTTATTCTTACTATAAGAGCCCAAATTTCTAAAAATATTGCGAAAAACCACAATTTTCTGTTTAAGAGTGAATGTTTTAGGTGTAAAGAATGCATTTATTTCAAATTTAGAAGATTTATTTTTCACATTTTTCCATGAAAAGTCCCTTTGGGTGTTAGGTGAAAATCTCACTCGACACAAATCAAACAAAAATGTTTCCATGGGGTGTATTGTTGTTCATTTTCATCAAATAAACAAAATAAAACCCAGAATAAATCCTGAAAGACAAGAAATGAGAATAAAGATGCTTCAGCGCAAAGGTTAATGTTACTAAAAGAGCCCAAATTTCTAAAAATATTGCGAAAAACAACAATCTTCTGTTGTAGAGTGAATGTTTGAGGTGTATAGAAGGCATTTATTTCAATTTTAGAAAATTAAATTTTTCACATTTTTCCATGAAAAGTGCCAATACCCCCCCCCCCTTGGGTTGTAGGTTAAAAGCTCACTCGACACATATCAAAAAAAAATGTTTCCATGGTGTGTATTGTTGTTCATTTTCATCAAATAAACAAAATAAAACACAGAACAAATACTGAAATACAAGAAATGAGCAAAAAAGATGCTTCAGCGCAAGTGTTAATATTACTTAAAGGGCCCAAATTTCTAAAAATATTGCGAAAAACAACAATTTTCCGTTTTAGAGTGAATGTTTGAGGTGTATAAAAGGCATTTATTTCAATTTTAGAAAATTTAATTTTTCACATTTTTCCATGAAAAGTGCCAATAACCCCCCCTTTGGGTTCTAGGTGAAAATCTCACTCGACACAAATTAAACAAAAATGTTTCCATGGTGTGTATTGTTGTTCATTTTCATCAACTAAACAAAATAAAACCCAGAATAAATCCTGAAAGACAAGAAATGAGCATAAAAGATGCTTAAGCGCAAGTGTTATTCTTACTATAAGAGCCCAAATTTCTAAAAATATTGCGAAAAACCACAATTTTCTGTTTAAGAGTGAATGTTTTAGGTGTAAAGAATGCATTTATTTCAATTTTAGAAGATTTATTTTTCACATTTTTCCATGAAAAGTCCCTTTGGGTGTTAGGTGAAAATCTCACTCGACACAAATCAAACAAAAATGTTTCCATGGTGTGTATTGTTGTTCATTTTCATCAAATAAACAAAATAAAACCCAGAATAAATCCTGAAAGAAAAGAAATGAGCATAAAAGATGCTTCATCGCAATTGTTAATGTTACTAAAAGATCCCAAATTTCTAAAAATATTGCGAAAAACAACAATTTTCAGATTTAGAGTGAATGTTTGAGGTGTATAGAAGGCATTTATTTCATTTTTAGAAAATGTTTTTTTTCACATTTTTCCATGAATAGTGCCAATATCCCCCCCTTTGGGTTCTAGGTGAAAATCTCACTCGACACAAATCAAACAAAAATGTTTCCATGGTGTGTATTGTTGTTCATTTTCATCAAATAAAAAAAATAAAACCCAGAATAAATACTGAAATACAAGAAATGATTATAAAAGATGCTTCAGCGCAAGTGTTAATGTTACTAAAAGAGCCAAAATTTCTAAAAATATTGCGAAAAAGAACAATTTTCAGTTTAAGAGTGAATGTTTGAGGTGTATAGAAGGCATTTATTTTATTTTTAGAAAATGTATTTTTTCTCATTTTTCCATGAAAAGTGCCAATACCCCCCCCTTTGGGTTCTAGGTGAAAATCTCACTCGACACATATCAAACAAACATGTTTCCATGGTGTGTATTGTTGTTCATTTTCATCAAATAAACAAAATAAAACCCAGAATAAATCCTGAAATACAAGAAATGAGCATGAAAGATACTTCAGGGGAAGTATAAATGTTACTAAAAGACCCCAAATTTCTAAAAATATTGCGAAAAAAAACAATTTTCCGTTTTAGAGTGAATGTTTGAGGTGTATAAAAGGCATTTATTTCATTTTTAGAAAATTTAATTTTTCACATTTTTCCATGAAAAGTGCCAATTTTCCCCTTTGGGTTCTAGGTGATAATCTCACTCGACACAAATCAAACAAAAATGTTTCCATGGTGTGTATTGGTTTTCATTTTCATCAAATTAACAAAATAAAACCCAGACTAAATCCTGAAAGACAAGGAATGAGCATAAAAGATGCTTCAGCGCAAGTGTAAATGTTACTAAAAGAGCCCAAATTTCTAAAAATATTGCGAAAAACCACAATCTTCTGTTTAAGAGTGAATGTTTGAGGTGTATAGAAGGCATTTATTTCAATTTTAGAAAATTAAATTTATCACATTTTTCCATGAAAAGTGCCATTACCCCCCCCTTTGGGTTCTAGGTGAAAATTTCACTCAACACAAATCAAACAAAAATGTTTCCATGGTGTGTATTGTTGTTCATTTTCATCAACTAAACAAAATTAAACCCAGAATAAATCCTGAAAGGCAAGAAATGAGCATAAAAGATGCTTAGGCGCAAGTGTTATTCTTACTAAAAGAGCCCAAAGTTCTAAAAATATTGCGAAAAACTACAATTTTCTGTTTAAGAGTGAATGTTTTAGGTGTATAGAAGGCATTTATTTCAATTTTAGAAAATTTAATTTTTCACATTTTTCCATGAAAAGTCCCTTTGGGTTCTAGGTGAAAATCTCACTCGACACAAATCAAACAAAAATGTTTCCATGGTGTGTATTGTTGTTCATTTTCATCAAATAAACAAAATTAAACCCAGAATAAATCCTGAAAGACAAGAAATGAGCATAAAAGATGCTTCAGCGCAAGTGTTAATATTACTTAAAGGGCCCAAATTTCTAAAAATATTGCGAAAAACAACAATTTTCAGTTTAAGAGTGAATGTCTGAGGTGTATAGAAGGCATTTATTTCATTTTTAGAAAAATTAATTTTTCACATTTTTCCATGAAAAGTGCCAATACACCCCCCTTTGGGTTCTAGGTGAAAATCTCACTCGACACAAATCAAACAAAAATGTTTCCATGGTGTGTATCGTTGTTCATTTTCATCAAATAAACAAAATAAAACACCGAATTAATCCTGAAAGACAAGAAATGAGCATAAAAGATGCTTCAGCGCAATTGTTAATGTTACTAAAAGCGCCCAAATTTCTAAAAATATTGCGAAAAACAACAATTTTCCGTTTTAGAGTGAATGTTTGAGGTGTATAGAAGGCATTTATTTCATTTTTAGAAATTTTAATTTTTCACATTTTCCCATGAAAAGTGCCAATACCCCCCCCTTTGGGTTCTAGGTGAAAATCTCACTTGGCACAAATCAAACAAAAATGTTTCCATGGTGTGTATTGTTGTTCATTTTCATCAAATAAACAAAATAAAACCCAGAATAAATCCTGAAAGACAAGAAATGAGCATAAAGATGCTTCAGCGCAAGTGTTAATGTTACTAAAAATGCCCAAATTTCTAAAAATATTGCGAAAAACAACAATTTTCAGATTTAGAGTGAATGTTTGAGGTGTATAGAAGGCATTTATTTCATTTTTAGAAAATGTTTTTTTTCACATTTTTCCATGAATAGTGCCAATATCCCCCCCTTTGGGTTCTAGGTGAAAATCTCACTCGACACAAATCAAACAAAAATGTTTCCATGGTGTGTATTGTTGTTCATTTTCATCAAATAAAAAAAATAAAACCCAGAATAAATACTGAAATACAAGAAATGATTATAAAAGATGCTTCAGCGCAAGTGTTAATGTTACTAAAAGAGCCAAAATTTCTAAAAATATTGCGAAAAACAACAATTTTCAGTTTAAGAGTGAATGTTTGAGGTGTATAGAAGGCATTTATTTTATTTTTAGAAAATGTATTTTTTCTCATTTTTCCATGAAAAGTGCCAATACCCCCCCCTTTGGGTTCTAGGTGAAAATCTCACTCGACACATATCAAACAAACATGTTTCCATGGTGTGTATTGTTGTTCATTTTCATCAAATAAACAAAATAAAACCCAGAATAAATCCTGAAAGACAAGAAATGAGCATAAAAGATGCTTCAGCGCAAGTGTTAATATTACTTAAAGGGCCCAAATTTCTAAAAATATTGCGAAAAACAACAATTTTCAGTTTAAGAGTGAATGTCTGAGGTGTATAGAAGGCATTTATTTCATTTTTAGAAAAATTAATTTTTCACATTTTTCCATGAAAAGTGCCAATACACCCCCCTTTGGGTTCTAGGTGAAAATCTCACTCGACACAAATCAAACAAAAATGTTTCCATGGTGTGTATTGTTGTTCATTTTCATCAAATAAACAAAATAAAACACCGAATTAATCCTGAAAGACAAGAAATGAGCATAAAAGATGCTTCAGCGCAATTGTTAATGTTACTAAAAGAGCCCAAATTTCTAAAAATATTGCGAAAAACAACAATTTTCCGTTTTAGAGTGAATGTTTGAGGTGTATAGAAGGCATTTATTTCATTTTTAGAAAATTTATTTTTTCTCATTTTTCCATGAAAAGTTCCAATACCCCCCCCTTTGGGTTCTAGGTGAAAATCTCACTTGGCACAAATCAAACAAAAATGTTTCCATGGGGTGTATTGTTGTTCATTTTCATCAAATAAACAAAATAAAACCCAGAATAAATCCTGAAAGACAAGAAATGAGCATAAAAGATGCTTCAGCGCTAGTGTTAAGGTTACTAAAAGAACCCAAATTTATAAAAATATTGCGAAAAACAACAATTTTCAGATTTAGAGTGAATGTTTGAGGTGTATAGAAGGCATTTATTTCATTTTTAGAAAATTTAATTTTTCACATTTATCCATGAAAAGTTCCAATACCCCCCCCCTTTGGGTTCTAGGTGAAAATCTCACTCGACAAAAATAAAACAAAAATGTTTCCATGGTGTGTATTGTTGTTCATTTTCATCTAATAAACAAAATAAAACCCAGAATAAATCCTGAAAGACAAGAAATGAGCATAAAAGATGCTTCAGCGCAAGTGTTAATGTTACTAAAAAAGCCATAATTTCTAAAAATATTGCGAAAAACAACAATCTTCTGTTTTAGAGTGAATGTTTGAGGTGTATAGAAGGCATTTATTTCATTTTTAGAAATTTTAATTTTTTACATTTTTCCATAAAAAGTGCCATTCCCCCCCCTTTGGGTTCTAGGTGAAAATCTCACTCGACACAAATCAAACAAAAATGTTTCCATGGGGTGTATTGTTGTTCATTTTCATCAAATAAACAAAATAAAACCCAGAATAAATCCTGAAAGACAAGAAATGAGCATAAAAGATGCTTCAGCGCTAGTGTTAAGGTTACTAAAAGAACCCAAATTTCTAAAAATATTATTCGAAAAACAACAATCTTCTGTTTTAGAGTGAATGTTTGAGGTGTATAGAAGGCATTTATTTCAATTTTAGAAAATTAAATTTTTCACATTTTTCCATGAAAAGTGCCAATACCCCCCCCCCCTTGGGTTCTAGGTTAAAAGCTCACTCGACACATATCAAAAAAAAATGTTTCCATGGTGTGTATTGTTGTTCATTTTCATCAAATAAACAAAATAAAACACAGAACAAATACTGAAATACAAGAAATGAGCAAAAAAGATGCTTCAGCGCAAGTGTTAATATTACTTAAAGGGCCCAAATTTCTAAAAATATTGCGAAAAACAACAATTTTCCGTTTTAGAGTGAATGTTTGAGGTGTATAAAAGCCATTTATTTCAATTTTAGAAAATTTAATTTTTCACATTTTTCCATGAAAAGTGCCAATACCCCCCCTTTGGGTTCTAGGTGAAAATCTCACTCGACACAAATCAAACAAAAATGTTTCCATGGTGTGTATTGTTGTTCATTTTCATCAACTAAACAAAATTAAACCCAGAATAAATCCTGAAAGGCAAGAAATGAGCATAAAAGATGCTTAAGCGCAAGTGTTATTCTTACTATAAGAGCCCAAATTTCTAAAAATATTGCGAAAAACCACAATTTTCTGTTTAAGAGTGAATGTTTTAGGTGTAAAGAATGCATTTATTTCAATTTTAGAAGATTTATTTTTCACATTTTTCCATGAAAAGTCCCTTTGGGTGTTAGGTGAAAATCTCACTCGACACAAATCAAACAAAAATGTTTCCATGGTGTGTATTGTTGTTCATTTTCATCAAATAAACAAAATAAAACCCAGAATAAATCCTGAAAGAAAAGAAATGAGCATAAAAGATGCTTCATCGCAATTGTTAATGTTACTAAAAGATCCCAAATTTCTAAAAATATTGCGAAAAACAACAATTTTCAGATTTAGAGTGAATGTTTGAGGTGTATAGAAGGCATTTATTTCATTTTTAGAAAATGTTTTTTTTCACATTTTTCCATGAATAGTGCCAATATCCCCCCCTTTGGGTTCTAGGTGAAAATCTCACTCGACACAAATCAAACAAAAATGTTTCCATGGTGTGTATTGTTGTTCATTTTCATCAAATAAAAAAAATAAAACCCAGAATAAATACTGAAATACAAGAAATGATTATAAAAGATGCTTCAGCGCAAGTGTTAATGTTACTAAAAGAGCCAAAATTTCTAAAAATATTGCGAAAAACAACAATTTTCAGTTTAAGAGTGAATGTTTGAGGTGTATAGAAGGCATTTATTTTATTTTTAGAAAATGTATTTTTTCTCATTTTTCCATGAAAAGTGCCAATACCCCCCCCTTTGGGTTCTAGGTGAAAATCTCACTCGACACATATCAAACAAACATGTTTCCATGGTGTGTATTGTTGTTCATTTTCATCAAATAAACAAAATAAAACCCAGAATAAATCCTGAAAGGCAAGAAATGAGCATAAAAGATGCTTAGGCGCAAGTGTTATTCTTACTAAAAGAGCCCAAAGTTCTAAAAATATTGCGAAAAACCACAATTTTCTGTTTAAGAGTGAATGTTTTAGGTGTATAGAAGGCATTTATTTCAATTTTAGAAAATTTAATTTTTCACATTTTTCCATGAAAAGTCCCTTTGGGTTCTAGGTGAAAATCTCACTCGACACAAATCAAACAAAAATGTTTCCATGGTGTGTATTGTTGTTCATTTTCATCAACTAAACAAAATTAAACCCAGAATAAATCCTAAAAGGCAAGAAATGAGCATAAAAGATGCTTCAGCGCAAGTGTTAATATTACTTAAAGGGCCCAAATTTCTAAAAATATTGCGAAAAACAACAATTTTCAGTTTAAGAGTGAATGTCTGAGGTGTATAGAAGGCATTTATTTCATTTTTAGAAAAATTAATTTTTCACATTTTTCCATGAAAAGTGCCAATACACCCCCCTTTGGGTTCTAGGTGAAAATCTCACTCGACACAAATCAAACAAAAATGTTTCCATGGTGTGTATTGTTGTTCATTTTCATCAAATAAACAAAATAAAACACCGAATTAATCCTGAAAGACAAGAAATGAGCATAAAAGATGCTTCAGCGCAATTGTTAATGTTACTAAAAGAGCCCAAATTTCTAAAAATATTGCGAAAAACAACAATTTTTCGTTTTAGAGTGAATGTTTGAGGTGTATAGAAGGCATTTATTTCATTTTTAGAAAATTTATTTTTTCTCATTTTTCCATGAAAAGTGCCAATACCCCCCCTTTGGGTTCTAGGTGAAAATCTCACTCG
Organism: Hetaerina americana; assembly: GCF_022747635.1. Classification (NCBI taxonomy): domain Eukaryota; kingdom Metazoa; phylum Arthropoda; class Insecta; order Odonata; family Calopterygidae; genus Hetaerina; species Hetaerina americana. The sequence continues at coordinate 333,036 of NW_027286997.1, read as the reverse complement.
ACACAAATCAAACAAAAATGTTTCCATGGTGTGTATTGTTGTTCTTTTCATCAACTAAAAAAAATTAAACCCAGAATAAATCCTGAAAGGCAAGAAATGAGCATAAAAGATACTTAACCGCGAGTGTTATTCTTACTATAAGAGCCCAAATTTCTAAAAAATATTGCGAAAAACAACAATTTTCAGTTTAAGAGTGAATGTTTGAGGTGTATAGAAGGCATTTATTTCATTTTTAGAAATTTTAATTTTTCACATTTTTCCATGAAAAGTGCCAATACCCCCCCTTTGGGTTCTAGGTGAAAATCTCACTTGGCACAAATCAAACAAAAATGTTTCCATGGTGTGTATTGGGTTTCATTTTCCTCTAATAAACAAAATAAAACCCAGAATAAATCCTGAAAGACAAGAAATGAGCATAAAAGATGCTTCAGCGCTAGTGTTAATGTTACTAAAAGAGCCCAAATTTCTAATAATATTGTGAAAAACAACAATCTTCTGTTTTAGAGTGAATATTTGAGGTGTATAGAAGGCATTTATTTCATTTTTAGAAATTTTAATTTTTTACATTTTTCCATGAAAAGTGCCAATACCCCCCCCTTTGGGTTCTAGGTGAAAATCTCACTCGACACAAATCAAACAAAAATGTTTCCATGGGGTGTATTGTTGTTCATTTTCATCAAATAAACAAAATAAAACCCAGAATAAATCCTGAAAGACAAGAAATGAGCATAAAAGATGCTTCAGAGCTAGTGTTAAGGTTACTAAAAGAACCCAAATTTCTAAAAATATTATTCGAAAAACAACAATCTTCTGTTTTAGAGTGAATGTTTGAGGTGTATAGAAGGCATTTATTTCATTTTTAGAAATTTTAATTTTTCACATTTTTCCATGTAAAGTGCCAATACCTATAATTTTCACCTAGAACCCTTTGGGTTCTAGGTGAAAATCTCACTCGACACAAATCAAACAAAAATGTTTCCATGGTGTGTATTGTTGTTCATTTTCATCAAATAAACAAAATAAAACCCAGAATAAATCCTGAAAGACAAGAAATGACCATAAAAGATGCTTCAGCGCAAAGGTTAATGTTACTAAAAGAGCCCAAATTTCTAAAAATATTGCGAAAAACAACAATCTTCTGTTGTAGAGTGAATGTTTGAGGTGTATAGAAGGCATTTATTTCAATTTTAGAAAATTAAATTTTTCACATTTTTCCATGAAAAGTGCCAATACCCCCCCCCTTGGGTTCTAGGTTAAAAGCTCACCCGACACATATCAAAAAAAAATTTTTCCATGGTGTGTATTGTTGTTCATTTTCATCAAATAAACAAAATAAAACACAGAACAAATACTGAAATACAAGAAATGAGCAAAAAAGATGCTTCAGCGCAAGTGTTAATATTACTTAAAGGGCCCAAATTTCTAAAAATATTGCGAAAAACAACAATTTTCCGTTTTAGAGTGAATGTTTGAGGTGTATAAAAGGCATTTATTTCAATTTTAGAAAATTTAATTTTTCACATTTTTCCATGAAAAGTGCCAATACCCCCCCTTTGGGTTCTAGGTGAAAATCTCACTCGACACAAATCAAACAAAAATGTTTCCATGGTGTGTATTGTTGTTCATTTTCATCAACTAAACAAAATTAAACCCAGAATAAATCCTGAAAGGCAAGAAATGAGCATAAAAGATGCTTAAGCGCAAGTGTTATTCTTACTATAAGAGCCCAAATTTCTAAAAATATTGCGAAAAACCACAATTTTCTGTTTAAGAGTGAATGTTTTAGGTGTAAAGAATGCATTTATTTCAATTTTAGAAGATTTATTTTTCACATTTTTCCATGAAAAGTCCCTTTGGGTGTTAGGTGAAAATCTCACTCGACACAAATCAAACAAAAATGTTTCCATGGTGTGTATTGTTGTTCATTTTCATCAAATAAACAAAATAAAACCCAGAATAAATCCTGAAAGAAAAGAAATGAGCATAAAAGATGCTTCATCGCAATTGTTAATGTTACTAAAAGATCCCAAATTTCTAAAAATATTGCGAAAAACAACAATTTTCAGATTTAGAGTGAATGTTTGAGGTGTATAGAAGGCATTTATTTCATTTTTAGAAAATGTTTTTTTTCACATTTTTCCATGAATAGTGCCAATATCCCCCCCTTTGGGTTCTAGGTGAAAATCTCACTGGACACAAATCAAACAAAAATGTTTCCATGGTGTGTATTGTTGTTCATTTTCATCAAATAAAAAAAATAAAACCCAGAATAAATACTGAAATACAAGAAATGATTATAAAAGATGCTTCAGCGCAAGTGTTAATGTTACTAAAAGAGCCAAAATTTCTAAAAATATTGCGAAAAACAACAATCATCTGTTTTAGAGTGAATGTTTGAGCTGTTTAGAAGGCAAATATTTCATTTTTAGAAAATTTAATTTTTCACATTCGTCCATGAAAAGTGCCGATACCCCCCCCTTTGTGTTCTAGGTGAAAATCTCCGTCTACACAAATCAAACAAAAATGCTTCCATGGTGTGTATTGTTGTTCATTTTCATCAAATAAACAAAATAAAACCCAGAATAAATCCTGAAAGACAAGAAATGAGCATAAAAGATCCTTCAGCGCAAGAGTTAATGTTACTAAAAGAGCCCAAAATTCTAAAAATATTGCGAAAAACAACAATTTTCAGTTTTAGAGTGAATATTTGAGGTGTATAGAAGGCATTTATTTCATTTTTAACAAATTTAATTTTTCCCATTTTTCCATGAAAAGTGCCCCCCCTTTGGTTCTAGGTGAAAAACTCAGTTGACACAAATCAAACAAAAATGTTTCCATGGTGTGTATTGTTGTTCATTTTCATCAAATAAACAAAATAAAACCCAGAATAAATCCTGAAAGACAAGAAATGAGCATAAAAGATGCTTCAGCGCAAGTGTTAATGTTACTAAAAATCCCCAAATTTATAAAAATATTGCGAAAAACAACAATTTTCAGATTTAGAGTGAATGTTTGAGGTGTATAGAAGGCATTTATTTCATTTTTAGAAAATTTAATTTTTCACATTTTTCCATGAAAAGTGCCAATACCCCCCCTTTGGGTTCTAGGTGAAAATCTCACTCGACAAAAATAAAACAAAAATGTTTCCATGGTGTGTATTGTTGTTCATTTTCATCTAATAAACAAAATAAAACCCAGAATAAATCCTGAAAGACAAGAAATGAGCATAAAAGATGCTTCAGCGCTAGTGTTAATGTTACTAAAAGAGCCCAAATTTCTAAAAATATTGTGAAAAACAACAATCTTCTGTTTTAGAGTGAATGTTTGAGGTGTATACAAGGCATTTATTTCATTTTTAGAAATTTTAATTTTTTACATTTTTCCATGAAAAGTGCCAATACCCCCCCTTTGGGTTTTAGGTGAAAATCTCACTCGACACAAATCAAACAAAAATGTTTCCATGGGGTGTATTGTTGTTCATTTTCATCAAATAAACAAAATAAAACCCAGAATAAATCCTGAAAGACAAGAAATTAGCATAAAAGATGCTTCAGCGCTAGTGTTAAGGTTACTAAAAGAACCCAAATTTCTAAAAATATTATTCGAAAAACAACAATCTTCTGTTTTAGAGTGAATGTTTGAGGTGTATAGAAGGCATTTATTTCATTTTTAGAAATTTTAATTTTTCACATTTTTCCATTAAAAGTGCCAATACCCCCCCCTTTGGGTGTTAGGTGAAAATCTCACTCGACACAAATCAAACAAAAATGTTTCCATGGTGTGTATTGTTGTTCATTTTCTACAAATAAACAAAATAAAACCCAGAATAAATCCTGAAAGACAAGAAATGAGCATAAAAGAAGCTTCAGCGCAAAGGTTAATGTTACTAAAAGAGCCCAAATTTCTAAAAATATTGCGAAAAACAACAATCTTCTGTTGTAGAGTGAATGTTTGAGGTGTATAGAAGGCATTTATTTCAATTTTAGAAAATTAAATTTTTCACATTTTTCCATGAAAAGTGCCAATACCCCCCCTTTGGGTTCTAGGTGAAAATCTCACTCGACACAAATCAAACAAAAATGTTTCCATGGTGTGTATTGTTGTTCATTTTCATCAACTAAACAAAATTAAACCCAGAATAAATCCTAAAAGGCAAGAAATGAGCATAAAAGATGCTTAAGCGCAAGTGTTATTCTTACTATAAGAGCCCAAATTTCTAAAAATATTGCGAAAAACCACAATTTTCTGTTAAAGAGTGAATGTTTTAGGTGTAAAGAATGCATTTATTTCAATTTTAGAAGATTTATTTTTCCTTTTTTTTTATGAAAAGTCCCTTTGGGTGTTAGGTGAAAATCTCACTCGACACAAATCAAACAAAAATGTTTCCATGGTGTGTATTGTTGTTCATTTTCATCAAATAAACAAAATAAAACCCAGAATAAATCCTGAAAGAAAAGAAATGAGCATAAAAGATGCTTCATCGCAATTGTTAATGTTACTAAAAGATCCCAAATTTCTAAAAATATTGCGAAAAACAACAATTTTCAGATTTAGAGTGAATGTTTGAGGTGTATAGAAGGCTTTTATTTCATTTTTAGAAAATGTTTTTTTTCACATTTTTCCATGAATAGTGCCAATATCCCCCCCTTTGGGTTCTAGGTGAAAATCTCACTCGACACAAATCAAACAAAAATGTTTCCATGGTGTGTATTGTTGTTCATTTTCATCAAATAAAAAAAATAAAACCCAGAATAAATACTGAAATACAAGAAATGATTATAAAAGATGCTTCAGCGCAAGTGTTAATGTTACTAAAAGAGCCAAAATTTCTAAAAATATTGCGAAAAAACAACAATTTTCAGTTTAAGAGTGAATGTTTGAGGTGTATAGAAGGCATTTATTTTATTTTTAGAAAATGTATTTTTTCTCATTTTTCCATGAAAAGTGCCAATACCCCCCCCTTTGGGTTCTAGGTGAAAATCTCACTCGACACATATCAAACAAACATGTTTCCATGGTGTGTATTGTTGTTCATTTTCATCAAATAAACAAAATAAAACCCAGAATAAATCCTGAAATACAAGAAATGAGCATGAAAGATACTTCAGGGGAAGTATAAATGTTACTAAAAGACCCCAAATTTCTAAAAATATTGCGAAAAAAAACAATTTTCCGTTTTAGAGTGAATGTTTGAGGTGTATAAAACGCATTTATTTCATTTTTAGAAAATTTAATTTTTCACATTTTTCCATGAAAAGTGCCAATTTTCCCCTTTGGGTTCTAGGTGAAAATCTCACTCGACACAAATCAAACAAAAATGTTTCCATGGTGTGTATTGGTTTTCATTTTCATCAAATTAACAAAATAAAACCCAGAATAAATCCTGAAAGACAAGGAATGAGCATAAAAGATGCTTCAGCGCAAGTGTAAATGTTACCAAAAGAGCCCAAATTTCTAAAAATATTGCGAAAAACCACAATCTTCTGTTTAAGAGTGAATGTTTGAGGTGTATAGAAGGCATTTATTTCAATTTTAGAAAATTAAATTTATCACATTTTTCCATGAAAAGTGCCATTACCCCCCCTTTGGGTTCTAGGTGAAAATTTCACTCAACACAAATCAAACAAAAATGTTTCCATGGTGTGTATTGTTGTTCATTTTCATCAACTAAACAAAATTAAACCCAGAATAAATCCTGAAAGGCAAGAAATGAGCATAAAAGATGCTTAGGCGCAAGTGTTATTCTTACTAAAAGAGCCCAAAGTTCTAAAAATATTGCGAAAAACCACAATTTTCTGTTTAAGAGTGAATGTTTTAGGTGTATAGAAGGCATTTATTTCAATTTTAGAAAATTTAATTTTTCACATTTTTCCATGAAAAGTCCCTTTGGGTTCTAGGTGAAAATCTCACTCGACACAAATCAAACAAAAATGTTTCCATGGTGTGTATTGTTGTTCATTTTCATCAAATAAACAAAATTAAACCCAGAATAAATCCTGAAAGACAAGAAATGAGCATAAAAGATGCTTCAGCGCAAGTGTTAATATTACTTAAAGGGCCCAAATTTCTAAAAATATTGCGAAAAACAACAATTTTCAGTTTAAGAGTGAATGTCTGAGGTGTATAGAAGGCATTTATTTCATTTTTAGAAAAATTAATTTTTCACATTTTTCCATGAAAAGTGCCAATACACCCCCCTTTGGGTTCTAGGTGAAAATCTCACTCGACACATATCAAACAAACATGTTTCTATAATGTGTATTGTTGTTCATTTTCATCAAATAAACGAAATAAAAGCCAGAATAAATCCTGAAAGGCAAGAAATGAGCATAAAAGATGCTTCAGCGGAAGTGTTAATGTTCCTAAAAGAGCCCAAATTTCTAAAAATATTGCGAAAAACAACAATTTTCAGTTTTAGAGTGAATGTTTGAGGTGTATAAAAGGCATTTATTTCATTTTTAGAAAATTTAATTTTTCACATTTTTCCATGAAAAGTGCCAATACCCCCCCTTTGGGTTCTAGGAGAAAATCTCACTCGACACAAATCAAACAAAAATGTTTCCATGGTGTGTTTTGTTGTTTATTTTCATCAAATAATCAAAATAAAACCCAGAATAAATCCTGAAAGACAAGGAATGAGCATAAAAGGTGTTTCAGCATAAGTGTAAATGTTATTAAAAGAGCCCAAATTTCTAAAAATATTGCGAAAAACCACAATCTTCTGTTTAAGAGTGAATGTTTGAGGTGTATAGAAGGCATTTATTTCAATTTTAGAAAATTAAATTTTTCACATTTTTCCATGAAAAGTGCCAATACCCCCCCTTTGGGTTCTAGGTTAAAATCTCACTCGACACATATCAAAAAAAAATGTTTCCATGGTGTGTATTGTTGTTCATTTTCATCAAATAAACAAAATAAAACACAGAACAAATACTGAAATACAAGAAATGAGCAAAAAAGATGCTTCAGCGCAAGTGTTAATATTACTTAAAGGGCCCAAATTTCTAAAAATATTGCAAAAAACAACAATTTTCCGTTTTAGAGTGAATGTTTGAGGTGTATAAAAGGCATTTATTTCATTTTTAGAAAATTTAATTTTTCACATTTTTACATGAAAAGTGCCAATACCCCCCCTTTGGGTTCTAGGTGAAAATCTCACTCGACACAAATCAAACAAAAATGTTTCCATGGTGTGTATTGTTGTTCATTTTCATCAACTAAACAAAATTAAACCCAGAATAAATCCTGAAAGGCAAGAAATGAGCATAAAAGATGCTTAAGCGCAAGTGTTATTCTTACTATAAGAGCCCAAATTTCTAAAAATATTGCGAAAAACCACAATTTTCTGTTTAAGAGTGAATGTTTTAGGTGTAAAGAATGCATTTATTTCAATTTTAGAAGATTTTTTTTTCACATTTTTCCATGAAAAGTCCCTTTGGGTGTTAGGTGAAAATCTCACTCGACACAAATCAAACAAAAATGTTTCCATGGTGTGTATTGTTGTTCATTTTCATCAAATAAACAAAATAAAACCCAGAATAAATCCTGAAAGAAAAGAAATGAGCATAAAAGATGCTTCATCGCAATTGTTAATGTTACTAAAAGATCCCAAATTTCTAAAAATATTGCGAAAAACAACAATTTTCAGATTTAGAGTGAATGTTTGAGGTGTATAGAAGGCATTTATTTCATTTTTAGAAAATGTTTTTTTTCACATTTTTCCATGAATAGTGCCAATATCCCCCCCTTTGGGTTCTAGGTGAAAATCTCACTCGACACAAATCAAACAAAAATGTTTCCATTGTGTGTATTGTTGTTCATTTTCATCAAATAAAAAAAATAAAACCCAGAATAAATACTGAAATACAAGAAATGATTATAAAAGATGCTTCAGCGCAAGTGTTAATGTTACTAAAAGAGCCAAAATTTCTAAAAATATTGCGAAAAACAACAATTTTCAGTTTAAGAGTGAATGTTTGAGGTGTATAGAAGGCATTTATTTTATTTTTAGAAAATGTATTTTTTCTCATTTTTCCATGAAAAGTGCCAATACCCCCCCCTTTGGGTTCTAGGTGAAAATCTCACTCGACACATATCAAACAAACATGTTTCCATGGTGTGTATTGTTGTTCATTTTCATCAAATAAACAAAATAAAACCCAGAATAAATCCTGAAATACAAGAAATGAGCATGAAAGATACTTCAGGGGAAGTATAAATGTTACTAAAAGACCCCAAATTTCTAAAAATATTGCGAAAAAAAACAATTTTCCGTTTTAGAGTGAATGTTTGAGGTGTATAAAAGGCATTCATTTCATTTTTAGAAAATTTAATTTTTCACATTTTTCCATGAAAAGTGCCAATTTTCCCCTTTGGGTTCTAGGTGAAAATCTCACTCGACACAAATCAAACAAAAATGTTTCCATGGTGTGTATTGGTTTTCATTTTCATCAAATTAACAAAATAAAACCCAGAATAAATCCTGAAAGACAAGGAATGAGCATAAAAGATGCTTCAGCGCAAGTGTAAATGTTACTAAAAGAGCCCAAATTTCTAAAAATATTGCGAAAAACCACAATCTTCTGTTTAAGAGTGAATGTTTGAGGTGTATAGAAGGCATTTATTTCAATTTTAGAAAATTAAATTTATCACATTTTTCCATGAAAAGTGCCATTACCCCCCCTTTGGGTTCTAGGTGAAAATTTCACTCGACACATATCAAACAAACATGTTTCCATAATGTGTTGTTGTTCATTTTCATCAAATAAACGAAATAAAACCCAGAATAAATCCTGAAAGGCAAGAAATGAGCATAAAAGATGCTTCAGCGGAAGTGTTAATGTTCCTAAAAGAGCCCAAATTTCTAAAAATATTGCGAAAAACAACAATTTTCAGTTTTAGAGTGAATGTTTGAGGTGTATAAAAGGCATTTATTTCATTTTTAGAAAATTTAATTTTTCACATTTTTCCATGAAAAGTGCCAATACCCCCCCTTTGGGTTCTAGGTGAAAATCTCACTCGACACAAATCAAACAAAAATGTTTCCATGGTGTGTTTTGTTTATTTTCATCAAATAATCAAAATAAAACCCAGAATAAATCCTGAAAGACAAGGAATGAGCATAAAAGGTGTTTCAGCACAAGTGTAAATGTTATTAAAAGAGCCCAAATTTCTAAAAATATTGCGAAAAACCACAATCTTCTGTTTAAGAGTGAATGTTTGAGGTGTATAGAAGGCATTTATTTCAATTTTAGAAAATTAAATTTTTCACATTTTTCCATGAAAAGTGCCAATACCCCCCACTTGGGTTCTAGGTTAAAATCTCACTCGACACATATCAAAAAAAAATGTTTCCATGGTGTGTATTGTTGTTCATTTTCATCAAATGAACAAAATAAAACACAGAACAAATACTGAAATACAAGAAATGAGCAAAAAAGATGCTTCAGCGCAAGTGTTAATATTACTTAAAGGGCCCAAATTTCTAAAAATATTGCAAAAAACAACAATTTTCCGTTTTAGAGTGAATGTTTGAGGTGTATAAAAGGCATTTATTTCATTTTTAGAAAATTTAATTTTTCACATTTTTACATGAAAAGTGCCAATACCCCCCCTTTGGGTTCTAGGTGAAAATCTCACTCGACACAAATCAAACAAAAATGTTTCCATGGTGTGTATTGTTGTTCATTTTCATCAACTAAACAAAATTAAACCCAGAATAAATCCTGAAAGGCAAGAAATGAGCATAAAAGATGCTTAAGCGCAAGTGTTATTATTACTATAAGAGCCCAAATTTCTAAAAATATTGCGAAAAACCACAATTTTCTGTTTAAGAGTGAATGTTTTAGGTGTAAAGAATGCATTTATTTCAATTTTAGAAGATTTATTTTTCACATTTTTCCATGAAAAGTCCCTTTGGGTGTTAGGTGAAAATCTCACTCGACACAAATCAAACAAAAATGTTTCCATGGGGTGTATTGTTGTTCATTTTCATCAAATAAACAAAATAAAACCCAGAATAAATCCTGAAAGAAAAGAAATGAGCATAAAAGATGCTTCATCGATATTGTTAATGTTACTAAAAGAGCCCAAATTTCTAAAAATATTGCGAAAAACAACAATCTTCTGTTGTAGAGTGAATGTTTGAGGTGTATAGAAGGCATTTATTTCAATTTTAGAAAATTAAATTTTTCACATTTTTCCATGAAAAGTGCCAATACCCCCCCCCCTTGGGTTCTAGGTTAAAAGCTCACTCGACACATATCAAAAAAAAATGTTTCCATGGTGTGTATTGTTGTTCATTTTCATCAAATAAACAAAATTAAACCCAGAATAAATCCTGAAAGACAAGAAATGAGCATAAAAGATGCTTCAGCGCAAGTGTTAATATTACTTAAAGGGCCCAAATTTCTAAAAATATTGCGAAAAACAACAATTTTCAGTTTAAGAGTGAATGTCTGAGGTGTATAGAAGGCATTTATTTCATTTTTAGAAAAATTAATTTTTCACATTTTTCCATGAAAAGTGCCAATACACCCCCCTTTGGGTTCTAGGTGAAAATCTCACTCGACACATATCAAACAAACATGTTTCTATAATGTGTATTGTTGTTCATTTTCATCAAATAAACGAAATAAAAGCCAGAATAAATCCTGAAAGGCAAGAAATGAGCATAAAAGATGCTTCAGCGGAAGTGTTAATGTTCCTAAAAGAGCCCAAATTTCTAAAAATATTGCGAAAAACAACAATTTTCAGTTTTAGAGTGAATGTTTGAGGTGTATAAAAGGCATTTATTTCATTTTTAGAAAATTTAATTTTTCACATTTTTCCATGAAAAGTGCCAATACCCCCCCTTTGGGTTCTAGGTGAAAATCTCACTCGACACAAATCAAACAAAAATGTTTCCATGGTGTGTTTTGTTGTTTATTTTCATCAAATAATCAAAATAAAACCCAGAATAAATCCTGAAAGACAAGGAATGAGCATAAAAGGTGTTTCAGCATAAGTGTAAATGTTATTAAAAGAGCCCAAATTTCTAAAAATATTGCGAAAAACCACAATCTTCTGTTTAAGAGTGAATGTTTGAGGTGTATAGAAGGCATTTATTTCAATTTTAGAAAATTAAATTTTTCACATTTTTCCATGAAAAGTGCCAATACCCCCCCCCTTGGGTTCTAGGTTAAAATCTCACTCGACACATATCAAAAAAAAATGTTTCCATGGTGTGTATTGTTGTTCATTTTCATCAAATAAACAAAATAAAACACAGAACAAATACTGAAATACAAGAAATGAGCAAAAAAGATGCTTCAGCGCATGTGTTAATATTACTTAAAGGGCCCAAATTTCTAAAAATATTGCAAAAAACAACAATTTTCCGTTTTAGAGTGAATGTTTGAGGTGTATAAAAGCCATTTATTTCAATTTTAGAAAATTTAATTTTTCACATTTTTCCATGAAAAGTGCCAATACCCCCCCTTTGGGTTCTAGGTGAAAATCTCACTCGACACAAATCAAACAAAAATGTTTCCATGGTGTGTATTGTTGTTCATTTTCATCAACTAAACAAAATTAAACCCAGAATAAATCCTGAAAGGCAAGAAATGAGCATAAAAGATGCTTAAGCGCAAGTGTTATTCTTACTATAAGAGCCCAAATTTCTAAAAATATTGCGAAAAACCACAATTTTCTGTTTAAGAGTGAATGTTTTAGGTGTAAAGAATGCATTTATTTCAATTTTAGAAGATTTATTTTTCACATTTTTCCATGAAAAGTCCCTTTGGGTGTTAGGTGAAAATCTCACTCGACACAAATCAAACAAAAATGTTTCCATGGTGTGTATTGTTGTTCATTTTCATCAAATAAACAAAATAAAACCCAGAATAAATCCTGAAAGAAAAGAAATGAGCATAAAAGATGCTTCATCGATATTGTTAATGTTACTAAAAGATCCCAAATTTCTAAAAATATTGCGAAAAACAACAATTTTCAGATTTAGAGTGAATGTTTGAGGTGTATAGAAGGCATTTATTTCATTTTTAGAAAATGTTTTTTTTTCACATTTTTCCATGAATAGTGCCAATATCCCCCCCTTTGGGTTCTAGGTGAAAATCTCACTCGACACAAATCAAACAAAAATGTTTCCATGGTGTGTATTGTTGTTCATTTTCATCAAATAAAAAAAATAAAACCCAGAATAAATACTGAAATACAAGAAATGATTATAAAAGATGCTTCAGCGCAAGTGTTAATGTTACTAAAAGAGCCAAAATTTCTAAAAAATCTGCGAAAAACAACAATTTTCAGTTTAAGAGTGAATGTTTGAGGTGTATAGAAGGCATTTATTTTATTTTTAGAAAATGTATTTTTTCTCATTTTTCCATGAAAAGTGCCAATTTTCCCCTTGGGTTCTAGGTGAAAATCTCACTCGACACATATCAAACAAACATGTTTCCATGGTGTGTATTGTTGTTCATTTTCATCAAATAAACAAAATAAAACCCAGAATAAATCCTGAAATACAAGAAATGAGCATGAAAGATACTTCAGGGGAAGTATAAATGTTACTAAAAGACCCCAAATTTCTAAAAATATTGCGAAAAAAAACAATTTTCCGTTTTAGAGTGAATGTTTGAGGTGTATAAAAGGCATTTATTTCATTTTTAGAAAATTTAATTTTTCACATTTTTCCATGAAAAGTGCCAATTTTCCCCTTTGGGTTCTAGGTGAAAATCTCACTCGACACAAATCAAACAAAAATGTTTCCATGGTGTGTATTGGTTTTCATTTTCATCAAATTAACAAAATAAAACCCAGAATGAATCCTGAAAGACAAGGAATGAGCATAAAAGATGCTTCAGCGCAAGTGTAAATGTTACTAAAAGAGCCCAAATTTCTAAAAATATTGCGAAAAACCACAATCTTCTGTTTAAGAGTGAATGTTTGAGGTGTATAGAAGGCATTTATTTCAATTTTAGAAAATTAAATTTATCACATTTTTCCATGAAAAGTGCCATTACCCCCCCTTTGGGTTCTAGGTGAAAATTTCACTCAACACAAATCAAACAAAAATGTTTCCATGGTGTGTATTGTTGTTCATTTTCATCAACTAAACAAAATTAAACCCAGAATAAATCCTGAAAGGCAAGAAATGAGCATAAAAGATGCTTAGGCGCAAGTGTTATTCTTACTAAAAGAGCCCAAAGTTCTAAAAATATTGCGAAAAACCACAATTTTCTGTTTAAGAGTGAATGTTTTAGGTGTATAGAAGGCATTTATTTCAATTTTAGAAAATTTAATTTTTCACATTTTTCCATGAAAAGTCCCTTTGGGTTCTAGGTGAAAATCTCACTCGACACAAATCAAACAAAAATGTTTCCATGGTGTGTATTGTTGTTCATTTTCATCAAATAAACAAAATTAAACCCAGAATAAATCCTGAAAGACAAGGAATGAGCATAAAAGATGCTTCAGCGCAAGTGTTAATATTACTTAAAGGGCCCAAATTTCTAAAAATATTGCGAAAAACAACAATTTTCAGTTTTAGAGTGAATGTTTGAGGTGTATAAAAGGCATTTATTTCATTTTTAGAAAATTTAATTTTTCACATTTTTCCATGAAAAGTGCCAATACCCCCCTTTGGGTTCTAGGTGAAAATCTCACTCGACACAAATCAAACAAAAATGTTTCCATGGTGTGTTTTGTTTATTTTCATCAAATAATCAAAATAAAACCCAGAATAAATCCTGAAAGACAAGGAATGAGCATAAAAGGTGTTTCAGCACAAGTGTAAATGTTATTAAAAGAGCCCAAATTTCTAAAAATATTGCGAAAAACCACAATCTTCTGTTTAAGAGTGAATGTTTGAGGTGTATAGAAGGCATTTATTTCAATTTTAGAAAATTAAATTTTTCACATTTTTCCATGAAAAGTGCCAATTACCCCCCCCTTGGGTTCTAGGTTAAAATCTCACTCGACACATATCAAAAAAAAATGTTTCCATGGTGTGTATTGTTGTTCATTTTCATCAAATAAACAAAATAAAACACAGAACAAATACTGAAATACAAGAAATGAGCAAAAAAGATGCTTCAGCGCAAGTGTTAATATTACTTAAAGGGCCCAAATTTCTAAAAATATTTCAAAAAAAAACAATTTTCCGTTTTAGAGTGAATGTTTGAGGTGTATAAAAGGCATTTATTTCATTTTTAGAAAATTTAATTTTTCACATTTTTACATGAAAAGTGCCAATACCCCCCCTTTGGGTTCTAGGTGAAAATCTCACTCGACACAAATCAAACAAAAATGTTTCCATGGTGTGTATTGTTGTTCATTTTCATCAACTAAACAAAATTAAACCCAGAATAAATCCTGAAAGGCAAGAAATGAGCATAAAAGATGCTTAAGCGCAAGTGTTATTATTACTATAAGAGCCCAAATTTCTAAAAATATTGCGAAAAACCACAATTTTCTGTTTAAGAGTGAATGTTTTAGGTGTAAAGAATGCATTTATTTCAATTTTAGAAGATTTATTTTTCACATTTTTCCATGAAAAGTCCCTTTGGGTGTTAGGTGAAAATCTCACTCGACACAAATCAAACAAAAATGTTTCCATGGGGTGTATTGTTGTTCATTTTCATCAAATAAACAAAATAAAACCCAGAATAAATCCTGAAAGACAAGAAATGAGCATAAAAGATGCTTCAGCGCTAGTGTTAAGGTTACTAAAAGAACCCAAATTTCTAAAAATATTATTCGAAAAACAACAATCTTCTGTTTTAGAGTGAATGTTTGAGGTGTATAGAAGGCATTTATTTCATTTTTAGAAATTTTAATTTTTCACATTTTTCCATGTAAAGTGCCAATACCTATAATTTTCACCTAGAACCCTTTGGGTTCTAGGTGAAAATCTCACTCGACACAAATCAAACAAAAATGTTTCCATGGTGTGTATTGTTGTTCATTTTCATCAAATAAACAAAATAAAACCCAGAATAAATCCTGAAAGACAAGAAATGAGCATAAAAGATGCTTCAGCGCAAAGGTTAATGTTACTAAAAGAGCCCAAATTTCTAAAAATATTGCGAAAAACAACAATCTTCTGTTGTAGAGTGAATGTTTGAGGTGTATAGAAGGCATTTATTTCAATTTTAGAAAATTAAATTTTTCACATTTTTCCATGAAAAGTGCCAATACCCCCCCCCCCTTGGGTTCTAGGTTAAAAGCTCACTCGACACATATCAAAAAAAAATGTTTCCATGGTGTGTATTGTTGTTCATTTTCATCAAATAAACAAAATAAAACACAGAACAAATACTGAAATACAAGAAATGAGCAAAAAAGATGCTTCAGCGCAAGTGTTAATATTACTTAAAGGGCCCACATTTCTAAAAATATTGCGAAAAACAACAATTTTCCGTTTTAGAGTGAATGTTTGAGGTGTATAAAAGGCATTTATTTCAATTTTAGAAAATTTAATTTTTCACATTTTTCCATGAAAAGTGCCAATACCCCCCCTTTGGGTTCTAGGTGAAAATCTCACTCGACACAAATTAAACAAAAATGTTTCCATGGTGTGTATTGTTGTTCATTTTCATCAACTAAACAAAATAAAACCCAGAATAAATCCTGAAAGACAAGAAATGAGCATAAAAGATGCTTAAGCGCAAGTGTTATTCTTACTATAAGAGCCCAAATTTCTAAAAATATTGCGAAAAACCACAATTTTCTGTTTAAGAGTGAATGTTTTAGGTGTAAAGAATGCATTTATTTCAATTTTAGAAGATTTATTTTTCACATTTTTCCATGAAAAGTCCCTTTGGGTGTTAGGTGAAAATCTCACTCGACACAAATCAAACAAAAATGTTTCCATGGTGTGTATTGTTGTTCATTTTCATCAAATAAACAAAATAAAACCCAGAATAAATCCTGAAAGAAAAGAAATGAGCATAAAAGATGCTTCATCGCAATTGTTAATGTTACTAAAAGATCCCAAATTTCTAAAAATATTGCGAAAAACAACAATTTTCAGATTTAGAGTGAATGTTTGAGGTGTATAGAAGGCATTTATTTCATTTTTAGAAAATGTTTTTTTTCACATTTTTCCATGAATAGTGCCAATATCCCCCCCTTTGGGTTCTAGGTGAAAATCTCACTCGACACAAATCAAACAAAAATGTTTCCATGGTGTGTATTGTTGTTCATTTTCACCAAATAAAAAAAATAAAACCCAGAATAAATACTGAAATACAAGAAATGATTATAAAAGATGCTTCAGCGCAAGTGTTAATGTTACTAAAAGAGCCAAAATTTCTAAAAATATTGCGAAAAACAACAATTTTCAGTTTAAGAGTGAATGTTTGAGGTGTATAGAAGGCATTTATTTTATTTTTAGAAAATGTATTTTTTCTCATTTTTCCATGAAAAGTGCCAATACCCCCCCCTTTGGGTTCTAGGTGAAAATCTCACTCGACACATATCAAACAAACATGTTTCCATGGTGTGTATTGTTGTTCATTTTCATCAAATAAACAAAATAAAACCCAGAATAAATCCTGAAAAACAAGAAATGAGCATGAAAGATACTTCAGGGGAAGTATAAATGTTACTAAAAGACCCCAAATTTCTAAAAATATTGCGAAAAAAAACAATTTTCCGTTTTAGAGTGAATGTTTGAGGTGTATAAAAGGCATTTATTTCATTTTTAGAAAATTTAATTTTTCACATTTTTCCATGAAAAGTGCCAATTTTCCCCTTTGGGTTCTAGGTGAAAATCTCACTCGACACAAATCAAACAAAAATGTTTCCATGGTGTGTATTGGTTTTCATTTTCATCAAATTAACAAAATAAAACCCAGAATAAATCCTGAAAGACAAGGAATGAGCATAAATGATGCTTCAGCGCAAGTGTAAATGTTACTAAAAGAGCCCAAATTTCTAAAAATATTGCGAAAAACCACAATCTTCTGTTTAAGAGTGAATGTTTGAGGTGTATAGAAGGCATTTATTTCAATTTTAGAAAATTAAATTTATCACATTTTTCCATGAAAAGTGCCATTACCCCCCCTTTGGGTTCTAGGTGAAAATTTCACTCAACACAAATCAAACAAAAATGTTTCCATGGTGTGTATTGTTGTTCATTTTCATCAACTAAACAAAATTAAACCCAGAATAAATCCTGAAAGGCAAGAAATGAGCATAAAAGATGCTTAGGCGCAAGTGTTATTCCTACTAAAAGAGCCCAAAGTTCTAAAAATATTGCGAAAAACCACAATTTTCTGTTTAAGAGTGAATGTTTTAGGTGTATAGAAGGCATTTATTTCAATTTTAGAAAATTTAATTTTTCACATTTTTCCATGAAAAGTCCCATTGGGTTCTAGGTGAAAATCTCACTCGACACAAATCAAACAAAAATGTTTCCATGGTGTGTATTGTTGTTTATTTTCATCAAATAAACAAAATTAAACCCAGAATAAATCCTGAAAGACAAGAAATGAGCATAAAAGATGCTTCAGCGCAAGTGTTAATATTACTTAAAGGGCCCAAATTTCTAAAAATATTGCGAAAAACAACAATTTTCAGTTTAAGAGTGAATGTCTGAGGTGTATAGAAGGCATTTATTTCATTTTTAGAAAAATTAATTTTTCTCATTTTTCCATGAAAAGTGCCAATACACCCCCCTTTGGGTTCTAGGTGAAAATCTCACTCGACACATATCAAACAAACATGTTTCCATAATGTGTATTGTTGTTCATTTTCATCAAATAAACGAAATAAAACCCAGAATAAATCCTGAAAGGCAAGAAATGAGCATAAAAGATGCTTCAGCGGAAGTGTTAATGTTCCTAAAAGAGCCCAAATTTCTAAAAATATTGCGAAAAACCACAATCTTCTGTTTAAGAGTGAATGTTTGAGGTGTATAGAAGGCATTTATTTCAATTTTAGAAAATTAAATTTTTCACATTTTTCCATGAAAAGTGCCAATACCCCCCCCTTGGGTTCTAGGTTAAAATCTCACTCGACACATATAAAAAAAAAATGTTTCCATGGTGTGTATTGTTGTTCATTTTCATCAAATAAACAAAATAAAACACAGAACAAATACTGAAATACAAGAAATGAGCAAAAAAGATGCTTCAGCGCAAGTGTTAATATTACTTAAAGGGCCCAAATTTCTAAAAATATTGCAAAAAACAACAATTTTCCGTTTTAGAGTGAATGTTTGAGGTGTATAAAAGGCATTTATTTCATTTTTAGAAAATTTAATTTTTCACATTTTTACATGAAAAGTGCCAATACCCCCCCTTTGGGTTCTAGGTGAAAATCTCACTCGACACAAATCAAACAAAAATGTTTCCATGGTGTGTATTGTTGTTCATTTTCATCAACTAAACAAAATTAAACCCAGAATAAATCCTGAAAGGCAAGAAATGAGCATAAAAGATGCTTAAGCGCAAGTGTTATTCTTACTATAAGAGCCCAAATTTCTAAAAATATTGCGAAAAACCACAATTTTCTGTTTAAGAGTGAATGTTTTAGGTGTAAAGAATGCATTTATTTCAATTTTAGAAGATTGATTTTTCACATTTTTCCATGAAAAGTCCCTTTGGGTGTTAGGTGAAAATCTCACTCGACACAAATCAAACAAAAATGTTTCCATGGGGTGTATTGTTGTTCATTTTCATCAAATAAACAAAATAAAACCCAGAATAAATCCTGAAAGACAAGAAATGAGCATAAAAGATGCTTCAGCGCTAGTGTTAAGGTTACTAAAAGAACCCAAATTTCTAAAAATATTATTCGAAAAACAACAATCTTCTGTTTTAGAGTGAATGTTTGAGGTGTATAGAAGGCATTTATTTCATTTTTAGAAATTTTAATTTTTCACATTTTTCCATGTAAAGTGCCAATACCTATAATTTTCACCTAGAACCCTTTGGGTTCTAGGTGAAAATCTCACTCGACACAAATCAAACAAAAATGTTTCCATGGTGTGTATTGTTGTTCATTTTCATCAAATAAACAAAATAAAACCCAGAATAAATCCTGAAAGACAAGAAATGAGCATAAAAGATGCTTCAGCGCAAAGGTTAATGTTACTAAAAGAGCCCAAATTTCTAAAAATATTGCGAAAAACAACAATCTTCTGTTGTAGAGTGAATGTTTGAGGTGTATAGAAGGCATTTATTTCAATTTTAGAAAATTAAATTTTTCACATTTTTCCATGAAAAGTGCCAATACCCCCCCCCTTGGGTTGTAGGTTAAAAGCTCACTCGACACATATCAAAAAAAAATGTTTCCATGGTGTGTATTGTTGTTCATTTTCATCAAATAAACAAAATAAAACACAGAACAAATACTGAAATACAAGAAATGAGCAAAAAAGATGCTTCAGCGCAAGTGTTAATATTACTTAAAGGGCCCAAATTTCTAAAAATATTGCGAAAAACAACAATTTTCCGTTTTAGAGTGAATGTTTGAGGTGTATAAAAGGCATTTATTTCAATTTTAGAAAATTTAATTTTTCACATTTTTCCATGAAAAGTGCCAATACCCCCCCTTTGGGTTCTAGGTGAAAATCTCACTCGACACAAATTAAACAAAAATGTTTCCATGGTGTGTATTGTTGTTCATTTTCATCAACTAAACAAAATAAAACCCAGAATAAATCCTGAAAGACAAGAAATGAGCATAAAAGATGCTTAAGCGCAAGTGTTATTCTTACTATAAGAGCCCAAATTTCTAAAAATATTGCGAAAAACCACAATTTTCTGTTTAAGAGTGAATGTTTTAGGTGTAAAGAATGCATTTATTTCAATTTTAGAAGATTTATTTTTCACATTTTTCCATGAAAAGTCCCTTTGGGTGTTAGGTAAAAATCTCACTCGACACAAATCAAACAAAAATGTTTCCATGGTGTGTATTGTTGTTCATTTTCATCAAATAAACAAAATAAAACCCAGAATAAATCCTGAAAGAAAAGAAATGAGCATAAAAGATGCTTCATCGCAATTGTTAATGTTACTAAAAGATCCCAAATTTCTAAAAATATTGCGAAAAACAACAATTTTCAGATTTAGAGTGAATGTTTGAGGTGTATAGAAGGCATTTATTTCATTTTTAGAAAATGTTTTTTTTCACATTTTTCCATGAATAGTGCCAATATCCCCCCCTTTGGGTTCTAGGTGAAAATCTCACTCGACACAAATCAAACAAAAATGTTTCCATGGTGTGTATTGTTGTTCATTTTCATCAAATAAAAAAAATAAAACCCAGAATAAATACTGAAATACAAGAAATGATTATAAAAGATGCTTCAGCGCAAGTGTTAATGTTACTAAAAGAGCCAAAATTTCTAAAAATATTGCGAAAAAGAACAATTTTCAGTTTAAGAGTGAATGTTTGAGGTGTATAGAAGGCATTTATTTTATTTTTAGAAAATGTATTTTTTCTCATTTTTCCATGAAAAGTGCCAATACCCCCCCCTTTGGGTTCTAGGTGAAAATCTCACTCGACACATATCAAACAAACATGTTTCCATGGTGTGTATTGTTGTTCATTTTCATCAAATAAACAAAATAAAACCCAGAATAAATCCTGAAATACAAGAAATGAGCATGAAAGATACTTCAGGGGAAGTATAAATGTTACTAAAAGACCCCAAATTTCTAAAAATATTGCGAAAAAAAACAATTTTCCGTTTTAGAGTGAATGTTTGAGGTGTATAAAAGGCATTTATTTCATTTTTAGAAAATTTAATTTTTCACATTTTTCCATGAAAAGTGCCAATTTTCCCCTTTGGGTTCTAGGTGATAATCTCACTCGACACAAATCAAACAAAAATGTTTCCATGGTGTGTATTGGTTTTCATTTTCATCAAATTAACAAAATAAAACCCAGAATAAATCCTGAAAGACAAGGAATGAGCATAAATGATGCTTCAGCGCAAGTGTAAATGTTACTAAAAGAGCCCAAATTTCTAAAAATATTGCGAAAAACCACAATCTTATGTTTAAGAGTGAATGTTTGAGGTGTATAGAAGGCATTTATTTTAATTTTAGAAAATTAAATTTATCACATTTTTCCATGAAAAGTGCCATTACCCCCCCTTTGGGTTCTAGGTGAAAATTTCACTCAACACAAATCAAACAAAAATGTTTCCATGGTGTGTATTGTTGTTCATTTTCATCAACTAAACAAAATTAAACCCAGAATAAATCCTGAAAGGCAAGAAATGAGCATAAAAGATGCTTAGGCGCAAGTGTTATTCTTACTAAAAGAGCCCAAAGTTCTAAAAATATTGCGAAAAACCACAATTTTCTGTTTAAGAGTGAATGTTTTAGGTGTATAGAAGGCATTTATTTCAATTTTAGAAAATTTAATTTTTCACATTTTTCCATGAAAAGTCCCTTTGGGTTCTAGGTGAAAATCTCACTCGACACAAATCAAACAAAAATGTTTCCATGGTGTGTATTGTTGTTTATTTTCATCAAATAAACAAAATTAAACCCAGAATAAATCCTGAAAGACAAGAAATGAGCATAAAAGATGCTTCAGCGCAAGTGTTAATATTACTTAAAGAGCCCAAATTTCTAAAAATATTGCGAAAAACAACAATTTTCAGTTTAAGAGTGAATGTCTGAGGTGTATAGAAGGCATTTATTTCATTTTTAGAAAAATTAATTTTTCACATTTTTCCATGAAAAGTGCCAAGACACCCCCCTTTGGGTTCTAGGTGAAAATCTCACTCGACACATATCAAACAAACATGTTTCCATAATGTGTATTGTTGTTCATTTTCATCAAATAAACGAAATAAAACCCAGAATAAATCCTGAAAGGCAAGAAATGAGCATAAAAGATGCTTCAGCGGAAGTGTTAATGTTCCTAAAAGAGCCCAAATTTCTAAAAATATTGCGAAAAACAACAATTTTCAGTTTTAGAGTGAATGTTTGAGGTGTATAAAAGGCATTTATTTCATTTTTAGAAAATTTAATTTTTCACATTTTTCCATGAAAAGTGCCAATACCCCCCCTTTGGGTTCTAGGTGAAAATCTCACTCGACACAAATCAAACAAAAATGTTTCCATGGTGTGTTTTGTTTATTTTCATCAAATAATCAAAATAAAACCCAGAATAAATCCTGAAAGACAAGGAATGAGCATAAAAGGTGTTTCAGCACAAGTGTAAATGTTATTAAAAGAGCCCAAATTTCTAAAAATATTGCGAAAAACCACAATCTTCTGTTTAAGAGTGAATGTTTGAGGTGTATAGAAGGCATTTATTTCAATTTTAGAAAATTAAATTTTTCACATTTTTCCATGAAAAGTGCCAATACCCCCCCCTTGGGTTCTAGGTTAAAATCTCACTCGACACATATCAAAAAAAAATGTTTCCATGGTGTGTATTGTTGTTCATTTTCATCAAATAAACAAAATAAAACACAGAACAAATACTGAAATACAAGAAATGAGCAAAAAAGATGCTTCAGCGCAAGTGTTAATATTACTTAAAGGGCCCAAATTTCTAAAAATATTGCAAAAAACAACAATTTTCCGTTTTAGAGTGAATGTTTGAGGTGTATAAAAGGCATTTATTTCATTTTTAGAAAATTTAATTTTTCACATTTTTACATGAAAAGTGCCAATACCCCCCCTTTGGGTTCTAGGTGAAAATCTCACTCGACACAAATCAAACAAAAATGTTTCCATGGTGTGTATTGTTGTTCATTTTCATCAACTAAACAAAATTAAACCCAGAATAAATCCTGAAAGGCAAGAAATGAGCATAAAAGATGCTTAAGCGCAAGTGTTATTCTTACTATAAGAGCCCAAATTTCTAAAAATATTGCGAAAAACCACAATTTTCTGTTTAAGAGTGAATGTTTTAGGTGTAAAGAATGCATTTATTTCAAATTTAGAAGATTTATTTTTCACATTTTTCCATGAAAAGTCCCTTTGGGTGTTAGGTGAAAATCTCACTCGACACAAATCAAACAAAAATGTTTCCATGGGGTGTATTGTTGTTCATTTTCATCAAATAAACAAAATAAAACCCAGAATAAATCCTGAAAGACAAGAAATGAGCATAAAAGATGCTTCAGCGCTAGTGTTAAGGTTACTAAAAGAACCCAAATTTCTAAAAATATTATTCGAAAAACAACAATCTTCTGTTTTAGAGTGAATGTTTGAGGTGTATAGAAGGCATTTATTTCATTTTTAGAAATTTTAATTTTTCACATTTTTCCATGTAAAGAGCCAATACCTATAATTTTCACCTAGAACCCTTTGGGTTCTAGGTGAAAATCTCACTCGACACAAATCAAACAAAAATGTTTCCATGGTGTGTATTGTTGTTCATTTTCATCAAATAAACAAAATAAAACCCAGAATAAATCCTGAAAGACAAGAAATGAGAATAAAGATGCTTCAGCGCAAAGGTTAATGTTACTAAAAGAGCCCAAATTTCTAAAAATATTGCGAAAAACAACAATCTTCTGTTGTAGAGTGAATGTTTGAGGTGTATAGAAGGCATTTATTTCAATTTTAGAAAATTAAA
The DNA here is from genome assembly GCF_022747635.1 of Hetaerina americana. Classification (NCBI taxonomy): domain Eukaryota; kingdom Metazoa; phylum Arthropoda; class Insecta; order Odonata; family Calopterygidae; genus Hetaerina; species Hetaerina americana. Next base: position 309,480 of record NW_027286997.1, on the reverse strand, counting down.
TTTTTCACATTTTTCCATGAAAAGTGCCAATACCCCCCCCCCCTTGGGTTGTAGGTTAAAAGCTCACTCGACACATATCAAAAAAAAATGTTTCCATGGTGTGTATTGTTGTTCATTTTCATCAAATAAACAAAATAAAACACAGAACAAATACTGAAATACAAGAAATGAGCAAAAAAGATGCTTCAGCGCAAGTGTTAATATTACTTAAAGGGCCCAAATTTCTAAAAATATTGCGAAAAACAACAATTTTCCGTTTTAGAGTGAATGTTTGAGGTGTATAAAAGGCATTTATTTCAATTTTAGAAAATTTAATTTTTCACATTTTTCCATGAAAAGTGCCAATAACCCCCCCTTTGGGTTCTAGGTGAAAATCTCACTCGACACAAATTAAACAAAAATGTTTCCATGGTGTGTATTGTTGTTCATTTTCATCAACTAAACAAAATAAAACCCAGAATAAATCCTGAAAGACAAGAAATGAGCATAAAAGATGCTTAAGCGCAAGTGTTATTCTTACTATAAGAGCCCAAATTTCTAAAAATATTGCGAAAAACCACAATTTTCTGTTTAAGAGTGAATGTTTTAGGTGTAAAGAATGCATTTATTTCAATTTTAGAAGATTTATTTTTCACATTTTTCCATGAAAAGTCCCTTTGGGTGTTAGGTGAAAATCTCACTCGACACAAATCAAACAAAAATGTTTCCATGGTGTGTATTGTTGTTCATTTTCATCAAATAAACAAAATAAAACCCAGAATAAATCCTGAAAGAAAAGAAATGAGCATAAAAGATGCTTCATCGCAATTGTTAATGTTACTAAAAGATCCCAAATTTCTAAAAATATTGCGAAAAACAACAATTTTCAGATTTAGAGTGAATGTTTGAGGTGTATAGAAGGCATTTATTTCATTTTTAGAAAATGTTTTTTTTCACATTTTTCCATGAATAGTGCCAATATCCCCCCCTTTGGGTTCTAGGTGAAAATCTCACTCGACACAAATCAAACAAAAATGTTTCCATGGTGTGTATTGTTGTTCATTTTCATCAAATAAAAAAAATAAAACCCAGAATAAATACTGAAATACAAGAAATGATTATAAAAGATGCTTCAGCGCAAGTGTTAATGTTACTAAAAGAGCCAAAATTTCTAAAAATATTGCGAAAAAGAACAATTTTCAGTTTAAGAGTGAATGTTTGAGGTGTATAGAAGGCATTTATTTTATTTTTAGAAAATGTATTTTTTCTCATTTTTCCATGAAAAGTGCCAATACCCCCCCCTTTGGGTTCTAGGTGAAAATCTCACTCGACACATATCAAACAAACATGTTTCCATGGTGTGTATTGTTGTTCATTTTCATCAAATAAACAAAATAAAACCCAGAATAAATCCTGAAATACAAGAAATGAGCATGAAAGATACTTCAGGGGAAGTATAAATGTTACTAAAAGACCCCAAATTTCTAAAAATATTGCGAAAAAAAACAATTTTCCGTTTTAGAGTGAATGTTTGAGGTGTATAAAAGGCATTTATTTCATTTTTAGAAAATTTAATTTTTCACATTTTTCCATGAAAAGTGCCAATTTTCCCCTTTGGGTTCTAGGTGATAATCTCACTCGACACAAATCAAACAAAAATGTTTCCATGGTGTGTATTGGTTTTCATTTTCATCAAATTAACAAAATAAAACCCAGACTAAATCCTGAAAGACAAGGAATGAGCATAAAAGATGCTTCAGCGCAAGTGTAAATGTTACTAAAAGAGCCCAAATTTCTAAAAATATTGCGAAAAACCACAATCTTCTGTTTAAGAGTGAATGTTTGAGGTGTATAGAAGGCATTTATTTCAATTTTAGAAAATTAAATTTATCACATTTTTCCATGAAAAGTGCCATTACCCCCCCCTTTGGGTTCTAGGTGAAAATTTCACTCAACACAAATCAAACAAAAATGTTTCCATGGTGTGTATTGTTGTTCATTTTCATCAACTAAACAAAATTAAACCCAGAATAAATCCTGAAAGGCAAGAAATGAGCATAAAAGATGCTTAGGCGCAAGTGTTATTCTTACTAAAAGAGCCCAAAGTTCTAAAAATATTGCGAAAAACTACAATTTTCTGTTTAAGAGTGAATGTTTTAGGTGTATAGAAGGCATTTATTTCAATTTTAGAAAATTTAATTTTTCACATTTTTCCATGAAAAGTCCCTTTGGGTTCTAGGTGAAAATCTCACTCGACACAAATCAAACAAAAATGTTTCCATGGTGTGTATTGTTGTTCATTTTCATCAAATAAACAAAATTAAACCCAGAATAAATCCTGAAAGACAAGAAATGAGCATAAAAGATGCTTCAGCGCAAGTGTTAATATTACTTAAAGGGCCCAAATTTCTAAAAATATTGCGAAAAACAACAATTTTCAGTTTAAGAGTGAATGTCTGAGGTGTATAGAAGGCATTTATTTCATTTTTAGAAAAATTAATTTTTCACATTTTTCCATGAAAAGTGCCAATACACCCCCCTTTGGGTTCTAGGTGAAAATCTCACTCGACACAAATCAAACAAAAATGTTTCCATGGTGTGTATCGTTGTTCATTTTCATCAAATAAACAAAATAAAACACCGAATTAATCCTGAAAGACAAGAAATGAGCATAAAAGATGCTTCAGCGCAATTGTTAATGTTACTAAAAGCGCCCAAATTTCTAAAAATATTGCGAAAAACAACAATTTTCCGTTTTAGAGTGAATGTTTGAGGTGTATAGAAGGCATTTATTTCATTTTTAGAAATTTTAATTTTTCACATTTTCCCATGAAAAGTGCCAATACCCCCCCCTTTGGGTTCTAGGTGAAAATCTCACTTGGCACAAATCAAACAAAAATGTTTCCATGGTGTGTATTGTTGTTCATTTTCATCAAATAAACAAAATAAAACCCAGAATAAATCCTGAAAGACAAGAAATGAGCATAAAGATGCTTCAGCGCAAGTGTTAATGTTACTAAAAATGCCCAAATTTCTAAAAATATTGCGAAAAACAACAATTTTCAGATTTAGAGTGAATGTTTGAGGTGTATAGAAGGCATTTATTTCATTTTTAGAAAATGTTTTTTTTCACATTTTTCCATGAATAGTGCCAATATCCCCCCCTTTGGGTTCTAGGTGAAAATCTCACTCGACACAAATCAAACAAAAATGTTTCCATGGTGTGTATTGTTGTTCATTTTCATCAAATAAAAAAAATAAAACCCAGAATAAATACTGAAATACAAGAAATGATTATAAAAGATGCTTCAGCGCAAGTGTTAATGTTACTAAAAGAGCCAAAATTTCTAAAAATATTGCGAAAAACAACAATTTTCAGTTTAAGAGTGAATGTTTGAGGTGTATAGAAGGCATTTATTTTATTTTTAGAAAATGTATTTTTTCTCATTTTTCCATGAAAAGTGCCAATACCCCCCCCTTTGGGTTCTAGGTGAAAATCTCACTCGACACATATCAAACAAACATGTTTCCATGGTGTGTATTGTTGTTCATTTTCATCAAATAAACAAAATAAAACCCAGAATAAATCCTGAAATACAAGAAATGAGCATGAAAGATACTTCAGGGGAAGTATAAATGTTACTAAAAGACCCCAAATTTCTAAAAATATTGCGAAAAAAAACAATTTTCCGTTTTAGAGTGAATGTTTGAGGTGTATAAAAGGCATTTATTTCATTTTTAGAAAATTTAATTTTTCACATTTTTCCATGAAAAGTGCCAATTTTCCCCTTTGGGTTCTAGGTGATAATCTCACTCGACACAAATCAAACAAAAATGTTTCCATGGTGTGTATTGGTTTTCATTTTCATCAAATTAACAAAATAAAACCCAGAATAAATCCTGAAAGACAAGGAATGAGCATAAAAGATGCTTCAGCGCAAGTGTAAATGTTACTAAAAGAGCCCAAATTTCTAAAAATATTGCGAAAAACCACAATCTTCTGTTTAAGAGTGAATGTTTGAGGTGTATAGAAGGCATTTATTTCAATTTTAGAAAATTAAATTTATCACATTTTTCCATGAAAAGTGCCATTACCCCCCCCTTTGGGTTCTAGGTGAAAATTTCACTCAACACAAATCAAACAAAAATGTTTCCATGGTGTGTATTGTTGTTCATTTTCATCAACTAAACAAAATTAAACCCAGAATAAATCCTGAAAGGCAAGAAATGAGCATAAAAGATGCTTAGGCGCAAGTGTTATTCTTACTAAAAGAGCCCAAAGTTCTAAAAATATTGCGAAAAACCACAATTTTCTGTTTAAGAGTGAATGTTTTAGGTGTATAGAAGGCATTTATTTCAATTTTAGAAAATTTAATTTTTTACATTTTTCCATGAAAAGTCCCTTTGGGTTCTAGGTGAAAATCTCACTCGACACAAATCAAACAAAAATGTTTCCATGGTGTGTATTGTTGTTCATTTTCATCAAATAAACAAAATTAAACCCAGAATAAATCCTGAAAGACAAGAAAGGAGCATAAAAGATGCTTCAGCGCAAGTGTTAATATTACTTAAAGGGCCCAAATTTCTAAAAATATTGCGAAAAACAACAATTTTCAGTTTAAGAGTGAATGTCTGAGGTGTATAGAAGGCATTTATTTCATTTTTAGAAAAATTAATTTTTCACATTTTTCCATGAAAAGTGCCAATACACCCCCCTTTGGGTTCTAGGTGAAAATCTCACACGACACAAATCAAACAAAAATGTTTCCATGGTGTGTATCGTTGTTCATTTTCATCAAATAAACAAAATAAAACACCGAATTAATCCTGAAAGACAAGAAATGAGCATAAAAGATGCTTCAGCGCAATTGTTAATGTTACTAAAAGAGCCCAAATTTCTAAAAATATTGCGAAAAACAACAATTTTCCGTTTTAGAGTGAATGTTTGAGGTGTATAGAAGGCATTTATTTCATTTTTAGAAAATTTATTTTTTCTCATTTTTCCATGAAAAGTGCCAATACCCCCCCTTTGGGTTCTAGGTGAAAATCTCACTCGACACAAATCAAACAAAAATGTTTCCATGGTGTGTATTGTTGTTCATTTTCATCAACTAAACAAAATTAAACCCAGAATAAATCCTGAAAGGCAAGAAATGAGCATAAAAGATACTTAACCGCGAGTGTTATTCTTACTATAAGAATCCAAATTTCTAAAAAATATTGCGAAAAACAACAATTTGCAGTTTAAGAGTGAATGTTTGAGGTGTATAGAAGGCATTTATTTCATTTTTAGAAATTTTAATTTTTCACATTTTCCCATGAAAAGAGCCAATACCCCCCCCCTTTGGGTTCTAGGTGAAAATCTCACTTGGCACAAATCAAACAAAAATGTTTCCATGGTGTGTATTGTTGTTCATTTTCATCAAATAAACAAAATAAAACCCAGAATAAATCCTGAAAGACAAGAAATGAGCATAAAAGATGCTTCAGCGCAAGTGTTAATGTTACTAAAAATGCCCAAATTTATAAAAATATTGCGAAAAACAACAATTTTCAGATTTAGAGTGAATGTTTGAGGTGTATAGAAGGCATTTATTTCATTTTTAGAAAATTTAATTTTTCACATTTTTCCATGAAAAGTTCCAATACCCCCCCCTTTGGGTTCTAGGTGAAAATCTCACTCGACAAAAATAAAACAAAAATGTTTCCATGGTGTGTATTGTTGTTCATTTTCATCTAAGAAACAAAATAAAACCCAGAATAAATCCTGAAAGACAAGAAATGAGCATAAAAGATGCTTCAGCGCTAGTGTTAATGTTACTAAAAGAGCCCAAATTTCTAAAAATATTGTGAAAAACAACAATCTTCTGTTTTAGAGTGAATGTTTGAGGTGTATAGAAGGCATTTATTTCATTTTTAGAAATTTTAATTTTTTACATTTTTCCATGAAAAGTGCCAATACCCCCCCTTTGGGTTCTAGGTGAAAATCTCACTCGACACAAATCAAACAAAAATGTTTCCATGGGGTATATTGTTGTTCATTTTCATCAAATAAACAAAATAAAACCCAGAATAAATCCTGAAAGACAAGAAATGAGCATTAAAGATGCTTCAGCGCTAGTGTTAAGGTTACTAAAAGAACCCAAATTTCTAAAAATATTATTCGAAAAACAACAATCTTCTGTTTTAGAGTGAATGTTTGAGGTGTATAGAAGGCATTTATTTCATTTTTAGAAATTTTAATTTTTCACATTTTTCCATGTAAAGTGCCAATACCTATAATTTTCACCTAGAACCCTTTGGGTTCTAGGTGAAAATCTCACTCGACACAAATCAAACAAAAATGTTTCCTTGGTGTGTATTGTTGTTCATTTTCATCAAATAAACAAAATTAAACCCAGAATAAATCCTGAAAGGCAAGAAATGAGCATAAAAGATGCTTAAGCGCAAGTGTTATTCTTACTGAAAGAGCCCAAATTTCTAAAAATATTGCGAAAAACCACAATTTTCTGTTTAAGAGTGAATGTTTTAGGTGTAAAGAATGCATTTATTTCAATTTTAGAAGATTTATTTTTCACATTTTTCCATGAAAAGTCCCTTTGGGTGTTAGGTGAAAATCTCACTCGACACAAATCAAACAAAAATGTTTCCATGGTGTGTATTGTTGTTCATTTTCATCAAATAAACAAAATAAAACCCAGAATAAATCCTGAAAGAAAAGAAATGAGCATAAAAGATGCTTCATCGCAATTGTTAATGTTACTAAAAGATCCCAAATTTCTAAAAATATTGCGAAAAACAACAATTTTCAGATTTAGAGTGAATGTTTGAGGTGTATAGAAGGCATTTATTTCATTTTTAGAAAATGTTTTTTTTCACATTTTTCCATGAATAGTGCCAATATCCCCCCCTTTGGGTTCTAGGTGAAAATCTCCCTCTACACAAATCAAACAAAAATGCTTCCATGGTGTGTATTGTTGTTCATTTTCATCAAATAAACAAAATAAAACCCAGAATAAATCCTGAAAGACAAGAAATGAGCATAAAAGATCCTTCAGCGCAAGAGTTAATGTTACTAAAAGAGCCCAAAATTCTAAAAATATTGCGAAAAACAACAATTTTCAGTTTTAGAGTGAATATTTGAGGTGTATAGAAGGCATTTATTTCATTTTTAACAAATTTAATTTTTCCCATTTTTCCATGAAAAGTGCCCCCCCTTTGGTTCTAGGTGAAAAACTCACTTGACACAAATCAAACAAAAATGTTTCCATGGTGTGTATTGTTGTTCATTTTCATCAAATAAACAAAATAAAACCCAGAATAAATCCTGAAAGACAAGTAATGAGCATAAAAGATGCTTCAGCGCAAGTGTTAATGTTACTAAAAATGCCCAAATTTATAAAAATATTGCGAAAAACAACAATTTTCAGATTTAGAGTGAATGTTTGAGGTGTATAGAAGGCATTTATTTCATTTTTAGAAAATTTAATTTTTCACATTTTTCCATGAAAAGTTCCAATACCCCCCCCATTGGGTTCTAGGTGAAAATCTCACTCGACAAAAATAAAACAAAAATGTTTCCATGGTGTGTATTGTTGTTCATTTTCATCTAATAAACAAAATAAAACCCAGAATAAATCCTGAAAGACAAGAAATGAGCATAAAAGATGCTTCAGCGCTAGTGTTAATGTTACTAAAAGAGCCCAAATTTCTAAAAATATTGTGAAAAACAACAATCTTCTGTTTTAGAGTGAATGTTTGAGGTGTATACAAGGCATTTATTTCATTTTTAGAAATTTTAATTTTTTACATTTTTCCATGAAAAGTGCCAATACCCCCCCCTTTTTTGTTCTAGGTGAAAATCTCACTCGACACAAATCAAACAAAAATGTTTCCATGGTGTGTATTGTTGTTCATTTTCATCAAATAAACAAAATAAAACCCAAAATAAATCCTGAAAGACAAGAAATGAGCATAAAAGAAGCTTCAGCGCAAAGGTTAATGTTACTAAAAGAGCCCAAATTTCTAAAAATATTGCGAAAAACAACAATCTTCTGTTGTAGAGTGAATGTTTGAGGTGTATAGAAGGCATTTATTTCAATTTTAGAAAATTAAATTTTTCACATTTTTCCATGAAAAGTGCCAATACCCCCCCCCCTTGGGTTCTAGGTTAAAATCTCACTCGACACATATCAAAAAAAAATGTTTCCATGGTGTGTATTGTTGTTCATTTTCATCAAATAAACAAAATAAAACACAGAACAAATACGGAAATACAAGAAATGAGCAAAAAAGATGCTTCAGCGCAAGTGTTTATATTACTTTAAGGGCCCAAATTTCTAAAAATATTGCGAAAAACAACAATTTTCCGTTTTAGAGTGAATGTTTGAGGTGTATAAAAGGCATTTATTTCAATTTTAGAAAATTTAATTTTTCACATTTTTCCATGAAAACTGCCAATACCCCCCCTTTGGGTTCTAGGTGAAAATCTCACTCGACACAAATCAAACAAAAATGTTTCCATGGTGTGTATTGTTGTTCATTTTCATCAACTAAACAAAATTAAACCCAGAATAAATCCTGAAAGGCAAGAAATGAGCATAAAAGATGCTTAAGCGCAAGTGTAATTCTTACTGAAAGAGCCCAAATTTCTAAAAATATTGCGAAAAACCACAATTTTCTGTTTAAGAGTGAATGTTTTAGGTGTAAAGAATGCATTTATTTCAATTTTAGAAGATTTATTTTTCACATTTTTCCATGAAAAGTCCCTTTGGGTGTTAGGTGAAAATCTCACTCGACACAAATCAAACAAAAATGTTTCCATGGTGTGTATTGTTGTTCATTTTCATCAAATAAACAAAATAAAACCCAGAATAAATCCTGAAAGAAAAGAAATGAGCATAAAAGATGCTTCATCGCAATTGTTAATGTTACTAAAAGATCCCAAATTTCTAAAAATATTGCGAAAAACAACAATTTTCAGATTTAGAGTGAATGTTTGAGGTGTATAGAAGGCATTTATTTCATTTTTAGAAAATGTTTTTTTTCACATTTTTCCATGAATAGTGCCAATATCCCCCCCTTTGGGTTCTAGGTGAAAATCTCACTCGACACAAATCAAACAAAAATGTTTCCATGGTGTGTATTGTTGTTCATTTTCATCAAATAAAAAAAATAAAACCCAGAATAAATACTGAAATACAAGAAATGATTATAAAAGATGCTTCAGCGCAAGTGTAAATGTTACTAAAAGAGCCAAAATTTCTAAAAATATTGCGAAAAACAACAATTTTCAGTTTAGAAGTGAATGTTTTAGGTGTATAGAAGGCATTTATTTCAATTTTAGAAAATTTAATTTTTCACATTTTTCCATGAAAAGTCCCTTTGGGTTCTAGGTGAAAATCTCACTCGACACATATCAAACAAACATGTTTCCATGGTGTGTATTGTTGTTCATTTTCATCAAATAAACAAAATTAAACCCAGAATAAATCCTGAAATACAAGAAATGAGCATGAAAGATACTTCAGGGGAAGTATAAATGTTACTAAAAGACCCCAAATTTCTAAAAATATTGCGAAAAAAAACAATTTTCCGTTTTAGAGTGAATGTTTGAGGTGTATAAAAGGCATTTATTTCATTTTTAGAAAATTTAATTTTTCACATTTTTCCATGAAAAGTGCCAATTTTCCCCTTTGGGTTCTAGGTGAAAATCTCACTCGACACAAATCAAACAAAAATGTTTCCATGGTGTGTATTGGTTTTCATTTTCATCAAATTAACAAAATAAAACCCAGAATAAATCCTGAAAGACAAGGAATGAGCATAAAAGATGCTTCAGCGCAGGTGTAAATGTTACTAAAAGAGCCCAAATTTCTAAAAATATTGCGAAAAACCACAATCTTCTGTTTAAGAGTGAATGTTTGAGGTGTATAGAAGGCATTTATTTCAATTTTAGAAAATTAAATTTATCACATTTTTCCATGAAAAGTGCCATTACCCCCCCTTTGGGTTCTAGGTGAAAATTTCACTCAACACAAATCAAACAAAAATGTTTCCATGGTGTGTATTGTTGTTCATTTTCATCAACTAAACAAAATTAAACCCAGAATAAATCCTGAAAGGCAAGAAATGAGCATAAAAGATGCTTAGGCGCAAGTGTTATTCCTACTAAAAGAGCCCAAAGTTCTAAAAATATTGCGAAAAACCACAATTTTCTGTTTAAGAGTGAATGTTTTAGGTGTATAGAAGGCATTTATTTCAATTTTAGAAAATTTAATTTTTCACATTTTTCCATGAAAAGTCCCTTTGGGTTCTAGGTGAAAATCTCACTCGACACAAATCAAACAAAAATGTTTCCATGGTGTGTATTGTTGTTCATTTTCATCAAATAAACAAAATTAAACCCAGAATAAATCCTGAAAGACAAGAAATGAGCATAAAAGATGCTTCAGCGCAAGTGTTAATATTACTTAAAGGGCCCAAATTTCTAAAAATATTGCGAAAAACAACAATTTTCAGTTTAAGAGTGAATGTCTGAGGTGTATAGAAGGCATTTATTTCATTTTTAGAAAAATTAATTTTTCACATTTTTCCATGAAAAGTGCCAATACACCCCCCTTTGGGTTCTAGGTGAAAATCTCACTCGACACATATCAAACAAACATGTTTCCATAATGTGTATTGTTGTTCATTTTCATCAAATAAACGAAATAAAACCCAGAATAAATCCTGAAAGGCAAGAAATGAGCATAAAAGATGCTTCAGCGGAAGTGTTAATGTTCCTAAAAGAGCCCATATTTCTAAAAATATTGCGAAAAACAACAATTTTCAGTTTTAGAGTGAATGTTTGAGGTGTATAAAAGGCATTTATTTCATTTTTAGAAAATTTAATTTTTCACATTTTTCCATGAAAAGTGCCAATACCCCCCCTTTGGGTTCTAGGTGAAAATCTCACTCGACACAAATCAAACAAAAATGTTTCCATGGTGTGTTTTGTTGTTTATTTTCATCAAATAATCAAAATAAAACCCAGAATAAATCCTGAAAGACAAGGAATGAGCATAAAAGGTGTTTCAGCACAAGTGTAAATGTTATTAAAAGAGCCCAAATTTCTAAAAATATTGCGAAAAACCACAATCTTCTGTTTAAGAGTGAATGTTTGAGGTGTATAGAAGGCATTTATTTCAATTTTAGAAAATTAAATTTTTCACATTTTTCCATGAAAAGTGCCAATACCCCCCCCTTTGGGTTCTAGGTTAAAATCTCACTCGACACATATCAAAAAAAAATGTTTCCATGGTGTGTATTGTTGTTCATTTTCATCAAATAAACAAAATAAAACACAGAACAAATACTGAAATACAAGAAATGAGCAAAAAAAATGCTTCAGCGCAAGTGTTAATATTACTTAAAGGGCCCAAATTTCTAAAAATATTGCAAAAAACAACAATTTTCCGTTTTAGAGTGAATGTTTGAGGTGTATAAAAGGAATTTATTTCATTTTTAGAAAATTTAATTTTTCACATTTTTACATGAAAAGTGCCAATACCCCCCCTTTGGGTTCTAGGTGAAAATGTCACTCGACACAAATCAAACAAAAATGTTTCCATGGTGTGTATTGTTGTTCATTTTCATCAACTAAACAAAATTAAACCCAGAATAAATCCTGAAAGGCAAGAAATGAGCATAAAAGATGCTTAAGCGCAAGTGTTATTCTTACTATAAGAGCCCAAATTTCTAAAAATATTGCGAAAAACCACAATTTTCTGTTTAAGAGTGAATGTTTTAGGTGTAAAGAATGCATTTATTTCAATTTTAGAAGATTTATTTTTCACATTTTTCCATGAAAAGTCCCTTTGGGTGTTAGGTGAAAATCTCACTCGACACAAATCAAACAAAAATGTTTCCATGGTGTGTATTGTTGTTCATTTTCATCAAATAAACAAAATAAAACCCAGAATAAATCCTGAAAGAAAAGAAATGAGCATAAAAGATGCTTCACCGCAATTGTTAATGTTACTAAAAGATCCCAAATTTCTAAAAATATTGCGAAAAACAACAATTTTCAGATTTAGAGTGAATGTTTGAGGTGTATAGAAGGCATTTATTTCATTTTTAGAAAATGTTTTTTTTCACATTTTTCCATGAATAGTGCCAATATCCCCCCCTTTGGGTTCTAGGTGAAAATCTCACTCGACACAAATCAAACAAAAATGTTTCCATGGTGTGTATTGTTGTTCATTTTCATCAAATAAAAAAAATAAAACCCAGAATAAATACTGAAATACAAGAAATGATTATAAAAGATGCTTCAGCGCAAGTGTTAATGTTACTAAAAGAGCCAAAATTTCTAAAAATATTGCGAAAAACAACAATTTTCAGTTTAAGAGTGAATGTTTGAGGTGTATAGAAGGCATTTATTTTATTTTTAGAAAATGTATTTTTTCTCATTTTTCCATGAAAAGTGCCAATACCCCCCCTTTGGGTTCTAGGTGAAAATCTGACTCGACACATATCAAACAAACATGTTTCCATGGTGTGTATTGTTGTTCATTTTCATCAAATAAACAAAATAAAACCCAGAATAAATCCTGAAATACAAGAAATGAGCATGAAAGATACTTCAGGGGAAGTATAAATGTTACTAAAAGACCCCAAATTTCTAAAAATATTGCGAAAAAAAACAATTTTCCGTTTTAGAGTGAATGTTTGAGGTGTATAAAAGGCATTTATTTCATTTTTAGAAAATTTAATTTTTCACATTTTTCCATGAAAAGTGCCAATTTTCCCCTTTGGGTTCTAGGTGAAAATCTCACTCGACACAAATCAAACAAAAGTGTTTCCATGGTGTGTATTGGTTTTCATTTTCATCAAATTAACAAAATAAAACCCAGAATAAATCCTGAAAGACAAGGAATGAGCATAAAAGATGCTTCAGCGCAAGTGTAAATGTTACTAAAAGAGCCCAAATTTCTAAAAATATTGCGAAAAACCACAATCTTCTGTTTAAGAGTGAATGTTTGAGGTGTATAGAAGGCATTTATTTCAATTTTAGAAAATTAAATTTATCACATTTTTCCATGAAAAGTGCCATTACCCCCCCTTTGGGTTCTAGGTGAAAATTTCACTCAACACAAATCAAACAAAAATGTTTCCATGGTGTGTATTGTTGTTCATTTTCATCAACTAAACAAAATTAAACCCAGAATAAATCCTGAAAGGCAAGAAATGAGCATAAAAGATGCTTAGGCGCAAGTGTTATTCTTACTAAAAGAGCCCAAAGTTCTAAAAATATTGCGAAAAACCACAATTTTCTGTTTAAGAGTGAATGTTTTAGGTGTATAGAAGGCATTTATTTCAATTTTAGAAAATTTAATTTTTCACATTTTTCCATGAAAAGTCCCTTTGGGTTCTAGGTGAAAATCTCACTCGACACAAATCAAACAAAAATGTTTCCATGGTGTGTATTGTTGTTCATTTTCATCAAATAAACAAAATTAAACCCAGAATAAATCCTGAAAGACAAGAAATGAGCATAAAAGATGCTTCAGCGCAAGTGTTAATATTACTTAAAGGGCCCAAATTTCTAAAAATATTGCGAAAAACAACAATTTTCTGTTTAAGAGTGAATGTCTGAGGTGTATAGAAGGCATTTATTTCATTTTTAGAAAAATTAATTTTTCACATTTTTCCATGAAAAGTGCCAATACACCCCCCTTTGGGTTCTAGGTGAAAATCTCACTCGACACATATCAAACAAACATGTTTCCATAATGTGTATTGTTGTTCATTTTCATCAAATAAACGAAATAAAACCCAGAATAAATCCTGAAAGGCAAGAAATGAGCATAAAAGATGCTTCAGCGGAAGTGTTAATGTTCCTAAAAGAGCCCATATTTCTAAAAATATTGCGAAAAACAACAATTTTCAGTTTTAGAGTGAATGTTTGAGGTGTATAAAAGGCATTTATTTCATTTTTAGAAAATTTAATTTTTCACATTTTTCCATGAAAAGTGCCAATACCCCCCCTTTGGGTTCTAGGTGAAAATCTCACTCGACACAAATCAAACAAAAATGTTTCCATGGTGTGTTTTGTTGTTTATTTTCATCAAATAATCAAAATAAAACCCAGAATAAATCCTGAAAGACAAGGAATGAGCATAAAAGGTGTTTCAGCACAAGTGTAAATGTTATTAAAAGAGCCCAAATTTCTAAAAATATTGCGAAAAACCACAATCTTCTGTTTAAGAGTGAATGTTTGAGGTGTATAGAAGGCATTTATTTCAATTTTAGAAAATTAAATTTTTCACATTTTTCCATGAAAAGTGCCAATACCCCCCCCTTGGGTTCTAGGTTAAAATCTCACTCGACACATCAAAAAAAAATGTTTCCATGGTGTGTATTGTTGTTCATTTTCATCAAATAAACAAAATAAAACACAGAACAAATACTGAAATACAAGAAATGAGCAAAAAAAATGCTTCAGCGCAAGTGTTAATATTACTTAAAGGGCCCAAATTTCTAAAAATATTGCAAAAAACAACAATTTTCCGTTTTAGAGTGAATGTTTGAGGTGTATAAAAGGAATTTATTTCATTTTTAGAAAATTTAATTTTTCACATTTTTACATGAAAAGTGCCAATACCCCCCCTTTGGGTTCTAGGTGAAAATGTCACTCGACACAAATCAAACAAAAATGTTTCCATGGTGTGTATTGTTGTTCATTTTCATCAACTAAACAAAATTAAACCCAGAATAAATCCTGAAAGGCAAGAAATGAGCATAAAAGATGCTTAAGCGCAAGTGTTATTCTTACTATAAGAGCCCAAATTTCTAAAAATATTGCGAAAAACCACAATTTTCTGTTTAAGAGTGAATGTTTTAGGTGTAAAGAATGCATTTATTTCAATTTTAGAAGATTTATTTTTCACATTTTTCCATGAAAAGTCCCTTTGGGTGTTAGGTGAAAATCTCACTCGACACAAATCAAACAAAAATGTTTCCATGGTGTGTATTGTTGTTCATTTTCATCAAATAAACAAAATAAAACCCAGAATAAATCCTGAAAGAAAAGAAATGAGCATAAAAGATGCTTCATCGCAATTGTTAATGTTACTAAAAGATCCCAAATTTCTAAAAATATTGCGAAAAACAACAATTTTCAGATTTAGAGTGAATGTTTGAGGTGTATAGAAGGCATTTATTTCATTTTTAGAAAATGTTTTTTTTCACATTTTTCCATGAATAGTGCCAATATCCCCCCCTTTGGGTTCTAGGTGAAAATCTCACTCGACACAAATCAAACAAAAATGTTTCCATGGTGTGTATTGTTGTTCATTTTCATCAAATAAAAAAAATAAAACCCAGAATAAATACTGAAATACAAGAAATGATTATAAAAGATGCTTCAGCGCAAGTGTTAATGTTACTAAAAGAGCCAAAATTTCTAAAAATATTGCGAAAAACAACAATTTTCAGTTTAAGAGTGAATGTTTGAGGTGTATAGAAGGCATTTATTTTATTTTTAGAAAATGTATTTTTTCTCATTTTTCCATGAAAAGTGCCAATACCCCCCCTTTGGGTTCTAGGTGAAAATCTGACTCGACACATATCAAACAAACATGTTTCCATGGTGTGTATTGTTGTTCATTTTCATCAAATAAACAAAATAAAACCCAGAATAAATCCTGAAATACAAGAAATGAGCATGAAAGATACTTCAGGGGAAGTATAAATGTTACTAAAAGACCCCAAATTTCTAAAAATATTGCGAAAAAAAACAATTTTCCGTTTTAGAGTGAATGTTTTAGGTGTATAAAAGGCATTTATTTCATTTTTAGAAAATTTAATTTTTCACATTTTTCCATGAAAAGTGCCAATTTTCCCCTTTGGGTTCTAGGTGAAAATCTCACTCGACACAAATCAAACAAAAGTGTTTCCATGGTGTGTATTGGTTTTCATTTTCATCAAATTAACAAAATAAAACCCAGAATAAATCCTGAAAGACAAGGAATGAGCATAAAAGATGCTTCAGCGCAAGTGTAAATGTTACTAAAAGAGCCCAAATTTCTAAAAATATTGCGAAAAACCACAATCTTCTGTTTAAGAGTGAATGTTTGAGGTGTATAGAAGGCATTTATTTCAATTTTAGAAAATTAAATTTATCACATTTTTCCATGAAAAGTGCCATTACCCCCCCTTTGGGTTCTAGGTGAAAATTTCACTCAACACAAATCAAACAAAAATGTTTCCATGGTGTGTATTGTTGTTCATTTTCATCAACTAAACAAAATTAAACCCAGAATAAATCCTGAAAGGCAAGAAATGAGCATAAAAGATGCTTAGGCGCAAGTGTTATTCTTACTAAAAGAGCCCAAAGTTCTAAAAATATTGCGAAAAACCACAATTTTCTGTTTAAGAGTGAATGTTTTAGGTGTATAGAAGGCATTTATTTCAATTTTAGAAAATTTAATTTTTCACATTTTTCCATGAAAAGTCCCTTTGGGTTCTAGGTGAAAATCTCACTCGACACAAATCAAACAAAAATGTTTCCATGGTGTGTATTGTTGTTCATTTTCATCAAATAAACAAAATTAAACCCAGAATAAATCCTGAAAGACAAGAAATGAGCATAAAAGATGCTTCAGCGCAAGTGTTAATATTACTTAAAGGGCCCAAATTTCTAAAAATATTGCGAAAAACAACAATTTTCAGTTTAAGAGTGAATGTCTGAGGTGTATAGAAGGCATTTATTTCATTTTTAGAAAAATTAATTTCTCACATTTTTCCATGAAAAGTGCCAATACACCCCCCTTTGGGTTCTTGGTGAAAATCTCACTCGACACATATCAAACAAACATGTTTCCATAATGTGTATTGTTGTTCATTTTCATCAAATAAACGAAATAAAACCCAGAATAAATCCTGAAAGGCAAGAAATGAGCATAAAAGATGCTTCAGCGGAAGTGTTAATGTTCCTAAAAGAGCCCAAATTTCTAAAAATATTGCGAAAAATAACAATTTTCAGTTTTAGAGTGAATGTTTGAGGTGTATAAAAGGCATTTATTTTATTTTTAGAAAATTTAATTTTTCACATTTTTCCATGAAAAGTGCCAATACCCCCCCTTTGGGTTCTAGGTGATAATCTCACTCGACACAAATCAAACAAAAATGTTTCCATGGTGTGTTTTGTTGTTTATTTTCATCAAATAATCAAAATAAAACCCAGAATAAATCCTGAAAGACAAGGAATGAGCATAAAAGGTGTTTCAGCACAAGTGTAAATGTTATTAAAAGAGCCCAAATTTCTAAAAATATTGCGAAAAACCACAATCTTCTGTTTAAGAGTGAATGTTTGAGGTGTATAGAAGGCATTTATTTCAATTTTAGAAAATTAAATTTTTCACATTTTTCCATGAAAAGTGCCAATACCCCCCCCTTGGGTTCTAGGTTAAAATCTCACTCGACACATATCAAAAAAAAATGTTTCCATGGTGTGTATTGTTGTTCATTTTCATCAAATAAACAAAATAAAACACAGAACAAATACTGAAATACAAGAAATGAGCAAAAAAAATGCTTCAGCGCAAGTGTTAATATTACTTAAAGGGCCCAAATTTCTAAAAATATTGCAAAAAACAACAATTTTCCGTTTTAGAGTGAATGTTTGAGGTGTATAAAAGGCATTTATTTCATTTTTAGAAAATTTAATTTTTCACATTTTTACATGAAAAGTGCCAATACCCCCCCTTTGGGTTCTAGGTGAAAATGTCACTCGACACAAATCAAACAAAAATGTTTCCATGGTGTGTATTGTTGTTCATTTTCATCAACTAAACAAAATTAAACCCAGAATAAATCCTGAAAGGCAAGAAATGAGCATAAAAGATGCTTAAGCGCAAGTGTTATTCTTACTATAAGAGCCCAAATTTCTAAAAATATTGCGAAAAACCACAATTTTCTGTTTAAGAGTGAATGTTTTAGGTGTAAAGAATGCATTTATTTCAATTTTAGAAGATTTATTTTTCACATTTTTCCATGAAAAGTCCCTTTGGGTGTTAGGTGAAAATCTCACTCGACACAAATCAAACAAAAATGTTTCCATGGTGTGTATTGTTGTTCATTTTCATCAAATAAACAAAATAAAACCCAGAATAAATCCTGAAAGAAAAGAAATGAGCATAAAAGATGCTTCATCGCAATTGTTAATGTTACTAAAAGATCCCAAATTTCTAAAAATATTGCGAAAAACAACAATTTTCAGATTTAGAGTGAATGTTTGAGGTGTATAGAAGGCATTTATTTCATTTTTAGAAAATGTTTTTTTTCACATTTTTCCATGAATAGTGCCAATATCCCCCCCTTTGGGTTCTAGGTGAAAATCTCACTCGACACAAATCAAACAAAAATGTTTCCATGGTGTGTATTGTTGTTCATTTTCATCAAATAAAAAAAATAAAACCCAGAATAAATACTGAAATACAAGAAATGATTATAAAAGATGCTTCAGCGCAAGTGTTAATGTTACTAAAAGAGCCAAAATTTCTAAAAATATTGCGAAAAACAACAATTTTCAGTTTAAGAGTGAATGTTTGAGGTGTATAGAAGGCATTTATTTTATTTTTAGAAAATGTATTTTTTCTCATTTTTCCATGAAAAGTGCCAATACCCCCCCCTTTGGGTTCTAGGTGAAAATCTGACTCGACACATATCAAACAAACATGTTTCCATGGTGTGTATTGTTGTTCATTTTCATCAAATAAACAAAATAAAACCCAGAATAAATCCTGAAATACAAGAAATGAGCATGAAAGATACTTCAGGGGAAGTATAAATGTTACTAAAAGACCCCAAATTTCTAAAAATATTGCGAAAAAAAACAATTTTCCGTTTTAGAGTGAATGTTTGAGGTGTATAAAAGGCATTTATTTCATTTTTAGAAAATTTAATTTTTCACATTTTTCCATGAAAAGTGCCAATTTTCCCCTTTGGGTTCTAGGTGAAAATCTCACTCGACACAAATCAAACAAAAATGTTTCCATGGTGTGTATTGGTTTTCATTTTCATCAAATTAACAAAATAAAACCCAGAATAAATCCTGAAAGACAAGGAATGAGCATAAAAGATGCTTCAGCGCAAGTGTAAATGTTACTAAAAGAGCCCAAATTTCTAAAAATATTGCGAAAAACCACAATCTTCTGTTTAAGAGTGAATGTTTGAGGTGTATAGAAGGCATTTATTTCAATTTTAGAAAATTAAATTTATCACATTTTTCCATGAAAAGTGCCATTACCCCCCCTTTGGGTTCTAGGTGAAAATTTCACTCAACACAAATCAAACAAAAATGTTTCCATGGTGTGTATTGTTGTTCATTTTCATCAACTAAACAAAATTAAACCCAGAATAAATCCTGAAAGGCAAGAAATGAGCATAAAAGATGCTTAGGCGCAAGTGTTATTCTTACTAAAAGAGCCCAAAGTTCTAAAAATATTGCGAAAAACCACAATTTTCTGTTTTAGAGTGAATGTTTTAGGTGTATAGAAGGCATTTATTTCAATTTTAGAAAATTTAATTTTTCACATTTTTCCATGAAAAGTCCCTTTGGGTTCTAGGTTAAAATCTCACTCGACACATATCAAAAAAAAATGTTTCCATGGTGTGTATTGTTGTTCATTTTCATCAAATAAACAAAATAAAACACAGAACAAATACTGAAATACAAGAAATGAGCAAAAAAGATGCTTCAGCGCAAGTGTTAATATTACTTAAAGGGCCCCCCCGCGGGTAGGGGGATAGAGAATACTCCCGCAGTATCCCTGCTTGTCGTAAGAGGCGACTAAAAGGGCGGGGAGAAAACCCCGAAAACAAACCCCAAGCCAGCAAGGGATGCGTCCGGACAGTGCTGTGGATCCACTGTCTGTGAGCGGCCATACCATCTGGCCTGCGATCCGCCCAGGTGTTTGCCGTGCCTGGAGACCCGTAAGGGAGAAAAGGGGATCCTGGAGGGTGAGCTTTCTGGTTCCCAGCAGGGTGTCGGATGCCCTGTATGGACCGGGGAGTGATACCCCTCTTCGGCCCCGGATTTCGTGTAAACGGGAGGCCGGGAGCTAGCCACTCCCGGTCAATCGGCTTCCGTCGCGTTTTCGCTCCGGTGGCGAGTGCCAAGGTTGTGGGGGTCTGCGTAGGGAGGTCGGAGATGTAAGGGTTTTGGTGGGCCCTTGCACCGAAGATCCACCCCGAAACAGACAACCACTCCTGAAGCGCTATATCCCTCGAGTTAGCCCTGGCGACCGCTCCGGTTTGGCGGAGTGGCGTCCCAAATGTGTGGCTCCGTGGCGGGTGGGGAGGCCGAGGGACGAATAATTAATTATTATGGAGGAAAAACCCTTTCCACCACTAAAAAGATCCCGTCCGGACACCGGCGGGGGAGAAAAGTGCATAGGCGCATGTAAGCGCTATTTAATTATGTCGTGCATAAAGGAAGGTGAAACCTTGAAAAAGGTTTCTCCTTTCTTAATTCGCAGAGTTTTGTCACAGATTGTGCCTGGGGACCCAAAGAGCGTGAAGAAGCTCCGGGATGGTACACTTCTTATAGAGACCCTGAACGATACACAAAGCGATAAACTGCTTGCTATGGGAATGCTCCATGACATTCCGATTAAGGTGGAGGTGCACCGCACTCTTAACACCTGTCGGGGAGTCATCAGTCACTACGACCTCCTATACGTGGACATCGAAGAAATCAAGAGAGAAATGTTCTCTCAGGGAGTGACTGATTGTCGTCGACTCACCACGAGGCGCAACGGAGAAAACGTAAACAGCACCTCCGTGATCTTGACGTTTGCGCGTGATAGACTACCCGACAAGGTGTTTGTGGGCTATGAATCGGTACCAGTGAGGCCATTCATCCCAAATCCCGTGCGTTGTTTCAAATGCCAACGGTTCGGCCATGTCGCGTCGCGTTGCGAGGGTAAGGCCACCTGCCCGCGCTGTGGCAAAGACGCGCACGAGGATAAAGAGTGCTCTTCGGAACCTCTTTGTGTCAATTGCGAGGGTACACACCCAGTGTACTCTCGTGATTGCCCGAAGATGAAAGAAGAGAGGAAAGTCATGGAGATAAAAACCCTTGAAAAAATCCCATATGCGGAAGCGAGGAGAAAATACAGGGCGCTAATCGCTCCAACTTTCTCCCGGTCCTTTGCTTCCGTTGCAACCACGCAATGTGTAAAGTGTACCATCGCCACGCAGACGGAGATACCGAAAGAATCCCCAGTTGAAAACACGCAAGTGCCTAAACCCAAAAGGGTGAAGGATGGGAAGAGTAAGGTGGACAAGGAGCCACCTACTCCTGTGGGCCCTTCAAAGAAGAGCCCACAGAAAACCACCAAGGGGAACACGCCAAAAGGGCGTGAGAATACACCTTCCCCGCCGCCTCCAGTGAAGCCAAAGAGGCCGGAGGTAATTGAAGAGGACCAGAGTATCTCTGATACTGAGGTCTTCGCAAACGAGTGGAAGAGGAAACATCGCTTCAAGCGATAACCTCAATAGAGTTGGTCATCTCCCTTTTTAGTCATCTTATTTATTTATATATTTATTTATTTATTTTAATTTAACACTTAAAATGTGTTCCATTCTGCAGTGGAACTGCAATGGCTTTTATCGGCACAAGGAGGAGCTGGCCATTTTAATCCAAGATTTTAAACCCTCTTGTATTTGTCTCCAAGAGACCCATTTTAAGGCTGAAGATAAGGGTATTCTGAAGGGATTCACTGTTTTTAGAACGGATGACCTAAGTGGCCAACGAGCCCAAGGGGGAGTAGCAGTTGCGGCCCGTGAGGCCCTTTACACCTCGCGAGTCCAACTGAACTCTCCATTCCAGGCCGTCGCTGTCACGGTGCACACCCCTGAGAGGATGACGTTATGCAACGTGTATCTGCCAGAGGGTGCACCGGTGACCCGCCTGAACCTTGAAGCCCTTGTCCACCAGCTTCCTCAGCCGTTCATTTTGATGGGAGATTTTAATGCCCATGATCCTCTCTGGGGAGGGCCAGAAACCCAAAGCAATAGGAGAGGTCGAATTTTATCCAACTTTATTGAGGATTTTAACCTGTTTTTATTAAATAGCGGCGAAAAAACCCGGTTTAACAGCTTCAATGGGGAATTCTCAGCAATAGATCTTTGTCTATGCTCGAGAAGTCTAGCCCCAAAGCTGAAAATGTCCACCCACAACGATCTCTGTGGGAGTGACCATTTTCCTCTTCTACTCGTTAAAGAAGACTCTTCGCCCACCATTTCAAAACCTCCGGAAAAGTGGCGTATTAACCGTGCGGACTGGCCACTTTTCAAGCGTACGTTTACATATAAACACGACGCAAGTTTCGACGCGTTGCACAACGTCGATAAACTAAGTTCAACGCTGTTGGCGGCAGCTACCAAAAGTATCCCTCGTACGTCCGGGAACATTAATCGAGCTCCTGTCCCTTGGTGGAACGGGGAATGCGACCGGGCGATTCGGGCGAGGAAAAAAGCATTAAATATTTTTAGAAAATATCCCACGGCAACTAATCTGGCATCGTACCGCCGCCTGAGAGCGCGAGCTCGAAGGGCCGTGAAGGAGGCCAAGAGGGCTTCCTGGATAGAATACGTCTCTACCATCAACCATCGCACGCCGCTTGGTCAGGTATGGGACAAAGTCAAGAAAATCTCCGGGTCCAAGGGCTCATTTGTCATCTCGCCATTGCTTGTTGCTGGCCGGGTGGTTAATTCACCTGCCGAAATAAGCAACATATTTGCCAGTCAGTTCGCGGCCAATAGCAGTGACGAGGGCTATGCCGCGGACTTTGCGAACCTGAAGAGGCGATGCGAGAGAGTCCCTCTCAATTTTGGTGCAGGTCCTACAAGTGAATATTACAATGAGCCTTTCACGTCCTGGGAGCTTAAATCCGCCATCGAAGACTCCCATAACACCTCGCCAGGGGCGGACGAAATCCACAACGCATTTCTCCGGAACATTCCGGAAACTGCGATTGGGGAGGTCCTAAATACCCTCAACCAACTTTGGAACGAGGGCAGTTTTCCAAATGCCTGGCGAGAGTCCATCGTGATACCAATCCCAAAACAGGGCAAGGACAAAAATGACCCGAACAACTACCGTCCCATATCTCTCACCAGCTGCCTGTGCAAGGTGATGGAACGGATGGTAAACCGACGTCTCATGTGGTGCTTGGAGAGTCGACACCTGCTCTCCGACGCTCAGTGCGGCTTTCGGCGTGGCAGGTCCACGACAGACCATCTGGTTCGCACTGAGAACTTCATCCAGGAAGCCTTTCTCCACCGTCAACACGTCATAGCAGTCTTTTTTGACCTGGAGAAGGCCTATGATAGTGTTTGGCGATGGAGAATCCTCAACACGCTCCACAAGTGGGGATTTAGAGGCAGCATGGCCCTATTTATCAGGAATTTTTTAACTAACCGCCTTTTTAAAGTAAGGACTGGGAAGCACTTTTCCCGATCTTTTACACAGGAGAACGGGGTACCCCAGGGTTCAGTACTGAGCGTGACGTTATTTGCCATCGCCATCAACGACGTGGTGGAATGCATCAATGCCCCGGTGATGGCATCGCTCTATGTGGACGACTTAGCCATATTTTGCCGGTCGACACGACTGCCAAACGCTTCCAGGCAAGCCCAGGTGACTCTAAACAAACTGGGAGAGTGGTCGCGAAAGAACGGATTTCGTTTCTCCATGGAGAAAACGAAATGCGTGCACTTTCACCGTCTTCGCGGTTACCACGTTACCCCGACCCTAACCCTGTTGGGTAGGATTCTTCCATTTGTGGAGTCCGTCCGCTTTCTCGGCATGATCCTGGACCAAAAGCTGAACTGGCGGGAGCATATCCGCGTGTTACGCGAGAGGTGTCGCCAAACCCTCAACGTTTTAAAGTTTTTAACTCACTCCACTTGGGGAGCAGACCGCTCCACCATGCTTTTATTGTACAGAGGCTTGGTGCGATCCAAACTGGACTATGGTTCCATAGTGTATTCCTCAGGACGAGAGTCTTACTTGAGACCACTCACATGTGTCCACAATGCTGGGATACGGTTGGCCACCGGGGCATTTAGAACAAGCCCAGTCCCAAGCTTACTTGCAGACGCAGGGGAGCCTCCGTTGGAAACCCGCAGGATGATTTTAATGGGCAACTATGCCTGTAAAATTTTATCAGAGACAATCCACCCTTGTTTTAACATAGTTTTTAACCAACGGTTTTTAGACTTATTTAACAGGCGGAGAAGGGCAACTAGGCCCTTTGCCGTTCGTTTTAATGATTTTATTAATGAGGTAAATTTTACATTTCCTCAAATATGCCCCGTCTCCTATGCTAAGTATCCGCCTTGGTTAACACCAATGCCGGATATTAAACTCATTGCCAGTGCACGCCGCAAAGCCAAAACGACCGATTCCGAATACCAGCAGCTCTTTAGTGCCGTCCTCAGCTCACTTTCTGACTTTGTCCCAGTCTACACCGACGGGTCAAAGTCAGAATCTGCATGTGCCTATGCGGTCGTGTCCCACTACCATGGAGTCGTGAGGAAAAAACTGCACACTTCTTGCAGCATTTTCACAGCCGAGCTGTCAGCCATAAGGACGGCCCTAGGAGAAATAAAAGAAAGCAATGGCTCTTTCCTCATCTGCACCGACTCGTTGAGCGCCCTAAAATCTTTATCGGCCTTTGCACCTGTGCACCCGATAGTCCAGGAGATCCATTATACCCTGTTGTCCCTTCAGAGAAAGGGGAACAGGGTCTCCTTTATATGGACTCCTGGTCACGTCGGCATAAGAGGCAACGAAAAAGCTGACCAGGCAGCGAAGGATGCCCTTCGACAACCCGAGACCGACTCCACCTTGGTTCCAATGGAGGACGTGAAGGCCGCCTTGCGGAACTCGGTCCTGCATCAGTGGAAGGAGACTTGGCAGTCTCTTCAAAATAATAAACTCAGGGCAATAAAACCGGTCGTTTCACCATGGTCCTCTTCCATCCGGAACATTCGGAGGGAAGAGGTCATGATTACGCGCCTGAGAATAGGACACTCTGCCCTCACTCATTCGTACCTATTTGCGGAGGTAAAAGAACAGCCCCGCTGCAATGAGTGTTTCCAACCCCTGACGATAAAACATATCCTGACGGAATGTACAACATACGAAAGGGCCAGAGACATGTTGAAGATAAGGGGAGACTTAAAAAATATTTTAGGGGATGACTCTGGGTCTATAAATCGAGTCTTAACTTTTTTAAGGGCAACCGGTTTAATGGGGCAGCTTTAGCTTCGGAGCGCATAATTTTAATGCTTTTGATTTTAGCATTTTCCTTTTTTTTTTGTCTATTTTATTTATTTATATATTTATTCGTATTTATCTGTTTACCTATTCCTAGTTTAAAAGGAACATAAGTTTTACGTAATGACAGTGGTGCAAAATGACCATAGCTGTCGACGCACCCTACAAACCCCTAAAACTACTACTACTATTACTTAAAGGGCCCAAATTTCTAAAAATATTGCAAAAAACAACAATTTTCCGTTTTAGAGTGAATGTTTGAGGTGTATAAAAGGCATTTATTTCATTTTTAGAAAATTTAATTTTTCACATTTTTACATGAAAAGTGCCAATACCCCCCCTTTGGGTTCTAGGTGAAAATCTCACTCGACACAAATCAAACAAAAATGTTTCCATGGTGTGTATTGTTGTTCATTTTCATCAACTAAACAAAATTAAACCCAGAATAAATCCTGAAAGGCAAGAAATGAGCATAAAAGATGCTTAAGCGCAAGTGTTATTTTTACTATAAGAGCCCAAATTTCTAAAAATATTGCGAAAAACCACAATTTTCTGTTTAAGAGTGAATGTTTTAGGTGTAAAGAATGCATTTATTTCAATTTTAGAAGATTTATTTTTCACATTTTTCCATGAAAAGTCCCTTTGGGTGTTAGGTGAAAATCTCACTCGACACAAATCAAACAAAAATGTTTCCATGGTGTGTATTGTTGTTCATTTTCATCAAATAAACAAAATAAAACCCAGAATAAATCCTGAAAGAAAAGAAATGAGCATAAAAGATGCTTCATCGCAATTGTTAATGTTACTAAAAGATCCCAAATTTCTAAAAATATTGCGAAAAACAACAATTTTCAGATTTAGAGTGAATGTTTGAGGTGTATAGAAGGCATTTATTTCATTTTTAGAAAATGTTTTTTTTCACATTTTTCCATGAATAGTGCCAATATCCCCCCTTTGGGTTCTAGGTGAAAATCTCACTCGACACAAATCAAACAAAAATGTTTCCATGGTGTGTATTGTTGTTCATTTTCATCAAAAAAAAAAAAATAAAACCCAGAATAAATACTGAAATACAAGAAATGATTATAAAAGATGCTTCAGCGCAAGTGTTAATGTTACTAAAAGAGCCAAAATTTCTAAAAATATTGCGAAAAACAACAATTTTCAGTTTAAGAGTGAATGTTTGAGGTGTATAGAAGGCATTTATTTTATTTTTAGAAAATGTATTTTTTCTCATTTTTCCATGAAAAGTGCCAATACCCCCCCCTTTGGGTTCTAGGTGAAAATCTCACTCGACACATATCAAACAAACATGTTTCCATGGTGTGTATTGTTGTTCATTTTCATCAAATAAACAAAATAAAACCCAGAATAAATCCTGAAATACAAGAAATGAGCATGAAAGATACTTCAGGGGAAGTATAAATGTTACTAAAAGACCCCAAATTTCTAAAAATATTGCGAAAAAAAACAATTTTCAGTTTTAGAGTGAATGTTTGAGGTGTATAAAAGGCATTTATTTCATTTTTAGAAAATTTAATTTTTCACATTTTTCCATGAAAAGTGCCAATTTTCCCCTTTGGGTTCTAGGTGAAAATCTCACTCGACACAAATCAAACAAAAATGTTTCCATGGTGTGTATTGGTTTTCATTTTCATCAAATTAACAAAATAAAACCCAGAATAAATCCTGAAAGACAAGGAATGAGCATAAAAGATGCTTCAGCGCAAGTGTAAATGTTACTAAAAGAGCCCAAATTTCTAAAAATATTGCGAAAAACCACAATCTTCTGTTTAAGAGTGAATGTTTGAGGTGTATAGAAGGCATTTATTTCAATTTTAGAAAATTAAATTTATCACATTTTTCCATGAAAAGTGCCATTACCCCCCCTTTGGGTTCTAGGTGAAAATTTCACTCAGCACAAATCAAACAAAAATGTTTCCATGGTGTGTATTGTTGTTCATTTTCATCAACTAAACAAAATTAAACCCAGAATAAATCCTGAAAGGCAAGAAATGAGCATAAAAGATGCTTAGGCGCAAGTGTTATTCTTACTAAAAGAGCCAAAGGTTCTAAAAATATTGCGAAAAACCACAATTTTCTGTTTAAGAGTGAATGTTTTAGGTGTATAGAAGGCATTTATTTCAATTTTAGAAAATTTAATTTTTCACATTTTTCCATGAAAAGTCCCTTTGGGTTCTAGGTGAAAATCTCACTCGACACAAATCAAACAAAAATGTTTCCATGGTGTGTATTTTTGTTCATTTTCATCAAATAAACAAAATAAAACACCGAATAAATCCTGAAAGGCAAGAAATGAGCATAAAAGATGCTTAAGCGCAATTGTTAATTTTACTAAAAGAGCCCAAATTTCTAAAAATATTGCGAAAAACAACAATTTTCCGTTTTAGAATGAATGTTTGAGGTGTATAAAAGGCATTTATTTCATTTTTAGAAAATTTAATTTTTCACATTTTTCCATGAAAAGTGCCAATACCCCCCCCTTTGGGTTCTAGGTGAAAATCTCACTCGACACCAATCAAAAAAAAAGTTTCCATGGTGAGTATTGTTGTTCATTTTCATCAAATAAACAAAATAAAACCCAGAATAAATCCTGAAAGGCAAGAAATGAGCATAAAAGATGCTTAAGCGCAAGTGTTATTCTTACTATAAGAGCCCAAATTTCTAAAAATATTGCGAAAAACCACAATTTTCTGTTTAAGAGTGAATGTTTTAGGTGTATAGAAGGCATTTATTTCAATTTTAGAAAATTAAATTTTTCACATTTTTCCATGAAAAGTGCCAATACCCCCCCCCTTGGGTTCTAGGTTAAAATCTCACTCGACACATATAAAAAAAAATGTTTCCATGGTGTGTATTGTTGTTCATTTTCATCAAATAAACAAAATAAAACACAGAACAAATACTGAAATACAAGAAATGAGCAAAAAAGATGCTTCAGCGCAAGTGTTAATATTACTTAAAGGGCCCAAATTTCTAAAAATATTGCAAAAAACAACAATTTTCCGTTTTAGAGTGAATGTTTGAGGTGTATAAAAGGCATTTATTTCATTTTTAGAAAATTTAATTTTTCACATTTTTACATGAAAAGTGCCAATACCCCCCCTTTGGGTTCTAGGTGAAAATCTCACTCGACACAAATCAAACAAAAATGTTTCCATGGTGTGTATTGTTGTTCATTTTCATCAACTAAACAAAATTAAACCCAGAATAAATCCTGAAAGGCAAGAAATGAGCATAAAAGATGCTTAAGCGCAAGTGTTATTCTTACTATAAGAGCCCAAATTTCTAAAAATATTGCGAAAAACCACAATTTTCTGTTTAAGAGTGAATGTTTTAGGTGTATAGAAGGCATTTATTTCATTTTTAGAAGATTTAATTTTTCACATTTTTCCATGAAAAGTCCCTTTGGGTGTTAGGTGAAAATCTCACTCGACACAAATCAAACAAAAATGTTTCCATGGTGTGTATTGTTGTTCATTTTCATCAAATAAACAAAATAAAACCCAGAATAAATCCTGAAAGAAAAGAAATGAGCATAAAAGATGCTTCAGCGCAATTGTTAATGTTACTAAAAGAGCCCAAATTTCTAAAAATATTGCGAAAAACAACAATTTTCAGATTTAGAGTGAATGTTTGAGGTGTATAGAAGGCATTTATTTCATTTTTAGAAAATGTTTTTTTTCACATTTTTCCATGAATAGTGCCAATATCCCCCCCTTTGGGTTCTAGGTGAAAATCTCACTCGACACAAATCAAAATAAAATGTTTCCATGGTGTGTATTCTTGTTCATTTTCATCAAATAAAAAAAATAAAACCCAGAATAAATACTGAAATACAAGAAATGATTATAAAAGATGCTTCAGCGCAAGTGTTAATGTTACTAAAAGAGCCAAAATTTCTAAAAATATTGCGAAAAACAACAATATTCAGTTTAAGAGTGAATGTTTGAGGTGTATAGAAGGCATTTATTTCATTTTTAGAAAATGTATTTTTTCTCATTTTTCCATGAAAAGTGCCAATACCCCCCCCTTTGGGTTCTAGGTGAAAATCTCACTCGACACATATCAAACAAACATGTTTCCATGGTGTGTATTGTTGTTCATTTTCATCAAATAAACAAAATAAAACCCAGAATAAATCCTGAAATACAAGAAATGAGCATAAAAGATACTTCAGCGGAAGTATAAATGTTACTAAAAGACCCCAAATTTCTAAAAATATTGCGAAAAAAAAACAATTTTCCGTTTTAGAGTGAATGTTTGAGGTTTATAAAAGGCATTTATTTCATTTTTAGAAAATTTAATTTTTCACATTTTTCCATGAAAAGTGCCAATACCCCCCCTTTGGGTTCTAAGTGAAAATCTCACTCGACACAAATCAAACAAAAATGTTTCCATGGTGTGTATTGGTTTTCATTTTCATCAAATTAACAAAATAAAACCCAGAATAAATCCTGAAAGACAAGGAATAAGCATAAAAGATGCTTCAGCGCAAGTGTAAATGTTACTAAAAGAGCCCAAATTTCTAAAAATATTGCGAAAAACCACAATTTTCTGTTTAAGAGTGGATGTTTTAGGTGTATAGAAGGCATTTATTTCAATTTTAGAAAATTTAATTTTTCACATTTTTCCATGAAAAGTCCCTTTGGGATCTAGGTGAAAATCTCACTCGACACAAATCAAACAAAAATGTTTCCATGGTGTGTATTGTTGTTCATTTTCATCAAATAAACAAAATTAAACCCAGAATAAATCCTGAAAGACAAGAAATGAGCATAAAAGATGCTTCAGCGCAAGTGTTAATATTACTTAAAGGGCCCAAATTTCTAAAAATATTGCGAAAAACAACAATTTTCAGTTTAAGAGTGAATGTCTGAGGTGTATAGAAGGCATTTATTTCATTTTTAGAAAAATTAATTTTTCACATTTTTCCATGAAAAGTGCCAATACCCCCCCCTTTGGGTTCTAGGTGAAAATCTCACTCGACACAAATCAAACAAAAATGTTTCCATGGTGTGTATTGTTGTTCATTTTCATCAAATAAAAAAAATAAAACACCGAATAAATCCTGAAAGACAAGAAATGAGCATAAAAGATGCTTCACCGCAATTGTTAATGTTACTAAAAGAGCCCAAATTTCTAAAAATATTGCGAAAAACAACAATCTTCTGTTTTAGAATGAATGTTTGAGGTGTATAAATGGCATTAATTTCATTTTTAGAAAATTTAATTTTTCACATTTTTCCATGAAAAGTGCCAATACCCCCCCTTTGGGTTCTAGGTGAAAATCTCACTCGACACATATCAAACAAACATGTTTCCATAATGTGTATTGTTAATAAATGAAAAAGAAACACTTTGTTCCAATCCACCAATTTATAATAAATGAAAAAGAAACACTTTGTTCCAATCCACCAATTTATTACAGGTACGACTAGTTTCGACGCTACGGCGTCATCCTCAGGTACAAAGTTTAAAGTCACAATCATTGTATATATACTCTCTTCTGGAAAGGGTGGGGGAGTTGTGGGAAGAGGGGGCGGGGAGGGGAGTACGGGGGTAGGTACGAAAGTATGTGGGAGAGGGTAGGAAACACCAGGAAAAACGTTAGTGAGTGGGGGGGATTGGAAGGTGGGTTAAGAAAGGGGAAATTAGGGGAAAGGGGAGGGGATTAGTAGGCTAGGGATTTCATTGGTCAGTATAATTTGAGTCAATGGCTAATGGGGATAAAGGTACGGGTTAGGAGTCAATGGGAGTTGGGGGGAAGGGGTTATTGGTTCTGTTTTTCTGTTATTGCTAGGGAGGCTTCCAGGAGAGGTGATACGTTTTCAAACAGAATGTCATTGAGTAAAGGATGTTTCTTCATTGTTCTCCGGATCTCCAACTCTTCCTTCTTGTCCATCCTCCTCCCTTTTTCTTCCCGATGTAGTATTTTGGGGATGAAATCGCTGGTGTGATTTTCCTCCCACAGGTGTTTGGCAAAGTGGGATTGGGCTAGGTTACACTTCTTGTAGCACCTCTTGTGTTCCTCCGCTCTTGTCCGCACCGCTCGACCACTCTGCCCGATGTACCTCGCACTGCAATCCCCGCAAACCATTTCATATATCCCACTGTTTTCCAGTGGCTCAACTTTATCTTTAGTTTTGTTTATGAAAATTTTAAGATTTTGTTTGTTATAGAAAGCAATTCTAAATTTGTCTTTCGGGAATAATTTGCTAATTTTTTCGGACGGGAAACCATAATAGGGCAATTTTACCCACTTAAGTTTTTCCTTAATAGTTACCCCTGAATTGTAAAGTAGCTGTTGGGCTCTTATGGAGCGTTTCTTGCGGAGCATTTTGTCCACCATTTTTTCACTGTAGCCATTTGTAGTTGCTATAGATTTGATTTTCATCAATTCCTCGTTAAATTTTCCTATCGAGAGGGGAATATTAAGTAGTCTATTCAGTAGGAAGTGAAATGTGGATAACTTTTGGGATATATGATGGCGGGAGTCAGCAGGAATTACATGGTCTGTAGTGGTGGTTTTGCGATATAATTGAAAATCGAATCCTTTTTCCCTTTTAGTCACTGTAACGTCAAGAAAACTTAGTTTTCCTTCATTTTCTTTTTCACACGTAAACTTAATATTATTACACTGAGAATTTAAAACCGACAAAAAACTGTGCAGTTGTCTTACAGTGCCAGTCCATATTGCAAAGATGTCATCCACGTAGCGGACCCAGAAGTAAATGTTTTTTGTGTTAACTGAACTATTCATAAACAATTTTTGTTCGAACTCGTCCATGAAAAGGTCGGCTAGGAGCGGTGACAAAGGTGACCCCATGGCTAAACCTTCCGTTTGTCTAAAATAATCACCATTAAATTTAAAATAGTTTTGCTCCACACACACTTTGGCAAGGGTCACTAGGTCACTGACGACGTTTGTGTCCGTCACTGTATTTGATAAAACTTTCTTTGCCACATTGACTGCTTCCATCGCCGGGATGTTGGTAAAGAGGTTCACCACATCAAAAGACACTAAAAAATATTTGGTGGTGGGGGGTTTTATTTTGGAAAGTTGCTCACAAAAAGCCACAGTATTCTTCACTCCATATCTTGGCTGGAAAATAGTCAACTCTCTAAATCTAGAATTCAGCACCGCCGCGAGTTTTCTGGAAGGAGAATTCACACTGGAGATGACTGGTCGGATAGGAATGTTTAATTTATGCAATTTAGGGAGGCCGAAAAAGTTGGGAGCTCTTGGATTCATAGTAGTTGCTTTGTAAATTTCGCTGGACTTTAGAAAAGTTGGAGTGGAGGAAAGCGATTTTTTCACAATTTCCTGGAATTTTTTAGTGGGGTCCGATGAAACTTTACTATCTTGTTATTCTTAATGAAGTCGTAACATTTATCCGTGTAGTCCTCTCTCTTCATCACTACCATTGCGTTCCCCTTGTCCGCCTTTTCAATGATTAAATTGTTCTCTCTCAATCGCTTCTGAATAGAACTAATAACTTTGCGCTCCCCCGACTCGGTTCTCGTTGGGACTTTTAGTAAGCTAGGGAGTTTTTGAGCGATTATAGTTTTCAAACCAATATCCCGTTTCTCCAAGGACACATCACAGTCTAGTGCCAGATTCTCGACCTCCTTTGCTCCGACTGGAGTACTGGGTACAAACTTGAGTCCTTTTTCCAGTAGGGCTATTTCTTTCGTGTCGAACACTACGTCCGAAAGATTGATCACTCTGTCGTGGAAGGTTATGGGAGCGTTCCCCCTTTGAGGTTCCTGATGGGAAACCAATTTTTTCTCTTGCAAGCGCTTAAGTTTATCATTGATGACTAACCTCTTTTTACGTGCTGTCACACTGCTCTTTTCTCGTACATAGTCGTCTAATAAGGTCCATTCCGTCCAGTGAAGGTCCCGCCACAGTTCCCTTGTGAGTAGGAACCTGTATTCTTCCATGCTGTTCCTTTTTGCGTACCATCCTTGGAGTTCCTTCTTAACCCATATGCGTTGCGCTTCCTGGACTGCTTGACGTCCTCTTGTCGATCTGCTGTTGGTCTTCACGTTGACGTAGTTCGGGACACATCCTAAGGCGAGACATCTACTGTTGAAGTAGATGTTTAACGACGCTATCCTGGATTTAATTGTCACAGTCCGAAAGGGAGGAGGATGGACAAGAAGGAAGAGTTGGAGATCCGGAGAACAATGAAGAAACATCCTTTACTCAATGACATTCTGTTTGAAAACGTATCACCTCTCCTGGAAGCCTCCCTAGCAATAACAGAAAAACAGAACCAATAACCCCTTCCCCCCAACTCCCATTGACTCCTAACCCGTACCTTTATCCCCATTAGCCATTGACTCAAATTATACTGACCAATGAAATCCCTAGCTTACTAATCCCCTCCCCTTTCCCCTAATTTCCCCTTTCTTAACCCACCTTCCAATCCCCCCCACTCACTAACGTTTTTCCTGGTGTTTCCTACCCTCTCCCACATACTTTCGTACCTACCCCCGTACTCCCCTCCCCGCCCCCTCTTCCCACAACTCCCCCACCCTTTCCAGAAGAGAGTATATATACAATGATTGTGACTTTAAACTTTGTACCTGAGGATGACGCCGTAGCGTCGAAACTAGTCGTACCTGTAATAAATTGGTGGATTGGAACAAAGTGTTTCTTTTTCATTTATTATAAATTGGTGGATTGGAACAAAGTGTTTCTTTTTCATTTATTAAAATGAACTTCCACAAAGTTGAGGCTGAAACTATTGAACTAATGTGTATTGTTGTTCATTTTCATCAAATAAACGAAATAAAACCCAGAATAAATCCTGAAAGGCAAGAAATGAGCATAAAAGATGCTTCAGCGGAAGTGTTAATGTTACTAAAAGAGCCCAAATTTCTAAAAATATTGCGAAAAACAACAATTTTCAGTTTTAGAGTGAATGTTTGAGGTGTATAAAAGGCATTTATTTCATTTTTAGAAAATTTAATTTTTCACATTTTTCCATGAAAAGTGCCAATACCCCCCCTTTGGGTTCTAGGTGAAAATCTTACTCGACACAAATCAAACAAAAATGTTTCCATGGTGTGTTTTGTTGTTCATTTTCATCAAATAATCAAAATAAAACCCAGAATAAATCCTGAAAGACAAGGAATGAGCATAAAAGGTGTTTCAGCACAAGTGTAAATGTTATTAAAAGAGCCCAAATTTCTAAAAATATTGCGAAAAACCACAATCTTCTGTTTAAGAGTGAATGTTTGAGGTTAATAGAAGGCATTTATTTCAATTTTAGAAAATTAAATTTTTCACATTTTTCCATGAAAAGTGCCAATACCCCCCCCTTGGGTTCTAGGTTAAAATCTCACTCGACACATATAAAAAAAAAATGTTTCCATGGTGTGTATTGTTGTTCATTTTCATCAAATAAACAAAATAAAACACAGAACAAATAATGAAATACAAGAAATGAGCAAAAAAGATGCTTCAGCGCAAGTGTTAATATTACTTAAAGGGCCCAAATTTCTAAAAATATTGCGAAAAACCACAATTTTCTGTTTAAGAGTGAATGTTTTAGGTGTCTAGAAGGCATTTATTTCAATTTTAGAAGATTTAACTTTTCACATTTTTCCATGAAAAGTCCCTTTGGGTGTTAGGTGAAAATCTCACTCGACACAAATCAAACAAAAATGTTTCCATGGTGTGTATTTTTGTTCATTTTCATCAAATAAACAAAATAAAACCCAGAAAAAATCCTGAAAGACAAGAAATGAGCATAAAAGATGCTTCAGCGGGGTTGTTAATGTTACTAAAAGAGCCCAAATTTCTAAAAATATTGCGAAAAACAACAATCTCCAGTTTTAGAGTGAATGTTTGAGGTGTTTAGAAGGCATTTATTTCATTTTTAGAAAATTTAATTTTTTACATTTACCATGAAAAATGCCAATACCCCAATATGCCAATTTGGGTTCAAGGTGAAAATCTCACTCGACACAAATCAAACAAAAATGTTTCCATGGTGTGTATTCTTGTTTATTTTCATCAAATAAAAAAAATAAACCCAGAATAAATACTGAAATACAAGAAATGATTATAAAAGATGCTTCAGCGCAAGTGTTAATGTTACTAAAAGAGCCAAAATTTCTAAAAATATTGCGAAAAACAACAATATTCAGTTTAAGAGTGAATGTTTTAGGTGTATAGAAGGCATTTATTTCAATTTTAGAAGATTTAATTTTTCACATTTTTCCATGAAAAGTCACTTTGGGTGTTAGGTGAAAATCTCACTCGACACAGTTCAAACAAAAATGCTTCCATGGTGTGTATTGTTGTTCATTTTCATCAAATATACAAAATAAAACCCAGAATAAATACTGAAATACAAGAAATGAGCATAAAAGATGCTTCAGCGGAAGTGTTAATGTTACTAAAAGAGCCCAAATTTCTAAAAATATTGGAAAAACAACTACCTTCAGTTTAAGAGTGAATGTTTTAGGTGTATAGAAGGCATTTATTTCATTTTTAGAAAATTTAATTTTTCACATTTATCCATGAAAAGTGCCAATACCCCCCCCTTTGGGTTCTAGGTGAAAATCTCACTCGACACAAATCAAACAAAAATGTTTCCATGGTGTGTATTGTTGTTCATTTTCATCAAATAAACAAAATAAAACCCAGAATAAATCCTGAAATACAAGAAATGAGCATAAAAGATACTTCAGCGGAAGTATAAATGTTACTAAAAGACCCCAAATTTCTAAAAATATAGCGAAAAAAAACAATTTTCCGTTTTAGAGTGAATGTTTGAGGTGTATAAAAGGCATTTATTTCATTTTTAGAAAATATAATTTTTCACATTTTTCCATGAAAAGTGCCAATACCCCCCCTTTGGGTTCTAGGTGAAAATCTCACTCGACACAAATCAAACTAAATGTTTCCATGGTGTGTATTGGTTTTCATTTTCATCAAATTAACAAAATAAAACCCAGAATAAATCCTGAAAGACAAGGAATGAGCATAAAAGATGCTTAAGCGCAAGTGTAAATGTTACTAAAAGAGCCCAAATTTCTAAAAATATTGCGAAAAACCACAATCTTCTGTTTAAGAGTGAATGTTTGAGGTGTATAGAAGGCATTTATTTCAATTTTAGAAAATTAAATTTTTCACATTTTTCCATGAAAAGTGCCATTACCCCCCCCCTTTGGGTTCTATGTGAAAATTTCACTCAACACAAATCAAAAAAAAAGTTTCCATGGTGAGTATTGTTGTTCATTTTCATCAAATAAACAAAATTAAACCCAGAATAAATCCTGAAAGGCAAGAAATGAGCATAAAAGATGCTTAGGCGCAAGTGTTATTCTTACTAAAAGAGCCCAAAGTTCTAAAAATATTGCGAAAAACCACAATTTTCTGTTTAAGAGTGAATGTTTTAGGTGTATAGAAGGCATTTATTTCAATTTTAGAAGATTTAATTTTTCACATTTTTCCATGAAAAGTCCCTTTGGGTGTTAGGTAAAAATCTCACTCGACACAAATCAAACAAAAATGTTTCCATGGTGTGTATTGTTGTTCATTTTCATCAAATATACAAAATAAAACCCAGAATAAATACTGAAATACAAGAAATGAGCATAAAAGATGCTTCAGCGGAAGTGTTAATGTTACTAAAAGAGCCCAAATTTCTAAAAATATTGGAAAAACAACTACCTTCAGTTTAAGAGTGAATGTTCGAGGTGTATAGAAGGCATTTATTTCATTTTTAGAAAATTTAATTTTTCACATTTATCCATGAAAAGTGCCAATACCCCCCCTTTGGGTTCTGGGTGAAAATCTCACTCGACACAAATCAAACAAAAATGTTTCCATGGTGTGTATTGGTTTTCATTTTCATCAAATTAACAAAATAAAACCCAGAATAAATCCTGAAAGACAAGAAATGAGCATAAAAGATGCTTCAGCGCAAGTGTTAATGTTACTAAAAGAGCCAAAATTTTTAAAAATATTGCGAAAAACAAAATTTTCAGATTTAGAGTGAATGTTTGAGGTGTGTAGAAGGCATTTATTTAATTTTTAGAAAATGTATTTTTTCTCATTTTTCCATGAAAAGTGCCAATACCCCCCCCCTTTGGGTTCTAGGTGAAAATCTCACTTGACACAAATCAAACAAAAATGTTTCCATGGTGTGTATTGTTGTTCATTTTCATCAAATAAACAAAATAAAACCCAGAATAAATCCTGAAATACAAGGAATGAGCATAAAAGATGCTTCAGCGCAATTGTTAATGTTACTAAAAGAGCCCAAATTTCTAAAAATATTGCGAAAAACAACAATTTTCAGATTTAGAGTGAATGTTTGAGGTGTATAGAAGGCATTTATTTCATTCTTAGAAAATGTTTTTTTAAGCATTTTTCCATGAAAAGTGCCGATACCCCCCCTTTGGGTTCTAGGTGAAAATCTCACTCGACACATATCAAACAAAAATGTTTCCATGGTGTGTATTGTTGTTCATTTTCATCAAATAAACAAAATTAAACCCAGAATAAATCCTGAAAGACAAGAAATGAGCATAAAAGATGCTTCAGCGCAAGTGTTAATATTACTTAAAGGGCCCAAATTTCTAAAAATATTGCGAAAAACAACAATTTTCAGTTTAAGAGTGAATGTCTGAGGTGTATAGAAGGCATTTATTTCATTTTTAGAAAAATTAATTTTTCACATTTTTCCATGAAAAGTGCCAATACCCCCCCCCTTTGGGTTCTAGGTGAAAATCTCACTCGACACAAATCAAACAAAAATGTTTCCATGGTTTGTATTGTTGTTCATTTTCATCAAATTAACAAAATAAAACCCAGAATAAATCCTGAAAGACAAGAAATGAGCATAAAAGATGCTTCAGCGCTAGTGTTAATGTTACTAAAAGAGCCCAAATTTTCAAAAATATTGCGAAAAACAAAATTTTCAGATTTAGAGTGAATGTTTGAGGTGTGTAGAAGGCATTTATATCATTTTTAGAAAAATTAATTTTTCACATTTTTCCATGAAAAGTGCCAATACCCCCCCTTTGGGTTCTAGGTTAAAATCTCACTCGACACAAATCAAAAAAAATGTTTCCATGGTGTGTATTGTTGTTCATTTTCATCAACTAAACAAAATTAACCCAGAATAAATCCAGAAAGGCAAGAAATGAGCATAAAAGATGCTTAAGCGCAAGTGTTATTCTTAATATAAGAGCCCAAATTTCTAAAAATATTGCGAAAAACCACAATTTTCTGTTTAAGAGTGAATGTTTTAGGTGTATATAAGGCATTTATTTCAATTTTAGAAGATTTAATTTTTCACATTTTTCCATGAAAAGTCCCTTTGGGTGTTAGGTGAAAATCTCACTCGACACAGTTCAAACAAAAATGCTTCCATGGTGTGTATTGTTGTTCATTTTCATCAAATATACAAAATAAAACCCAGAATAAATACTGAAATACAAGAAATGAGCATAAAAGATGCTTCAGCGGAAGTGTTAATGTTACTAAAAGAGCCTAAATTTCTAAAAATATTGGAAAAACAACTACCTTCAGTTTAAGAGTGAATGTTTGAGGTGTATAAAAGGCATTTATTTCATTTTTAGAAAATTTAATTTTTCACATTTATCCATGAAAAGTGCCAATACCCCCCCCTTTGGGTTCTAGGTGAAAATCTCACTCGACACAAATCAAACAAAAATGTTTCCATGGTGTGTATTGTTGTTCATTTTCATCAAATAAAAAAATAAAACCCAGAATAAATACTGAAATACAAGAAATGATTATAAAAGATGTTTCAGCGGAGGTATAAATGTTACTAAAAGAGCGCAAATTTCTAAAAATATTGCGAAAAACAACAATTTTCAGATTTAGAGTGAATGTTTGAGGTGTGTAGAAGGCATTTATTTCATTTTTAGAAAATGTATTTTTTCTCATTTTTTCATGAAAAGTGCCAATACCCCCCCCTTTGGGTTCTAGGTGAAAAACTCACTCGAAACAAATCAAACAAAAATGTTTCCATGGTGTGTATTGTTGTTCATTTTCATCAAATAAACAAAATAAAACCCAGAATAAATCCTGAAAGACAAGGAATGAGCATAAAAGATGCTTCAGCGCAAGTGTTAATGTTACTAAAAGAGCCCAAATTTCTAAAAATATTGCGAAAAACCACAATCTTCTGTTTAAGAGTGAATGTTTGAGGTGTATAGAAGGCATTTATTTCAATTTTAGAAAATTAAATTTTTACATTTTTCCATGAAAAGTTCCAATACCCCCCCCTTGGGTTCTAGGTTAAAAGCTCACTCGACACATATAAAAAAAAAATGTTTCCATGGTGTGTATTGTTGTTCATTTTCATCAAATAAACAAAATAAAACACAAAACAAATACTGAAATACAAGAAATGAGCAAAAAGGATGCTTCAGCGCAAGTGTTAATATTACTTAAAGGGCCCAAATTTCTAAAAATATTGCGAAAAACAAAAATTTTCCGTTTTAGAGTGAATGTTTGAGGTGTATAAAAGGCATTTATTTCAATTTTAGAAAATTTAATTTTTCACATTTTTCCATGAAAAGTGCCAATACCCCCCCCTTTGGGTTATAGGTTAAAATCTCACTCGACACAAATCAAACAAAAATGTTTCCATGGTGTGTATTGGTTTTCATTTTCATCAAATTAACAAAATAAAACCCAGAATAAATCCTGAAAGACAAGAAATGAGCATAAAAGATGCTTCAGCGCTAGTGTTAATGTTACTAAAAGAGCCCAAATTTTCAAAAATATTGCGAAAAACAAAATTTTCAGATTTAGAGTGAATGTTTGAGGTGTGTAGAAGGCATTTATTTCATTTTTAGAAAATGTATTTTTTCTCATTTTTTCATGAAAAGTGCCAATACCCCCCCCTTTGGGTTCTAGGTGAAAAACTCACTCGAAACAAATCAAACAAAAATGTTTCCATGGTGTGTATTGTTGTTCATTTTCATCAAATAAACAAAATGAAACCCAGAATAAATCCTGAAAGACAAGGAATGAGCATAAAAGATGCTTCAGCGCAAGTGTTAATGTTACTAAGAGAGCCCAAATTTCTAAAAATATTGCGAAAAACCACAATCTTCTGTTTAAGAGTGAATGTTTGAGGTGTATAGAAGGCATTTATTTCAATTTTAGAAAATTAAATTTTTACATTTTTCCATGAAAAGTTCCAATACCCCCCCCTTGGGTTCTAGGTTAAAAGCTCACTCGACACATATCAAAAAAAAATGTTTCCATGGTGTGTATTGTTGTTCATTTTCATCAAATAAACAAAATAAAACACAAAACAAATACTGAAATACAAGAAATGAGCAAAAAAGATGCTTCAGCGCAAGTGTTAATATTACTTAAAGGGCCCAAATTTCTAAAAATATTGCGAAAAACAAAAATTTTCCGTTTTAGAGTGAATGTTTGAGGTGTATAAAAGGCATTTATTTCAATTTTAGAAAATTTAATTTTTCACATTTTTCCATGAAAAGTGCCAATACCCCCCCTTTGGGTTCTAGGTGAAAATCTCACTCGACACAAATCAAACAAAAATGTTTCCATGGTGTGTATTGTTGTTCATTTTCATCAAATAAACAAAATAAAACCCAGAATAAATCCTGAAAGAAAAGAAATGAGCATAAAAGATGCTTCAGCGCAATTGTTAATGTTACTAAAAGATCCCAAATTTTAAAAAATATTGCGAAAAACAACAATTTTCAGATTTAGAGTGAATGTTTGAGGTGTATAGAAGGCATTTATTTCATTTTTAGAAGATTTATTTTTCACATTTTTCCATGAAAAGTCCCTTTGGGTGTTAGGTGAAAATCTCACTCGACACAAATCAAACAAAAATGTTTCCATGGTGTTTATTGTTGTTCATTTTCATCAAATAAACAAAATAAAACCCAGAATAAATCCTGAAAGAAAAGAAATGAGCATAAAAGATGCTTCAGCGCTAGTGTTATTGTTACTAAAAGAGCCCAAATTTCTAAAAATATTGCGAAAAACCACAATCTTCTGTTTTAAAGTGAATGTTCGAGGTGTATAGAAGGCATTTATTTCATTTTTAGAAATTTTATTTTTTCACAATTTTCCATGAAAAGTGCCAATACCCTCCCCCTTTGGGTTCTAGGTGAAAATCTCACCAAACATATCACACAAAAATCTTTCCATGGTGTGTATTGTTGTTCATTTTCATCAAATAAACAAAATAAAACCCAGAATAAATCCTGAAAGAAAAGAAATGAGCATAAAAGATGCTTCAGCGCAATTGTTAATGTTACTAAAAGATCCCAAATTTCTAAAAATATTGCGAAAAACAACAATTTTCAGATTTAGAGTGAATGTTTGAGGTGTATAGAAGGCATTTATTTCATTTTTAGAAAATGTTTTTTATCACATTTTTCCATGAATAGTGCCAATATCCCCCCCTTTGGGTTCTAGGTGAAAATCTCACTCGACACAAATCAAACAAAAATGTTTCCATGGTGTGTATTGTTGTTCATTTTCATCAAATAAAAAAAATAAAACCCAGAATAAATACTGAAATACAAGAAATGATTATAAAAGATGCTTCAGCGCAAGTGTTAATGTTACTAAAAGAGCCAAAATTTCTAAAAATATTGCGAAAAAAAACAATTTTCAGTTTAAGAGTGAATGTTTGAGGTGTATAGAAGGCATTTATTTTATTTTTAGAAAATGTATTT
Organism: Hetaerina americana; assembly: GCF_022747635.1. NCBI lineage: Eukaryota > Metazoa > Arthropoda > Insecta > Odonata > Calopterygidae > Hetaerina > Hetaerina americana. The sequence goes on along the minus strand of NW_027286997.1, from coordinate 267,413 downwards.
TTTCTCATTTTTCCATGAAAAGTGCCAATACCCCCCCCTTTGGGTTCTAGGTGAAAATCTCACTCGACACATATCAAACAAACATGTTTCCATGGTGTGTATTGTTGTTCATTTTCATCAAATAAACAAAATAAAACCCAGAATAAATCCTGAAATACAAGAAATGAACATAAAAGATACTTCAGCGGAAGTATAAATGTTACTAAAAGACCCCAAATTTCTAAAAATATTGCGAAAAAAAACAATTTTCCGTTTTAGAGTGAATGTTTGAGGTGTATAAAAGGCATTTATTTCATTTTTAGAAAATTTAATTTTTCACATTTTTCCATGAAAAGTGCCAATACCCCCCCCATTGGGTTCTAGGTGAAAATCTCACTCGACACAAATCAAACAAAAATGTTTCCATGGTGTGTATTGGTTTTCATTTTCATCAAATTAACAAAATAAAACCCAGAATAAATCCTGAAAGACAAGAAATGAGCATAAAAGATGCTTCAGCGCAAGTGTTAATGTTACTAAAAGAGCCCAAATTTCTAAAAATATTGCGAAAAACCACAATCTTCTGTTTAAGAGTGAATGTTAGAGGTGTATAGAAGGCATTTATTTCATTCTAAGAAAATGTTTTTTTACACATTTTTCCATGAAAAGTGCCGATACCCCTCCATTTGGGTTCTAGGTTAAAATCTCACTCGACACAAATCAAACAAAAATGTTTCCATGGTGTGTATTGGTTTTCATTTTCATCAAATTAACAAAATAAAACCCAGAATAAATCCTGAAAGACAAGAAATGAGCATAAAAGATGCTTCAGCGCAAGTGTTAATGTTACTAAAAGAGCCCAAATTTTCAAAAATATTGCGAAAAACAAAATTTTCAGATTTAGAGTGAATGTTTGAGGTGTGTAGAAGGCATTTATTTCATTTTTAGAAAATGTATTTTTTCTCATTTTTCCATGAAAAGTTCCAATACCCCCCCTTTGGGTTCTAGGTGAAAATCTCACTCGACACAAATCAAACAAAAATGTTTCCATGGTGTGTATTGTTGTTCATTTTCATCAAATAAACAAAATAAAACCCAGAATAAATCCTGAAATACAAGAAATGAACATAAAAGATACTTCAGCGGAAGTATAAATGTTACTAAAAGACCCCAAATTTCTAAAAATATTGCGAAAAAAAACAATTTTCAGTTTTAGAGTGAATGTTTGAGGTGTATAAAAGGCATTTATTTCATTTTTAGAAAATTTAATTTTTCACATTTTTCCATGAAAAGTGCCAATACCCCCCCTTTGGGTTCTGGGTGAAAATCTCACTCGACACAAATCAAACAAAAATGTTTCCATGGTGTGTATTGGTTTTCATTTTCATCAAATTAACAAAATAAAACCCAGAATAAATCCTGAAAGACAAGAAATGAGCATAAAAGATGCTTCAGCGCAAGTGTTAATGTTACTAAAAGAGCCCAAATTTTCAAAAATATTGCGAAAAACCACAATCTTCTGTTTAAGAGTGAATGTTAGAGGTGTATAGAAGGCATTTATTTCATTCTAAGAAAATGTTTTTTTACACATTTTTCCATGAAAAGTGCCGATACCCCTCCATTTGGGTTCTAGGTTAAAATCTCACTCGACACAAATCAAACAAAAATGTTTCCATGGTGTGTATTGGTTTTCATTTTCATCAAATTAACAAAATAAAACCCAGAATAAATCCTGAAAGACAAGAAATGAGCATAAAAGATGCTTCAGCGCAAGTGTTAATGTTACTAAAAGAGCCCAAATTTCTAAAAATATTGCGAAAAACCACAATCTTCTGTTTAAGAGTGAATTTTAGAGGTGTATAGAAGGCATTTATTTCATTCTAAGAAAATGTTTTTTTACACATTTTTCCATGAAAAGTGCCGATACCCCTCCATTTGGGTTCTAGGTTAAAATCTCACTCGACACAAATCAAACAAAAATGTTTCCATGGTGTGTATTGGTTTTCATTTTCATCAAATTAACAAAATAAAACCCAGAATAAATCCTGAAATACAAGAAATGAACATAAAAGATACTTCAGCGGAAGTATAAATGTTACTAAAAGAGCCCAAATTTCTAAAAATATTGCGAAAAACCACAATCTTCTGTTTAAGAGTGAATGTTAGAGGTGTATAGAAGGCATTTATTTCATTCTAAGAAAATGTTTTTTTACACATTTTTCCATGAAAAGTGCCGATACCCCTCCATTTGGGTTCTAGGTTAAAATCTCACTCGACACAAATCAAACAAAAATGTTTCCATGGTGTGTATTGGTTTTCATTTTCATCAAATTAACAAAATAAAACCCAGAATAAATCCTGAAAGACAAGAAATGAGCATAAAAGATGCTTCAGCGCAAGTGTTAATGTTACTAAAAGAGCCCAAATTTTCAAAAATATTGCGAAAAACAAAATTTTCAGATTTAGAGTGAATGTTTGAGGTGTGTAGAAGGAATTTATTTCATTTTTAGAAAATGTATTTTTTCTCATTTTTCCATGAAAAGTTCCAATACCCCCCCCTTTAGGTTCTAGGTGAAAATCTCACTCGACACAAATCAAACAAAAATGTTTCCATGGTGTGTATTGTTGTTCATTTTCATCAAATAAACAAAATAAAACCCAGAATAAATCCTGAAAGACAAGGAATGAGCATAAAAGATGCTTCAGCGCAGGTGTTAATGTTACTAAAAGAGCCCAAATTTCTAAAAATATTGCGAAAAACCACAATCTTCTGTTTAAGAGTGAATGTTTTAGGTGTAAAGAATGCATTTATTTCAATTTTAGAAGATTTATTTTTCACATTTTTCCATGAAAAGTCCCTTTGGGTGTTAGGTGAAAATCTCACTCGACACAAATCAAACAAAAATGTTTCCATGGTGTGCATTGTTGTTCATTTTCATCAAATAAACAAAATAAAACCCAGAATAAATCCTGAAAGAAAAGAAATGAGCATAAAAGATGCTTCAGCGCAATTGTTAATGTTACTAAAAGATCCCAAATTTCTAAAAATATTGCGAAAAACAACAATTTTCAGATTTAGAGTGAATGTTTGAGGTGTATAGAAGGCATTTATTTCATTTTTAGAAAATGTTTTTTTTCACATTTTTCCATGAATAGTGCCAATATCCCCCCCTTTGGGTTCTAGGTGAAAATCTCACTCGACACAAATCAAACAAAAATGTTTCCATGGTGTGTATTGTTGTTCATTTTCATCAAATAAAAAAAATAAAACCCAGAATAAATACTGAAATACAAGAAATGATTATAAAAGATGCTTCAGCGGAAGTATAAATGTTACTAAAAGACCCCAAATTTCTAAAAATATTGCGAAAAAAAACAATTTTCCGTTTTAGAGTGAATGTTTGAGGTGTATAGAAGGCATTTATTTCAATTTTAGAAAATTAAATTTTTCACATTTTTCCATGAAAAGTGCCATTACCCCCCCTTTGGGTTCTAGGTGAAAATTTCACTCAACACAAATCAAACAAAAATGTTTCCATGGTGTGTATTGTTGTTCATTTTCATCAACTAAACAAAATTAAACCCAGAATAAATCCTGAAAGGCAAGAAATGAGCATAAAAGATGCTTAGGCGCAAGTGTTATTCTTACTAAAAGAGCCCAAAGTTCTAAAAATATTGCGAAAAACCACAATTTTCTGTTTAAGAGTGAATGTTTTAGGTGTATAGAAGGCATTTATTTCAATTTTAGAAAATTTAATTTTTCACATTTTTCCATGAAAAGTCCCTTTGGGTTCTAGGTGAAAATCTCACTCGACACAAATCAAACAAAAATGTTTCCATGGTGTGTATTGTTGTTCATTTTCATCAAATAAACAAAATTAAACCCAGAATAAATCCTGAAAGACAAGAAATGAGCATAAAAGATGCTTCAGCGCAAGTGTTAATATTACTTAAAGGGCCCAAATTTCTAAAAATATTGCGAAAAACAACAATTTTCAGTTTAAGAGTGAATGTCTGAGGTGTATAGAAGGCATTTATTTCATTTTTAGAAAAATTAATTTTTCACATTTTTCCATGAAAAGTGCCAATACACCCCCCCTTTGGGTTCTAGGTGAAAATCTCACTCGACACATATCAAACAAACATGTTTCCATAATGTGTATTGTTGTTCATTTTCATCAGATAAACGAAATAAAACCCTGAATTAATCCTGAAAGGCAAGAAATGAGCATAAAAGATGCTTCAGCGGAAGTGTTAATGTTACTAAAAGAGCCCAAATTTCTAAAAATATTGCGAAAAACAACAATTTTCAGTTTTAGAGTGAATGTTTGAGGTGTATAAAAGGCATTTATTTCATTTTTAGAAAATTTAATTTTTCACATTTTTCCATGAAAAGTGCCAATACCCCCCCTTTGGGTTCTAGGTGAAAATCTCACTCGACACAAATCAAACAAAAATGTTTCCATGGTGTGTTTTGTTGTTCATTTTCATCAAATAATCAAAATAAAACCCAGAATAAATCCTGATAGACAAGGAATGAGCATAAAAGGTGTTTCAGCACAAGTGTAAATGTTATTAAAAGAGCCCAAATTTCTAAAAATATTGCGAAAAACCACAATCTTCTGTTTAAGAGTGAATGTTTGAGGTGTATAGAAGGCATTTATTTCAATTTTAGAAAATTAAATTTTTCACATTTTTCCATGAAAAGTGGCAATACCCCCCCCTTGGGTTCTAGGTTAAAATCTCACTCGACACATATCAAAAAAAAAAGTTTCCATGGTGTGTATTGTTGTTCATTTTCATCAAATAAACAAAATAAAACACAGAACAAATACTGAAATACAAGAAATGAGCATAAAAGATGCTTCAGCGGAAGTGTTAATGTTACTAAAAGAGCCCAAATTTCTAAAAATATTGCGAAAAACAACAATTTTCCGTTTTAGAGTGAATGTTTGAGGTGTATAAAAGGCATTTATTTCATTTTTAGAAAATTTAATTTTTCACATTTTTCCATGAAAAGTGCCAATACCCCCCCTTTGGGTTCTAGGTGAAAATCTCACTCGACACAAATCAAACAAAAATGTTTCCATGGTGTGTATTGTTGTTCATTTTCATCAACTAAACAAAATTAAACCCAGAATAAATCCTGAAAGGCAAGAAATGAGCATAAAAGATGCTTAAGCGCAAGTGTTATTCTTACTATAAGAGCCCAAATTTCTAAAAATATTCCGAAAAACCACAATTTTCTGTTTAAGAGTGAATGTTTGAGGTGTATAGAAGGCATTTATTTCAATTTTAGAAGATTTAATTTTTCACATTTTTCCATGAAAAGTCCCTTTGGGTTCTAGGTGAAAATCTCACTCGACACAAATCAAACAAAAATGTTTCCATGGTGTGTATTGTTGTTCATTTTCATCAAATAAACAAAAATAAACCCAGAATAAATCCTGAAAGACAAGAAATGAGCATAAAAGATGCTTCACCGCAATTGTTAATGTTACTAAAAGAGCCCAAATTTCTAAAAATATATTGCGAAAAACAACAATTTTCCGTTTTAGAATGAATGTTTGAGGTGTATAAAAGGCATTTATTTCATTTTTAGAAAATTTAATTTTTCACATTTTTACATGAAAAGTGCCAATACCCCTCCTTTGGGTTCTAGGTGAAAATTTCACTCGACACCAATCAAAAAAAAATGTTTCCATGGTGTGTATTGTTGTTCATTTTCATCAACTAAAAAAAATTAAACCCAGAATAAATCCTGAAAGGCAAGAAATGAGCATAAAAGATGCTTTAGCGCAAGTGATATTCTTAATATAAGAGCCCAAATTTCTAAAAATATTGCGAAAAACCACAATTTTCTGTTTAAGAGTGAATGTTTGAGGTGTATAGAAGGCATTTATTTCAATTTTAGAAAATTAAATTTTTCACATTTTTCCATGAAAAGTGCCAATACCCCCCCCCTTGGGTTCTAGGTTAAAAACTCACTCGACACATATCAAAAAAAAATGTTTCCATGGTGTGTATTGTTGTTCATTTTCATCAAATAAACAAAATAAAACACAGAACAAATAATGAAATACAAGAAATGAGCAAAAAAGATGCTTCAGCGCAAGTGTTTATATTACTTAAAGGGCCCAAATTTCTAAAAATATTGCGAAAAACCACAATTTTCTGTTTAAGAGTGAATGTTTGAGGTGTATAGAAGGCATTTATTTCATTTTTAGAAAATGTTTTTTTTCACATTTTTCCATGAATAGTGCCAATATCCCCCCCTTTGGGTTCTAGGTGAAAATCTCACTCGACAAAAATCAAACAAAAATGTTTCCATGGTGTGTATTCTTGTTCATTTTCATCAAATAAAAAGAATAAAACCCAGAATAAATACTGAAATACAAGAAATGATTATAAAAGATGCTTCAGCGCAAGTGTTAATGTTACTAAAAGAGCCAAAATTTCTAAAAATATTGCGAAAAACAACAATATTCAGTTTAAGAGTGAATGTTTGAGGTGTATAGAAGGCATTTATTTCATTTTTAGAATAATTAATTTTTCACATTTTTCCATGAAAAGTGCCAATACCCCCCCCTTTGGGTTCTAGGTGAAAATCTCACTCGACACAAATCAAACAAACATGTTTCCATGGTGTGTATTGTTGTTCATTTTCATCAAATAAACAAAATAAAACCCAGACAAAATCCTGAAATACAAGAAATGAGCATAAAAGATACTTCAGCGGAAGTATAAATGTTACTAAAAGACCCCAAATTTCTAAAAATATTGCGAAAAAAAACAATTTTCCGTTTTAGAGTGAATGTTTGAGGTGTATAAAAGGCATTTATTTCATTTTTAGAAAATATAATTTTTCACATATCTCCATGAAAAGTGCCAATACCCCCCCTTTGGGTTCTAGGTGAAAATCTCACTCGACACAATACAAACAAAAATGTTTCCATGGTGTGTATTGGTTTTCATTTTCATCAAATTAACAAAATAAAACCCAGAATAAATCCTGAAAGACAAGGAATGAGCATAAAAGATGCTTAGGCGCAAGTGTAAATGTTACTAAAAGAGCCCAAATTTCTAAAAATATTGCGAAAAACCACAATCTTCTGTTTAAGAGTGAATGTTTGAGGTGTATAGAAGGCATTTATTTCAATTTTAGAAAATTAAATTTTTCACATTTTTCCATGAAAAGTCCCTTTGGGTTCTAGGTGAAAATTTCACTCAACACAAATCAAACAAAAATGTTTCCATGGTGTGTATTGTTGTTCATTTTCATCTACTAAACAAAATTAAACCCAAAATAAATACTGAAATACAAGAAATGATTATAAAAGATGCTTCAGCGCAAGTGTTAATGTTACTAAAAGAGCCAAAATTTCTAAAAATATTGCGAAAAAATCAATCTATTTTTTAGAGTGAATGTTTGAGGTGTATAGAAGGCATTTATTTCATTTTTAGAAAATGTTATTTTTCACATTTTTCATGAAAAGTGCCAATATCCCCCCCTTTGGGTTCTAGGTGAAAATCTCACTCGACACATATCAAACAAAAATGTTTCCATGGTGTGTATTTTAGTTCATTTTCATCAAATAAACAAAATAAAACCCAGAATAAATCCTGAAAGACAAGAAATGAGCATAAAAGATGCTTCAGCGCAAGTGTTAATATTACTTAAAGGGCCCAAATTTCTAAAAATATTGCGAAAAACAACAATTTTCAGTTTAAGAGTGAATGTCTGAGGTGTATAGAAGGCATTTATTTCATTTTTAGAAAAATTAATTTTTCACATTTTTCCATGAAAAGTGCTAATACCCTCCCCTTTGGGTTCTAAGTGAAAATCTCACTCGCCACAAATCAAACAAAAATGTTTCCATGGTGTGTATTGGTTTTCATTTTCATCAAATTAACAAAATAAAACCCAGAATAAATCCTGAAAGACAAGAAATGAGCATAAAAGATGCTTCAGCGCAAGTGTTAATGTTACTAAAAGAGCCCAAATTTTCAAAAATATTGCGAAAAACAAAATTTTCAGATTTAGAGTGAATGTTTGAGGTGTGTAGAAGGCATTTATTTCATTTTTAGAAAATGTATTTTTTCTCATTTTTCCATGAAAAGTGCCAATACCCCCCCCTTTGGGTTCTAGGTGAAAATCTCACTCGTCACAAATCAAACAAAAATGTTTCCATGGTGTGTATTGTTGTTCATTTTCATCAAATAAAAAAAATAAAACCCAGAATAAATCCTGAAATACAAGGAATGAGCATAAAAGATGCTTCAGCGCAAGTGTAAATGTTACTAAAAGAGCCCAAATTTCTAAAAATATTGCGAAAAACCACAATCTTCTGTTTAAGAGTGAATGTTTGAGGTGTATAGAAGGCATTTATTTCAATTTTAGAAAATTAAATTTTTCACATTTTTCCATGAAAAGTGCCATTACCCTTTGGGTTCTAGGTGAAAATTTCACTCAACACAAATCAAACAAAAATGTTTCCATGGTGTGTATTGTTGTTCATTTTCATCAAATATACAAAATAAAACCAAGAATAAATACTGAAATACAAGAAATGAGCATAAAAGATGCTTCAGCGGAAGTGTTAATGTTACTAAAAGAGCCCAAATTTCTAAAAATATTGGAAAAACAACTACCTTCAGTTTAAGAGTGAATGTTCGAGGTGTATAGAAGGCATTTATTTCATTTTTAGAAAATTTAATTTTTCACATTTTTCCATGAATAGTGCCAATATCCCCCCCTTTGGGTTCTAGGTGAAAATCTCACTCAACACAAATCAAACAAAAATATTTCCATGGTGTGTATTGTTGTTCATATTCATCAAATAAAAAAAATGAAACCCAGAATAAATACTGAAATACATGAAATGATTATAAAAGATGCTTCAGCGCAAGTGTTAATGTTACTAAAAGAGCCCAAATTTCTAAAAATATTGCGAAAAACAACAATTTTCAGATTTAGAGTGAATGTTTGAGGTGTATAGAAGGCATTTATTTCATTCTTAGAAAATGTTTTTTTACACATTTTTCCATGAAAAGTGCCGATACCCCCCCCTTTGGGTTCTAGGTGAAAATCTCACTCGACACAAATCAAACAAAAATGTTTCCATGGTGTATATTGTTGTTCATTTTCATCAACTAAACAAAATTAAACCCAGAATAAATCCTGAAAGGCAAGAAATGAGCATAAAAGATGCTTAAGCGCAAGTGTTATTCTTACTATAAGAGCCCAAATTTCTAAAAATATTGCGAAAAACAACAATTTTCAGTTTTAGAGTGAATGTTGGAGGTGTATAAAAGGCATTTATTTCATTTTTAGAAAATTTAATTTTTCACATTTTTCCATGAAAAGTGCCAATATGCCCTTTGGGTTCTAGGTGAAAATCTCACTCGACACATATCAAACAAAAATGTTTCCATGGTGTGTATTGTTGTTCATTTTCATCAAATAAACAAAATAAAACCCAGAATAAATCCTGAAATACAAGAAATGAGCATTAAAGATACTTCAGCGGAAGTGTAAATGTTACTAAAAGAGCCCAAATTTCTAAAAATATTGCGAAAAACAACAATTTTCCGTTTTAGAGTGAATGTTTGAGGTGTATAAAAGGCATTTATTTCATTTTTAGACAATTTAATTTTTCACATTTTTCCATGAAAAGTGCCAATACCCCCCCCATTGGGTTCTAGGTGAAAATCTCACTCGACAAAAATCAAACAAAAATGTTTCCATGGTGTGTATTGTTGTTCATTTTCATCAAATAAACAAAATAAAACCCAGAATAAATCCTGAAAGACAAGAAATGAACATAAAAGATGCTTCAGCGCAATTGTTAATGTTACTAAAAGAGCCCAAATTTCTAAAAATATCGCGAAAAACAACAATTTTCAGATTTAGAGTGAATGTTTGAGGTGTATAGAAGGTATTTATTTCATTTTTAGAAAATGTTTTTTTTCACAATTTTCCATGAATTGTGCCAATACCCCCCCCTTTGGGTTCTAGGTGAAAATCTCACTCGACACAAATCAAACAAAAATGTTTCTATGGTGTGTATTGTTGTTCATTTTCATCAAATAAAAAAAATAAAACCCAGAATAAATACTGAAATACAAGAAATCAGCATAAAAGATGCTTCAGCGCAAGTGTTAATGTTACTAAAAGAGCCCAAATTTCTAAAAATATTGCGAAAAACAACAATTTTCAGATTTAGAGTGAATGTTTGAGGTGTATAGAAGGCATTTATTTTATTTTTAGAAAATATAATTTTTCCCATTTTTCCATGAAAAGTGCCAATACCCCCCCTTTGGGTTCTAGGTGAAAATCTCACTCGAAACAAATCAAACAAAAATGCTTCCATGGTGTGTATAATTGTTCATTTTCATCAAATAAACAAAATAAAACCCAGAATAAATACTGAAATACAAGAAATGAACATAAAAGATGCTTCAACGGGGTTGTCAATGTTACTAAAAGAGCCCAAATTTCTAAAAATATTGCGAAAAACCACAATCTTCTGTTTAAGAGTGAATGTTTGAGGTGTATAGAAGGCATTTATTTCAATTTTAGAAAATTAAATTTTTCACATTTTTCCATGAAAAGTGCCATTACCCCCCTTTGGGTTCTAGGTGAAAATTTCACTCGACACAAATCAAACAAAAATGTTTCCATGGTGTGTATTGTTGTTCATTTTCATCAACTAAACAAAATTAAACCCAGAATAAAACCTGAAAGGCAAGAAATGAGCATAAAAGATGCTTAGGCGCAAGTGTTATTCTTACTATAAGAGCCCAAAGTTCTAAAAATATTGCGAAAAACCACAATTTTCTGTTTAAGAGTGAATGTTTTAGGTGTATAGAAGGCATTTATTTCAATTTTAGAAAATTTAATTTTTCACATTTTTCCATGAACAGTCCCTTTGGGTTCTAGGTGAAAATCTCACTCGACACAAATCAAACAAAAATGTTTCCATGGTGTGTATTGTTGTTCATTTTCATCAACTAAACAAAATTAAACCCAGAATAAAACCTGAAAGGCAAGAAATGAGCATAAAAGATGCTTAGGCGCAAGTGTTATTCTTACTATAAGAGCCCAAAGTTCTAAAAATATTGCGAAAAACCACAATTTTCTGTTTAAGAGTGAATGTTTTAGGTGTGTAGAAGGCATTTATTTCATTTTTAGAAAATGTATTTTTTCTCATTTTTCCATGAAAAGTGCCAATACCCCCCCTTTGGGTTCTAGGTGAAAATCTCACTCAAAACAAATCAAACAAAAATGTTTCCATGGTGTGTATTGTTGATCATTTTCATCAAATAAACAAAATAAAACCCAGAATAAATCCTGAAAGACAAGAAATGAGCGTAAAAGATGCTTCAGCGCAAGTGTTAATGTTACTAAAAGAGCCCAAATTTCTAAAAATATTGCGAAAAACCACAATCTTCTGTTTAAGAGTCAATGTTTGAGGTGCATAGAAGGCATTTATTTCAATTTTAAAAAATTTAATTTTTCACATTTTTCCATGAAAAGTGCCAATACCCACCCCTTTGGGTTCTAGGTGAAAATCTCACTCGACACAAATCAAACAAAAATGTTTCCATGGTGTGTATTGTTGTTCATTTTCATCAGCTAAACAAAATTAAACCCAGAAAAAATCCTGAAAGACAAGAAATGAGCATAAAAGATGCTTCAGCGCAAGTGTTAATGTTACTAAAAGAGCGCAAATTTCTAAAAATATTGCGGAAAACAACAATCTCCAGTTTTAGAGTGAATGTTTGAGGTGTTTAGAAGGCATTTATTTCATTTTTAGAAAATTTAATTTTTTACATTTACCATGAAAAATGCCAATACCCCCCCTTTGAATTCTAGGTGAAAATCTCCCTCGAAACAAATGAAACAAAAATGTTTCTATGGTGTGTATTATTGTTCATTTTCATCAAATAAACAAAAAAAAACCCAGAATTAATCCTGAAAGACAAGAAATGGGCATAAAAGGTGCTTCAGCGCAAGTGTTAATGTTACTAAAAGAGCCGAAATTACTAAAAATATTGCGAAAAACAACAATCATCTGTTTTAGAGTGAATGTTTGAGGTGTTTAGAAGGCAAATATTTCATTTTTAGAAAATTTAATTTTTCACATTCGTCCATGAAAAGTGCCAATACCCCCCTTTGGGGTCTAGGTGAAAATCACCCTCGAAACAAATCAAACAAAAATGCTTCCTTGGTGTGTATTCTTGTTCATTTTCATCAAATAAAAAAAATAAAACCCAGAATAAATACTGATATACAAGAAATGAGCATACAAGATGCTTCAGCGGGGTATTAATGTTACTAAAAGAGCCTAAATTTCTAAAAATATTGCGAAAAACAACAATCTCCAGTTTTAGAGTGAATGTTTGAGGTGTTTAGAAGGCATTTATTTCATTTTTAGAAAATTTAATTTTTTACATTTACCATGAAAAATGCCAATACCCCCCTTTGGGTTCTAGGTGAAAATCTCACTCGACACAAATCAAACAAAAATGTTTCTATGGTGTGTATTGTGGTTCATTTTCATCAAATAAAAAAAATAAAACCCAGAATAAATACTGAAATACAAGAAATCAGCATAAAAGATGCTTCAGCGCAAGTGTTAATGTTACTAAAAGAGCCCAAATTTCTAAAAATATTGCGAAAAACAACAATTTTCAGATTTAGAGTGAATGTTTGAGGTGTATAGAAGGCATTTATTTTATTTTTAGAAAATATAATTTTTCCCATTTTTCCATGAAAAGTGCCAATACCCCCCCTTTGGGTTCTAGGTGAAAATCTCACTCGAAACAAATCAAACAAAAATGCTTCCATGGTGTGTATAATTGTTCATTTTCATCAAATAAACAAAATAAAACCCAGAATAAATACTGAAATACAAGAAATGAACATAAAAGATGCTTCAACGGGGTTGTCAATGTTACTAAAAGAGCCCAAATTTCTAAAAATATTGCGAAAAACCACAATCTTCTGTTTAAGAGTGAATGTTTGAGTTGTATAGAAGGCATTTATTTCAATTTTAGAAAATTAAATTTTTCACATTTTTCCATGAAAAGTGCCATTACCCCCCTTTGGGTTCTAGGTGAAAATTTCACTCAACACAAATCAAACAAAAATGTTTCCATGGTGTGTATTGTTGTTCATTTTCATCAACTAAACAAAATTAAACCCAGAATAAAACCTGAAAGGCAAGAAATGAGCATAAAAGATGCTTAGGCGCAAGTGTTATTCTTACTATAAGAGCCCAAAGTTCTAAAAATATTGCGAAAAACCACAATTTTCTGTTTAAGAGTGAATGTTTTAGGTGTATAGAAGGCATTTATTTCAATTTTAGAAAATTTAATTTTTCACATTTTTCCATGAAAAGTCCCTTTGGGTTCTAGGTGAATATCTCACTCGACACAAATCAAACAAAAATGTTTCCATGGTGTGTATTGGTTTTCATTTTCATCAAATTAACAAAATAAAACCCAGAATAAAACCTGAAAGACAAGAAATGAGCATAAAAGATGCTTCAGCGCAAGTGTTAATGTTACTAAAAGAGCCCAAATTTTCAAAAATATTGCGAAAAACAAAATTTTCAGATTTAGAGTGAATGTTTGAGGTGTGTAGAAGGCATTTATTTCATTTTTAGAAAATGTATTTTTTCTAATTTTTCCATGAAAAGTGCCAATACCCCCCCCTTTGGGTTCTAGGTGAAAATCTCACTCGACACATATCAAACAAAAATGTTTCCATGGTGTGTATTGTTGTTCATTTTCATCAAATAAACAAAATAAAACCCAGAATAAATCCTGAAATACAAGAAATGAGCATTAAAGATACTTCAGCGGAAGTGTAAATGTTACTAAAAGAGCCCAAATTTCTAAAAATATTGCGAAAAACAACAATTTTCCGTTTTAGAGTGAATGTTTGAGGTGTATAAAAGGCATTTATTTCATTTTTAGACAATTTAATTTTTCACATTTTTCCATGAAAAGTGCCAATACCCCCCCCTTTGGGTTCTAGGTGAAAATCTCACTCGACAAAAATCAAACAAAAATGTTTCCATGGTGTGTATTGTTGTTCATTTTCATCAAATAAACAAAATAAAACCCAGAATAAATCCTGAAAGACAAGAAATGAACATAAAAGATGCTTCAGCGCAATTGTTAATGTTACTTAAAGAGCCCAAATTTCTAAAAATATCGCGAAAAAACTCAATTTTAAGATTTAGAGTGAATGTTTGAGGTGTATAGAAGGCATTTATTTCATTTTTAGAAAATGTTTTTTTTCACAATTTTCCATGAATAGTGCCAATACCCCCCCCTTTGGGTTCTAGGTGAAAATCTCACTCGACACAAATCAAACAAAAATGTTTCTATGGTGTGTATTGTTGTTCATTTTCATCAAATAAAAAAAATAAAACCAAGAATAAATACTGAAATACAAGAAATCAACATAAAAGATGCTTCAGCGCAAGTGTTAATGTTACTAAAAGAGCCCAAATTTCTAAAAATATTGCGAAAAACAACAATTTTCAGATTTAGAGTGAATGTTTGAGGTGTATTGAAGGCATTTATTTCAATTTTAGAAAATTAAATTTTTCACATTTTCCATGAAAAGTGCCAATATCCCCCCCTTTGGGTTCTAGGTTAAAATCTCACTCGACACAAATCAAACAAAAATGTTTCCATGGTGTGTATTGGTTTTCATTTTCATCAAATTAACAAAATAAAACCCAGAATAAATCCTGAAAGACAAGAAATGAGCATAAAAGATGCTTCAGCGCTAGTGTTAATGTTACTAAAAGAGCCCAAATTTTCAAAAATATTGCGAAAAACAAAATTTTCAGATTTAGAGTGAATGTTTGAGGTGTGTAGAAGGCATTTATTTCATTTTTAGAAAATGTATTTTTTCTCATTTATCCATGAAAAGTGCCAATACTCCCCCCTTTGGGTTCTAGGTGAAAATCTCACTCGACACAAATCAAACAAAAATGTTTCCATGGTGTGTATTGTTGTTCATTTTCATCAAATAAACAAAATAAAACCCAGAATAAATCCTGAAAGACAAGGAATGAGCATAAAAGATGCTTCAGCGCAAGTGTTAATGTTACTAAAAGAGCCCAAATTTCTAAAAATATTGCGAAAAACCACAATCTTCTGTTTAAGAGTGAATGTTTGAGGTGTATAGAAGGCATTTATTTCAATTTTAGAAAATTAAATTTTTACATTTTTCCATTAAAGTGCCAATTCCCCCCCCTTTGGGTTCTAGGTGAAAATCTCACTCGACACAAATCAAACAAAAATGTTTCCTTGTGTGTATTGTTGTTCATTGTCATCAAATAAACAAAATAAAACCCAAAATAAATACTGAAATACAAGAAATGAGCATAAAAGATGCTTCAGCGCAATTGTTAATGTTACTAAAAGAGCCCAAATTTCTAAAAATATTGCGAAGAACAACAATTTTCAGATTAAGAGCGAATGTTTGAGGTGTATAGAAGGCATTTATTTCATTTTTAGAAAATGTTTTTTTTCACAATTTTCCATGAATAGTGCCAATACCCCCCCCTTTGGGTTCTAGGTGAAAATCTCACTCGACACAAATCAAACAAAAATGTTTCTATGGTGTGTATTGTTTTTCATTTTCATGAAATAAAAAAAATAAAACCAAGAATAAATACTGAAATACAAGAAATCAGCATAAAAGATGCTTCAGCGCAAGTGTTAATGTTACTAAAAGAGCCCAAATTTCTAAAAATATTGCGAAAAACAACAATTTTCAGATTTAGAGTGAATATTTGAGGTGTATAGAAGGCATTTATTTTATTTTTAGAAAATATAATTTTTCCCATTTTTCCATGAAAAGTGCCAATACCCCCCCTTTGGGTTCTAGGTGAAAATCTCACTCGACACAAATCAAACAAAAATGCTTCCATGGTGTGTATAATTGTTCATTTTCATCAAATAAACAAAATAAAACCCAGAATAAATACTGAAATACAAGAAATGAACATAAAAGATGCTTCAACGGGGTTGTCAATGTTACTAAAAGAGCCCAAATTTCTAAAAATATTGCGAAAAACAACAATTTTCAGTTTTAGAGTGAATGTTTGAGGTGTATAAAAGGCATTTATTTCATTTTTAGACAATTTAATTTTTCACATTTTTCCATGAAAAGTGCCAATACCCCCCCCATTGGGTTCTAGGTGAAAATCTCACTCGACAAAAATCAAACAAAAATGTTTCCATGGTGTGTATTGTTGTTCATTTTCATCAAATTAACAAAATTAAACCCAGAATAAAACCTGAAAGGCAAGAAATGAGCATAAAAGATGCTTAGGCGCAAGTGTTATTCTTACTATAAGAGCCCAAAGTTCTAAAAATATTGCGAAAAACCACAATTTTCTGTTTAAGAGTGAATGTTTTAGGTGTATAGAAGGCATTTATTTCAATTTTAGAAAATTTATTTTTTCACATTTTTCCATGAAAAGTCCCTTTGGGTTCTAGGTGAAAATCTCACTCGACACAAATCAAACAAAAATGTTTCCATGGTGTGTATTGGTTTTCATTTTCATCAAATTAACAAAATAAAACCCAGAATAAAACCTGAAAGACAAGAAATGAGCATAAAAGATGCTTCAGCGCAAGTGTTAATGTTACTAAAAGAGCCCAAATTTTCAAAAATATTGCGAAAAACAAAATTTTCAGATTTAGAGTGAATGTTTGAGGTGTGTAGAAGGCATTTATTTCATTTTTAGAAAATGTATTTTTTCTCATTTTTCCATGAAAAGTGCCAATACCCCCCCCTTTGGGTTCTAGGTGAAAATCTCACTCGACACATATCAAACAAAAATGTTTCCATGGTGTGTATTGTTGTTCATTTTCATCAAATAAACAAAATAAAACCCAGAAGAAATCCTGAAATACAAGAAATGAGCATTAAAGATACTTCAGCGGAAGTGTAAATGTTACTAAAAGAGCCCAAATTTCTAAAAATATTGCGAAAAACAACAATTTTCCGTTTTAGAGTGAATGTTTGAGGTGTATAAAAGGCATTTATTTCATTTTTAGACAATTTAATTTTTCACATTTTTCCATGAAAAGTGCCAATACCCCCCCCATTGGGTTCTAGGTGAAAATCTCACTCGACAAAAATCAAACAAAAATGTTTCCATGGTGTGTATTGTTGTTCATTTTCATAAAATAAACAAAATAAAACCCAGAATAAATACTGAAATACAAGAAATCAGCATAAAAGATGCTTCAGCGCAATTGTTAATGTTACTAAAAGAGCCCAAATTTCTAAAAATATTGCGAAAAACAACAATTTTCAGATTTAGAGTGAATGTTTGAGGTGTATAGAAGGCATTTATTTCAATTTTAGAAAATTAAATTTTTACATTTTTCCATTAAAGTGCCAATTCCCCCCCCTTTGGGTTCTAGGTGAAAATCTCACTCGACACAAATCAAACAAAAATGTTTCCTTGTGTGTATTGTTGTTCATTTTCATCAAATAAACAAAATAAAACCCAGAATAAATCCTGAAAGACAAGAAATGAACATAAAAGATGCTTCAGCGCAATTGTTAATGTTACTAAAAGAGCCCAAAGTTCTAAAAATATTGCGAAAAACCACAATTTTCTGTTTAAGAGTGAATGTTTTAGGTGTATAGAAGGCATTTATTTCAATTTTAGAAAATTTAATTTTTCACATTTTTCCATGAAAAGTCCCTTTGGGTTCTAGGTGAAAATCTCACTCGACACAAATCAAACAAAAATGTTTCCATGGTGTGTATTGGTTTTCATTTTCATCAAATTAAGAAAATAAAACCCAGAATAAAACCTGAAAGACAAGAAATGAGCATAAAAGATGCTTCAGCGCAAGTGTTAATGTTACTAAAAGAGCCCAAATTTTCAAAAATATTGCGAAAAACAAAATTTTCAGATTTAGAGTGAATGTTTGAGGTGTGTAAAAGGCATTTATTTCATTTTTAGAAAATGTATTTTTTCTCATTTTTCCATGAAAAGTGCCAATACCCCCCCCATTGGGTTCTAGGTGAAAATCTCACTCGACACATATCAAACAAAAATTTTTCCATGGTGTGTATTGTTGTTCATTTTCATCAAATAAACAAAATAAAACCCAGAATAAATCCTGAAATACAAGAAATGAGCATTAAAGATACTTCAGCGGAAGTGTAAATGTTACTAAAAGAGCCCAAATTTCTAAAAATATTGCGAAAAACAAAAATTTTCCGTTTTAGAGTGAATGTTTGAGGTGTATAAAAGGCATTTATTTCATTTTTAGACAATTTAATTTTTCACATTTTTCCATGAAAAGTGCCAATACCCCCCCCATTGGGTTCTAGGTGAAAATCTCACTCGACAAAAATCAAACAAAAATGTTTCCATGGTGTGTATTGTTGTTCATTTTCATCAAATAAACAAAATAAAACCCAGAATAAATCCTGAAAGACAAGAAATGAACATAAAAGATGCTTCAGCGCAATTGTTAATGTTACTAAAAGAGCCCAAATTTCTAAAAATATCGCGAAAAACAACAATTTTCAGATTTAGAGTGAATGTTTGAGGTGTATTGAAGGCATTTATTTCAATTTTAGAAAATTTAATTTTTCACATTTTTCCATGAAAAGTGCCAATACCCCCCCCTTTGGGTTCTAGGTTAAAATCTCACTCGACACAAATCAAACAATAATGGTTCCATGGTGTGTATTGGTTTTCATTTTCATCAAATTAACAAAATAAAACCCAGAATAAATCCTGAAATACAAGAAATGAGCATAAAAGATGCTTCAGCGCTAGTGTTAATGTTACTAAAAGAGCCCAAATTTTCAAAAATATTGCGAAAAACAAAATTTTCAGATTTAGAGTGAATGTTTGAGGTGTGTAGAAGGCATTTATTTCATTTTTAGAAAATGTATTTTTTCTCATTTATCCATGAAAAGTGCCAATACCCCCCCCTTTGGGTTCTAGGTGAATATCTCACTCGACACAAATCAAACAAAAATGTTTCCATGGTGTGTATTGTTGTTCATTTTCATCAAATAAACAAAATAAAACCCAGAATAAATACTGAAATACAAGAAATGAGCATAAAAGATGCTTCAGCGCAATTGTTAATGTTACTAAAAGAGCCCAAATTTCTAAAAATATTGCGAAGAACAACAATTTTCAGATTTAGAGTGAATGTTTGAGGTGTATAGAAGGCATTTATTTCATTTTTAGAAAATGTTTTTTTTCACAATTTTCCATGAATAGTGCCAATACCCCCCCTTTGGGTTCTAGGTGAAAATCTCACTCGACACAAATCAAACAAAAATGTTTCTATGGTGTGTATTGTTGTTCATTTTCATCAAATAAAAAAAATAAAACCAAGAATAAATACTGAAATACAAGAAATCAGCATAAAAGATGCTTCAGCGCAAGTGTTAATGTTACTAAAAGAGCCCAAATTTCTAAAAATATTGCGAAAAACCACAATCTTCTGTTTAAGAGTCAATGTTTGAGGTGCATAGAAGGCATTTATTTCAATTTTAAAAAATTTAATTTTTCACATTTTTCCATGAAAAGTGCCAATACCCCCCCCTTTGGGTTCTAGGTGAAAATCTCACTCGACACAAATCAAACAAAAATGTTTCCATGATGTGTATTGTTGATCATTTTCATCAAATAAACAAAATAAAACCCAGAATAAATCCTGAAAGACAAGAAATGAGCGTAAAAGATGCTTCAGCGCAAGTGTTAATGTTACTAAAAGAGCCCAAATTTCTAAAAATATTGCGAAAAACCACAATCTTCTGTTTAAGAGTCAATGTTTGAGGTGCATAGAAGGCATTTATTTCAATTTTAAAAAATTTAATTTTTCACATTTTTCCATGAAAAGTGCCAATACCCCCCCCTTTGGGTTCTAGGTGAAAATCTCACTCGACACAAATCAAACAAAAATGTTTCCATGGTGTGTATTGTTTTTCATTTTCATCTAATAAACAAAATTAAACCCTGAAAAAATCCTGAAAGACAAGAAATGAGCATAAAAGATGCTTCAGCGCAAGTGTTAATGTTACTAAAAGAGCGCAAATTTCTAAAAATATTGCGGAAAACAACAATCTCCAGTTTTAGAGTGAATGTTTGAGGTGTTTAGAAGGCATTTATTTCATTTTTAGAAAATTTAATTTTTTACATTTACCATGAAAAATGCCAATACCCCCCCTTTGAATTCTAGGTGAAAATCTCACTCGAAACAAATCAAACAAAAATGTTTCTATGGTGTGTATTATTGTTCATTTTCATCAAATAAACAAAATAAAACCCAGAATAAATCCTGAAAGACAAGAAATGAACATAAAAGATGCTTCAGCGCAATTGTTAACGTTACTAAAAGAGCCCAAATTTCTAAAAATATCGCGAAAAACAACAATTTTCAGATTTAGAGTGAATGTTTGAGGTGTATAGAAGGCATTTATTTCATTTTTAGAAAATGTTTTTTTTCACAATTTTCCATGAATAGTGCCAATACCCCCCCCTTTGGGTTCTAGGTGAAAATCTCACTCGACACAAATCAAACAAAAATGTTTCCATGGTGTGTATTGTTGTTCATTTTCATCAAATAAACAAAATAAAACCCAGAATAAATCCTGAAAGACAAGAAATGAACATAAAAGATGCTTCAGCGCAATTGTTAATGTTACTAAAAGAGCCCAAATTTCTAAAAATATCGCGAAAAAACTCAATTTTCAGATTTAGAGTGAATGTTTGAGGTGTATAGAAGGCATTTATTTCATTTTTAGAAAATGTTTTTTTTCACAATTTTCCATGAATAGTGCCAATACCCCCCCCTTTGGGTTCTAGGTGAAAATCTCACTCGACACAAATCAAACAAAAATGTTTCTATGGTGTGTATTGTTGTTCATTTTCATCAAATAAAAAAAATAAAACCAAGAATAAATACTGAAATACAAGAAATCAACATAAAAGATGCTTCAGCGCAAGTGTTAATGTTACTAAAAGAGCCCAAATTTCTAAAAATATTGCGAAAAACAACAATTTTCAGATTTAGAGTGAATGTTTGAGGTGTATTGAAGGCATTTATTTCAATTTTAGAAAATTAAATTTTTCACATTTTCCATGAAAAGTGCCAATATCCCCCCCTTTGGGTTCTAGGTTAAAATCTCACTCGACACAAATCAAACAAAAATGTTTCCATGGTGTGTATTGGTTTTCATTTTCATCAAATTAACAAAATAAAACCCAGAATAAATCCTGAAAGACAAGAAATGAGCATAAAAGATGCTTCAGCGCTAGTGTTAATGTTACTAAAAGAGCCCAAATTTTCAAAAATATT
Organism: Hetaerina americana; assembly: GCF_022747635.1. Classification (NCBI taxonomy): domain Eukaryota; kingdom Metazoa; phylum Arthropoda; class Insecta; order Odonata; family Calopterygidae; genus Hetaerina; species Hetaerina americana. Next base: position 246,047 of record NW_027286997.1, on the reverse strand, counting down.
GCGAAAAACAAAATTTTCAGATTTAGAGTGAATGTTTGAGGTGTGTAGAAGGCATTTATTTCATTTTTAGAAAATGTATTTTTTCTCATTTATCCATGAAAAGTGCCAATACCCCCCCCTTTGGGTTCTAGGTGAAAATCTCACTCGACACAAATCAAACAAAAATGTTTCCATGGTGTGTATTGTTGTTCATTTTCATCAAATAAACAAAATAAAACCCAGAATAAATCCTGAAAGACAAGGAATGAGCATAAAAGATGCTTCAGCGCAAGTGTTAATGTTACTAAAAGAGCCCAAATTTCTAAAAATATTGCGAAAAACCACAATCTTCTGTTTAAGAGTGAATGTTTGAGGTGTATAGAAGGCATTTATTTCAATTTTAGAAAATTAAATTTTTACATTTTTCCATTAAAGTGCCAATTCCCCCCCCTTTGGGTTCTAGGTGAAAATCTCACTCGACACAAATCAAACAAAAATGTTTCCTTGTGTGTATTGTTGTTCATTTTCATCAAATAAACAAAATAAAACCCAAAATAAATACTGAAATACAAGAAATGAGCATAAAAGATGCTTCAGCGCAATTGTTAATGTTACTAAAAGAGCCCAAATTTCTAAAAATATTGCGAAGAACAACAATTTTCAGATTAAGAGCGAATGTTTGAGGTGTATAGAAGGCATTTATTTCATTTTTAGAAAATGTTTTTTTTCACAATTTTCCATGAATAGTGCCAATACCCCCCCCTTTGGGTTCTAGGTGAAAATCTCACTCGACACAAATCAAACAAAAATGCTTCCATGGTGTGTATAATTGTTCATTTTCATCAAATAAACAAAATAAAACCCAGAATAAATACTGAAATACAAGAAATGAACATAAAAGATGCTTCAACGGGGTTGTCAATGTTAATAAAAGAGCCCAAATTTCTAAAAATATTGCGAAAAACAACAATTTTCCGTTTTAGAGTGAATGTTTGAGGTGTATAAAAGGCATTTATTTCATTTTTAGACAATTTAATTTTTCACATTTTTCCATGAAAAGTGCCAATACCCCCCCCATTGGGTTCTAGGTGAAAATCTCACTCGACAAAAATCAAACAAAAATGTTTCCATGGTGTGTATTGTTGTTCATTTTCATCAAATTAACAAAATTAAACCCAGAATAAAACCTGAAAGGCAAGAAATGAGCATAAAAGATGCTTAGGCGCAAGTGTTATTCTTACTATAAGAGCCCAAAGTTCTAAAAATATTGCGAAAAACCACAATTTTCTGTTTAAGAGTGAATGTTTTAGGTGTATAGAAGGCATTTATTTCAATTTTAGAAAATTTAATTTTTCACATTTTTCCATGAAAAGTCCCTTTGGGTTCTAGGTGAAAATCTCACTCGACACAAATCAAACAAAAATGTTTCCATGGTGTGTATTGGTTTTCATTTTCATCAAATTAACAAAATAAAACCCAGAATAAAACCTGAAAGACAAGAAATGAGCATAAAAGATGCTTCAGCGCAAGTGTTAATGTTACTAAAAGAGCCCAAATTTTCAAAAATATTGCGAAAAACAAAATTTTCAGATTTAGAGTGAATGTTTGAGGTGTGTAGAAGGCATTTATTTCATTTTTAGAAAATGTATTTTTTCTCATTTTTCCATGAAAAGTGCCAATACCCCCCCCTTTGGGTTCTAGGTGAAAATCTCACTCGACACATATCAAACAAAAATGTTTCCATGGTGTGTATTGTTGTTCATTTTCATCAAATAAACAAAATAAAACCCAGAAGAAATCCTGAAATACAAGAAATGAGCATTAAAGATACTTCAGCGGAAGTGTAAATGTTACTAAAAGAGCCCAAATTTCTAAAAATATTGCGAAAAACAACAATTTTCCGTTTTAGAGTGAATGTTTGAGGTGTATAAAAGGCATTTATTTCATTTTTAGACAATTTAATTTTTCACATTTTTCCATGAAAAGTGCCAATACCCCCCCCATTGGGTTCTAGGTGAAAATCTCACTCGACAAAAATCAAACAAAAATGTTTCCATGGTGTGTATTGTTGTTCATTTTCATCAAATAAACAAAATAAAACCCAGAATAAATACTGAAATACAAGAAATCAGCATAAAAGATGCTTCAGCGCAAGTGTTAATGTTACTTAAAGAGCCCAAATTTCTAAAAATATTGCGAAAAACAACAATTTTCAGATTTAGAGTGAATGTTTGAGGTGTATTGAAGGCATTTATTTCAATTTTAGAAAATTTAATTTTTCACATTTTTCCATGAAAAGTGCCAATACCCCCCCCTTTGGGTTCTAGGTTAAAATCTCACTCGACACAAATCAAACAAAAATGGTTCCATGGTGTGTATTGGTTTTCATTTTCATCAAATTAACAAAATAAAACCCAGAATAAATCCTGAAAGACAAGAAATGAGCATAAAAGATGCTTCAGCGCTAGTGTTAATGTTTTTAAAAGAGCCCAAATTTTCAAAAATATTGCGAAAAACAAAATTTTCAGATTTAGAGTGAATGTTTGAGGTGTGTAGAAGGCATTTATTTCATTTTTAGAAAATGTATTTTTTCTCATTTATCCATGAAAAGTGCCAATACCCCCCCTTTGGGTTCTAGGTGAAAATCTCACTCGACACAAATCAAACAAAAATGTTTCCATGGTGTGTATTGTTGTTCATTTTCATCAAATAAACAAAATAAAACCCAGAATAAATCCTGAAAGACAAGGAATGAGCATAAAAGATGCTTCAGCGCAAGTGTTAATGTTACTAAAAGAGCCCAAATTTCTAAAAATATTGCGAAAAACCACAATCTTCTGTTTAAGAGTGAATGTTTGAGGTGTATAGAAGGCATTTATTTCAATTTTGGAAAATAAATTTTTACATTTTTCCATTAAAGTGCCAATTCCCCCCCCTTTGGGTTCTAGGTGAAAATCTCACTCGACACAAATCAAACAAAAATGTTTCCTTGTGTGTATTGTTGTTCATTTTCATCAAATAAACAAAATAAAACCCAGAATAAATCCTGAAAGACAAGAAATGAACATAAAAGATGCTTCAGCGCAATTGTTAATGTTACTAAAAGAGCCCAAAGTTCTAAAAATATTGCGAAAAACCACAATTTTCTGTTTAAGAGTGAATGTTTTAGGTGTTTAGAAGGCATTTATTTCAATTTTAGAAAATTTAATTTTTCACATTTTTCCATGAAAAGTCCCTTTGGGTTCTAGGTGAAAATCTCACTCGACACAAATCAAACAAAAATGTTTCCATGGTGTGTATTGGTTTTCATTTTCATCAAATTAAGAAAATAAAACCCAGAATAAAACCTGAAAGACAAGAAATGAGCATAAAAGATGCTTCCGCGCAAGTGTTAATGTTACTAAAAGAGCCCAAATTTTCAAAAATATTGCGAAAAACAAAATTTTCAGATTTAGAGTGAATGTTTGAGGTGTGTAAAAGGCATTTATTTCATTTTTAGAAAATGTATTTTTTCTCATTTTTCCATGAAAAGTGCCAATAACCCCCCCATTGGGTTCTAGGTGAAAATCTCACTCGACACATATCAAACAAAAATTTTTCCATGGTGTGTATTGTTGTTCATTTTCATCAAATAAACAAAATAAAACCCAGAATAAATCCTGAAATACAAGAAATGAGCATTAAAGATACTTCAGCGGAAGTGTAAATGTTACTAAAAGAGCCCAAATTTCTAAAAATATTGCGAAAAACAACAATTTTCCGTTTTAGAGTGAATGTTTGAGGTGTATAAAAGGCATTTATTTCATTTTTAGACAATTTAATTTTTCACATTTTTCCATGAAAAGTGCCAATACCCCCCCCATTGGGTTCTAGGTGAAAATCTCACTCGACAAAAATCAAACAAAAATGTTTCCATGGTGTGTATTGTTGTTCATTTTCATCAAATAAACAAAATAAAACCCAGAATAAATCCTGAAAGACAAGAAATGAACATAAAAGATGCTTCAGCGCAATTGTTAATGTTACTAAAAGAGCCCAAATTTCTAAAAATATCGCGAAAAACAACAATTTTCAGATTTAGAGTGAATGTTTGAGGTGTATTGAAGGCATTTATTTCAATTTTAGAAAATTTAATTTTTCACATTTTTCCATGAAAAGTGCCAATACCCCCCCCTTTGGGTTCTAGGTTAAAATCTCACTCGACACAAATCAAACAAAAATGGTTCCATGGTGTGTATTGGTTTTCATTTTCATCAAATTAACAAAATAAAACCCAGAATAAATCCTGAAATACAAGAAATGAGCATAAAAGATGCTTCAGCGCTAGTGTTAATGTTACTAAAAGAGCCCAAATTTTCAAAAATATTGCGAAAAACAAAATTTTCAGATTTAGAGTGAATGTTTGAGGTGTGTAGAAGGCATTTATTTCATTTTTAGAAAATGTATTTTTTCTCATTTATCCATGAAAAGTGCCATTACCCCCCCCTTTGGGTTCTAGGTGAAAATCTCACTCGACACAAATCAAACAAAAATGTTTCCATGGTGTGTATTGTTGTTCATTTTCATCAAATAAACAAAATAAAACCCAGAATAAATCCTGAAAGACAAGGAATGAGCATAAAAGATGCTTCAGCGCAAGTGTTAATGTTACTAAAAGAGCCCAAATTTCTAAAAATATTGCGAAAAACCACAATCTTCTGTTTAAGAGTGAATGTTTGAGGTGTATAGAAGGCATTTATTTCAATTTTAGAAAATTAAATTTTTACATTTTTCCATTAAAGTGCCAATTCCCCCCCCTTTGGGTTCTAGGTGAAAATCTCACTCGACACAAATCAAACAAAAATGTTTCCATGGTGTGTATTGGTTTTCATTTTCATCAAATTAACAAAATAAAACCCAGAATAAATCCTGAAAAACAAGAAATGAGCATAAAAGATGCTTCAGCGCTAGTGTTAATGTTACTAAAAGAGCCCAAATTTTCAAAAATATTGCGAAAAACAAAATTTTCAGATTTAGAGTGAATGTTTGAGGTGTGTAGAAGGCATTTATTTCATTTTTAGAAAATGTATTTTTTCTCATTTATCCATGAAAAGTGCCAATACCCCCCCTTTGGGTTCTAGGTGAAAATCTCACTCGACACAAATCAAACAAAAATGTTTCCTTGTGTGTATTGTTGTTCATTTTCATCAAATAAACAAAATAAAACCCAAAATAAATACTGAAATACAAGAAATGAGCATAAAAGATGCTTCAGCGCAATTGTTAATGTTACTAAAAGAGCCCAAATTTCTAAAAATATTGCGAAGAACAACAATTTTCAGATTTAGAGTGAATGTTTGAGGTGTATAGAAGGCATTTATTTCATTTTTAGAAAATGTTTTTTTTCACAATTTTCCATGAATAGTGCCAATACCCCCCCTTTGGGTTCTAGGTGAAAATCTCACTCGACACAAATCAAACAAAAATGTTTCTATGGTGTGTATTGTTGTTCATTTTCATCAAATAAAAAAAATAAAACCAAGAATAAATACTGAAATACAAGAAATCAGCATAAAAGATGCTTCAGCGCAAGTGTTAATGTTACTAAAAGAGCCCAAATTTCTAAAAATATTGCGAAAAACCACAATCTTCTGTTTAAGAGTCAATGTTTGAGGTGCATAGAAGGCATTTATTTCAATTTTAAAAAATTTAATTTTTCACATTTTTCCATGAAAAGTGCCAATACCCCCCCCTTTGGGTTCTAGGTGAAAATCTCACTCGACACAAACCAAACAAAAATGTTTCCATGATGTGTATTGTTGATCATTTTCATCAAATAAACAAAATAAAACCCAGAATAAATCCTGAAAGACAAGAAATGAGCGTAAAAGATGCTTCAGCGCAAGTGTTAATGTTACTAAAAGAGCCCAAATTTCTAAAAATATTGCGAAAAACCACAATCTTCTGTTTAAGAGTCAATGTTTGAGGTGCCTAGAAGGCATTTATTTCAATTTTAAAAAATTTAATTTTCCACATTTTTCCATGAAAAGTGCCAATACCCCCCCCTTTGGGTTCTAGGTGAAAATCTCACTCGACACAAATCAAACAAAAATGTTTCCATGGTGTGTATTGTTTTTCATTTTCATCTAATAAACAAAATTAAACCCTGAAAAAATCCTGAAAGACAAGAAATGAGCATAAAAGATGCTTCAGCGCAAGTGTTAATGTTACTAAAAGAGCGCAAATTTCTAAAAATATTGCGGAAAACAACAATCTCCAGTTTTAGAGTGAATGTTTGAGGTGTTTAGAAGGCATTTATTTCATTTTTAGAAAATTTAATTTTTTACATTTACCATGAAAAATGCCAATACCCCCCCTTTGAATTCTAGGTGAAAATCTCACTCGAAACAAATCAAACAAAAATGTTTCTATGGTGTGTATTATTGTTCATTTTCATCAAATAAACAAAAAAAACCCAGAATTAATCCTGAAAGACAAGAAATGGGCATAAAAGGTGCTTCAGCGCAAGTGGTAATGTTACTAAAAGAGCCGAAATTACTAAAAATATTGCGAAAAACAACAATCATCTGTTTTAGAGTGAATGTTTGAGGTGTTTAGAAGGCAAATATTTCATTTTTAGAAAATTTAATTTTTCACATTCGTCCATGAAAAGTGCCAATACCCCCCTTTGGGGTCTAGGTGAAAATCTCCCTCGACACAAATCAAACAAAAATGCTTCCTTGGTGTGTATTCTTGTTCATTTTCATCAAATAAAAAAAATAAAACCCAGAATAAATACTGAAATACAAGAAATGAGCATACAAGATGCTTCAGCGGGGTATTAATGTTACTAAAAGAGCCCAAATTTCTAAAAATATTGCGAAAAACAACAATCTCCAGTTTTAGAGTGAATGTTTGAGGTGTTTAGAAGGCATTTATTTCATTTTTAGAAAATTTAATTTTTTACATTTACCATGAAAAATGCCAATACCCCCCCCATTGGGTTCTAGGTGAAAATCTCACTCGACAAAAATCAAACAAAAATGTTTCCATGGTGTGTATTGTTGTTCATTTTCATCAAATAAACAAAATAAAACCCAGAATAAATCCTGAAAGACAAGAAATGAACATAAAAGATGCTTCAGCGCAATTGTTAACGTTACTAAAAGAGCCCAAATTTCTAAAAATATCGCGAAAAACAACAATTTTCAGATTTAGAGTGAATGTTTGAGGTGTATAGAAGGCATTTATTTCATTTTTAGAAAATGTTTTTTTTCACAATTTTCCATGAATAGTGCCAATACCCCCCCTTTGGGTTCTAGGTGAAAATCTCACTCGACACAAATCAAACAAAAATGTTTCTATGGTGTGTATTGTTGTTCATTTTCATCAAATAAAAAAAATAAAACCAAGAATAAATACTGAAATACAAGAAATCAGCATAAAAGATGCTTCAGCGCAAGTGTTAATGTTACTAAAAGAGCCCAAATTTCTAAAAATATTGCGAAAAACCACAATCTTCTGTTTAAGAGTGAATGTTTGAGGTGTATAGAAGGCATTTATTTCAATTTTAGAAAATTAAATTTTTACATTTTTCCATTAAAGTGCCAATTCCCCCCCCTTTGGGTTCTAGGTGAAAATCTCACTCGACACAAATCAAACAAAAATGTTTCCATGGTGTGTATTGGTTTTCATTTTCATCAAATTAACAAAATAAAACCCAGAATAAATCCTGAAAGACAAGAAATGAGCATAAAAGATGCTTCAGCGCTAGTGTTAATGTAACTAAAAGAGCCCAAATTTCTAAAAATATTGCGAAGAACAACAATTTTCAGATTTAGAGTGAATGTTTGAGGTGTATAGAAGGCATTTATTTCATTTTTAGAAAATGTTTTTTTTCACAATTTTCCATGAATAGTGCCAATACCCCCCCTTTGGGTTCTAGGTGAAAATCTCACTCGACACAAATCAAACAAAAATGTTTCCTTGTGTGTATTGTTGTTCATTTTCATCAAAAAAACAAAATAAAACCCAAAATAAATACTGAAATACAAGAAATGAGCATAAAAGATGCTTCAGCGCAATTGTTAATGTTACTAAAAGAGCCCAAATTTCTAAAAATATTGCGAAGAACAACAATTTTCAGATTTAGAGTGAATGTTTGAGGTGTATAGAAGGCATTTATTTCATTTTTAGAAAATGTTTTTTTTCACAATTTTCCATGAATAGTGCCAATACCCCCCCCTTTGGGTTCTAGGTGAAAATCTCACTCGACACAAATCAAACAAAAATGTTTCTATGGTGTGTATTGTTGTTCATTTTCATCAAATAAAAAAAATAAAACCAAGAATAAATACTGAAATACAAGAAATCAGCATAAAAGATGCTTCAGCGCAAGTGTTAATGTTACTAAAAGAGCCCAAATTTCTAAAAATATTGCGAAAAACCACAATCTTCTGTTTAAGAGTGAATGTTTGAGGTGTATAGAAGGCATTTATTTCAATTTTAGAAAATTAAATTTTTCACATTTTTCCATGAAAAGTGCCAATACCCCCCCCTTTGGGTTCTAGGTGAAAATCTCACTCGACACAAATCAAACAAAAATGTTTCCATGGTGTGTATTGGTTTTCATTTTCATCAAATTAACAAAATAAAACTTAGAATAAAACCTGAAAGACAAGAAATGAGCATAAAAGATGCTTCAGCGCAAGTGTTAATGTTACTAAAAGAGCCCAAATTTTCAAAAATATTAAGAAAAACAAAATTTTCAGATTTAGAGTGAATGTTTGAGGTGTGTAGAAGGCATTTATTTCATTTTTAGAAAATGTATTTTTTCTCATTTTTCCATGAAAAGTGCCAATACCCCCCCCTTTGGGTTCTAGGTGAAAATCTCACTCAAAACAAATCAAACAAAAATGTGTCCATGGTGTGTATTGTTGATCATTTTCATCAAATAAACAAAATAAAACCCAGAATAAATCCTGAAAGACAAGAAATGAGCGTAAAAGATGCTTCAGCGCAAGTGTTAATGTTACTAAAAGAGCCCAAATTTCTAAAAATATTGCGAAAAACCACAATCTTCTGTTTAAGAGTCAATGTTTGAGGTGCATAGAAGGCATTTATTTCAATTTTAAAAAATTTAATTTTTCACATTTTTCCATGAAAAGTGCCAATACCCCCCCCTTTGGGTTCTAGGTGAAAATCTCACTCGACACAAATCAAACAAAAATGTTTCCATGGTGTGTATTGTTGATCATTTTCATCAAATAAACAAAATAAAACCCAGAATAAATCCTGAAAGACAAGAAATGAGCGTAAAAGATGCTTCAGCGCAAGTGTTAATGTTACTAAAAGAGCCCAAATTTCTAAAAATATTGCGAAAAACCACAATCTTCTGTTTAAGAGTCAATGTTTGAGGTGCATAGAAGGCATTTATTTCAATTTTAAAAAATTTAATTTTTCACATTTTTCCATGAAAAGTGCCAATACCCCCCCCTTTGGGTTCTAGGTGAAAATCTCACTCGACACAAATCAAACAAAAATGTTTCCATGGTGTGTATTGTTTTTCATTTTCATCTAATAAACAAAATTAAACCCTGAAAAAATCCTGAAAGACAAGAAATGAGCATAAAAGATGCTTCAGCGCAAGTGTTAATGTTACTAAAAGAGCGCAAATTTCTAAAAATATTGCGGAAAACAACAATCTCCAGTTTTAGAGTGAATGTTTGAGGTGTTTAGAAGGCATTTATTTCATTTTTAGAAAATTTAATTTTTTACATTTACCATGAAAAATGCCAATACCCCCCCTTTGAATTCTAGGTGAAAATCTCACTCGAAACAAATCAAACAAAAATGTTTCTATGGTGTGTATTATTGTTCATTTTCATCAAATAAACAAAAAAAAACCCAGAATTAATCCTGAAAGACAAGAAATGGGCATAAAAGGTGCTTCAGCGCAAGTGTTAATGTTACTAAAAGAGCCGAAATTACTAAAAATATTGCGAAAAACAACAATCATCTGTTTTAGAGTGAATGTTTGAGGTGTTTAGAAGGCAAATATTTCATTTTTAGAAAATTTAATTTTTCACATTCGTCCATGAAAAGTGCCAATACCCCCCTTTGGGGTCTAGGTGAAAATCTCCCTCGACACAAATCAAACAAAAATGCTTCCTTGGTGTGTATTCTTGTTCATTTTCATCAAATAAAAAAAATAAAACCCAGAATAAATACTGAAATACAAGAAATGAGCATACAAGATGCTTCAGCGCTAGTGTTAATGTTACTAAAAGAGCCCAAATTTCTAAAAATATTGCGAAAAACAACAATCTCCAGTTTTAGAGTGAATGTTTGAGGTGTTTAGAAGGCATTTATTTCATTTTTAGAAAATTTAATTTTTTACATTTACCATGAAAAATGCCAATACCCCCCCCATTGGGTTCTAGGTGAAAATCTCACTCGACAAAAATCAAAAAAAAATGTTTCCATGGTGTGTATTGTTGTTCATTTTCATCAAATAAACAAAATAAAACCCAGAATAAATCCTGAAAGACAAGAAATGAACATAAAAGATGCTTAAGCGCAATTGTTAACGTTACTAAAAGAGCCCAAATTTCTAAAAATATCGCGAAAAACAACAATTTTCAGATTTAGAGTGAATGTTTGAGGTGTATAGAAGGCATTTATTTCATTTTTAGAAAATGTTTTTTTTCACAATTTTCCATGAATAGTGCCAATACCCCCCCCTTTGGGTTCTAGGTGAAAATCTCACTCGACACAAATCAAACAAAAATGTTTCTATGGTGTGTATTGTTGTTCATTTTCATCAAATAAAAAAAATAAAACCAAGAATAAATACAGAAATACAAGAAATCAGCATAAAAGATGCTTCAGCGCAAGTGTTAATGTTACTAAAAGAGCCCAAATTTCTAAAAATATTGCGAAAAACAACAATTTTCAGATTTAGAGTGAATGTTTGAGGTGTATTGAAGGCATTTATTTCAATTTTAGAAAATTTAATTTTTCACATTTTTCCATGAAAAGTGCCAATACCCCCCCCTTTGGGTTCTAGGTTAAAATCTCACTCGACACAAATCAAACAAAAATGGTTCCATGGTGTGTATTGGTTTTCATTTTCATCAAATTAACAAAATAAAACCCAGAATAAATCCTGAAATACAAGAAATGAGCATAAAAGATGCTTCAGCGCTAGTGTTAATGTTACTAAAAGAGCCCAAATTTTCAAAAATATTGCGAAAAACAAAATTTTCAGATTTAGAGTGAATGTTTGAGGTGTGTAGAAGGCATTTATTTCATTTTTAGAAAATGTATTTTTTCTCATTTATCCATGAAAAGTGCCAATACCCCCCCCTTTGGGTTCTAGGTGAAAATCTCACTCGACACAAATCAAACAAAAATGTTTCCATGGTGTGTATTGTTGTTCATTTTCATCAAATAAACAAAATAAAACCCAGAATAAATCCTGAAAGACAAGGAATGAGCATAAAAGATGCTTCAGCGCAAGTGTTAATGTTACTAAAAGAGCCCAAATTTCTAAAAATATTGCGAAAAACCACAATCTTCTGTTTAAGAGTGAATGTTTGAGGTGTATAGAAGGCATTTATTTCAATTTTAGAAAATTAAATTTTTACATTTTTCCATTAAAGTGCCAATTCCCCCCCCTTTGGGTTCTAGGTGAAAATCTCACTCGACACAAATCAAACAAAAATGTTTCCATGGTGTGTATTGGTTTTCATTTTCATCAAATTAACAAAATAAAACCCAGAATAAATCCTGAAAGACAAGAAATGAGCATAAAAGATGCTTCAGCGCTAGTGTTAATGTTACTAAAAGAGCCCAAATTTCTAAAAATATTGCGAAGAACAACAATTTTCAGATTTAGAGTGAATGTTTGAGGTGTATAGAAGGCATTTATTTCATTTTTAGAAAATGTTTTTTTTCACAATTTTCCATGAATAGTGCCAATACCCCCCCTTTGGGTTCTAGGTGAAAATCTCACTCGACACAAATCAAACAAAAATGTTTCCTTGTGTGTATTGTTGTTCATTTTCATCAAATAAACAAAATAAAACCCAAAATAAATACTGAAATACAAGAAATGAGCATAAAAGATGCTTCAGCGCAATTGTTAATGTTACTAAAAGAGCCCAAATTTCTAAAAATATTGCGAAGAACAACAATTTTCAGATTTAGAGTGAATGTTTGAGGTGTATAGAAGGCATTTATTTCATTTTTAGAAAATGTTTTTTTTCACAATTTTCCATGAATAGTGCCAATACCCCCCCCTTTGGGTTCTAGGTGAAAATCTCACTCGACACAAATCAAACAAAAATGTTTCTATGGTGTGTATTGTTTTTCATTTTCATCAAATAAAAAAAATAAAACCAAGAATAAATACTGAAATACAAGAAATCAGCATAAAAGATGCTTCAGCGCAAGTGTTAATGTTACTAAAAGAGCCCAAATTTCTAAAAATATTGCGAAAAACCACAATCTTCTGTTTAAGAGTGAATGTTTGAGGTGTATAGAAGGCATTTATTTCAATTTTAGAAAATGTATTTTTTCTCATTTTTCCATGAAAAGTGCCAATTCCCCCCCCTTTGGGTTCTAGGTGAAAATCTCACTCGACACAAATCAAACAAAAATGTTTCCATGGTGTGTATTGGTTTTCATTTTCATCAAATAAACAAAATAAAACCCAAAATAAATACTGAAATACAAGAAATGAGCATAAAAGATGCTTCAGCGCAATTGTTAATGTTACTAAAAGAGCCCAAATTTCTAAAAATATTGCGAAGAACAACAATTTTCAGATTTAGAGTGAATGTTTGAGGTGTATAGAAGGCATTTATTTCATTTTTAGAAAATGTTTTTTTTCACAATTTTCCATGAATAGTGCCAATACCCCCCCCTTTGGGTTCTAGGTGAAAATCTCACTCGACACAAATCAAACAAAAATGTTTCTATGGTGTGTATTGTTGTTCATTTTCATCAAATAAAAAAAATAAAACCAAGAATAAATACTGAAATACAAGAAATCAGCATAAAAGATGCTTCAGCGCAAGTGTTAATGTTACTAAAAGAGCCCAAATTTCTAAAAATATTGCGAAAAACCACAATCTTCTGTTTAAGAGTGAATGTTTGAGGTGTATAGAAGGCATTTATTTCAATTTTAGAAAATTAAATTTTTCACATTTTTCCATGAAAAGTGCCAATACCCCCCCCTTTGGGTTCTAGGTGAAAATCTCACTCGACACAAATCAAACAAAAATGTTTCCATGGTGTGTATTGGTTTTCATTTTCATCAAATTAACAAAATAAAACTTAGAATAAAACCTGAAAGACAAGAAATGAGCATAAAAGATGCTTCAGCGCAAGTGTTAATGTTACTAAAAGAGCCCAAATTTTCAAAAATATTAAGAAAAACAAAATTTTCAGATTTAGAGTGAATGTTTGAGGTGTGTAGAAGGCATTTATTTCATTTTTAGAAAATGTATTTTTTCTCATTTTTCCATGAAAAGTGCCAATACCCCCCCCTTTGGGTTCTAGGTGAAAATCTCACTCAAAACAAATCAAACAAAAATGTTTCCATGGTGTGTATTGTTGATCATTTTCATCAAATAAACAAAATAAAACCCAGAATAAATCCTGAAAGACAAGAAATGAGCGTAAAATATACTTCAGCGCAAGTGTTAATGTTACTAAAAGAGCCCAAATTTCTAAAAATATTGCGAAAAACCACAATCTTCTGTTTAAGAGTCAATGTTTGAGGTGCATAGAAGGCATTTATTTCAATTTAAAAAAATTTAATTTTTCACATTTTTCCATGAAAAGTGCCAATACCCCCCCCTTTGGGTTCTAGGTGAAAATCTCACTCGACACAAATCAAACAAAAATGTTTCCATGGTGTGTATTGTTGATCATTTTCATCAAATAAACAAAATAAAACCCAGAATAAATCCTGAAAGACAAGAAATGAGCGTAAAAGATGCTTCAGCGCAAGTGTTAATGTTACTAAAAGAGCCCAAATTTCTAAAAATATTGCGAAAAACCACAATCTTCTGTTTAAGAGTCAATGTTTGAGGTGCATAGAAGGCATTTATTTCAATTTTAAAAAATTTAATTTTTCACATTTTTCCATGAAAAGTGCCAATACCCCCACCTTTGGGTTCTAGGTGAAAATCTCACTCGACACAAATCAAACAAAAATGTTTCCATGGTGTGTATTGTTTTTCATTTTCATCTAATAAACAAAATTAAACCCTGAAAAAATCCTGAAAGACAAGAAATGAGCATAAAAGATGCTTCAGCGCAAGTGTTAATGTTACTAAAAGAGCGCAAATTTCTAAAAATATTGCGGAAAACAACAATCTCCAGTTTTAGAGTGAATGTTTGAGGTGTTTAGAAGGCATTTATTTCATTTTTAGAAAATTTAATTTTTTACATTTACCATGAAAAATGCCAATACCCCCCCTTTGAATTCTAGGTGAAAATCTCACTCGAAACAAATCAAACAAAAATGTTTCTATGGTGTGTATTATTGTTCATTTTCATCAAATAAACAAAAAAAAACCCAGAATTAATCCTGAAAGACAAGAAATGGGCATAAAAGGTGCTTCAGCGCAAGTGTTAATGTTACTAAAAGAGCCGAAATTACTAAAAATATTGCGAAAAACAACAATCATCTGTTTTAGAGTGAATGTTTGAGGTGTTTAGAAGGCAAATATTTCATTTTTAGAAAATTTAATTTTTCACATTCGTCCATGAAAAGTGCCAATACCCCCCTTTGGGGTCTAGGTGAAAATCTCCCTCGACACAAATCAAACAAAAATGCTTCCTTGGTGTGTATTCTTGTTCATTTTCATCAAATAAAAAAAATAAAACCCAGAATAAATACTGAAATACAAGAAATGAGCATACAAGATGCTTCAGCGGGGTATTAATGTTACTAAAAGAGCCCAAATTTCTAAAAATATTGCGAAAAACAACAATCTCCAGTTTTAGAGTGAATGTTTGAGGTGTTTAGAAGGCATTTATTTCATTTTTAGAAAATTTAATTTTTTACATTTACCATGAAAAATGCCAATACCCCCCCCATTGGGTTCTAGGTGAAAATCTCACTCGACAAAAATCAAACAAAAATGTTTCCATGGTGTGTATTCTTGTTCATTTTCATCAAATAAAAAAAAAAAAAACCCAGAATAAATACTGAAATACAAGAAATGAGCATACAAGATGCTTCAGCGGGGTATTAATGTTACTAAAAGAGCCCAAATTTCTAAAAATATTGCGAAAAACAACAATCTCCAGTTTTAGAGTGAATGTTTGAGGTGTTTAGAAGGCATTTATTTCATTTTTAGAAAATTTAATTTTTTACATTTACCATGAAAAATGCCAATACCCCCCCTTTGGGTTCTAGGTGAAAATCTCACTCGACACAAATCAAACAAAAATGTTTCTATGGTGTGTATTGTTGTTCATTTTCATCAAATAAAAAAAATAAAACCCAGAATAAATACTGAAATACAAGAAATCAGCATAAAAGATGCTTCAGCGCAAGTGTTAATGTTACTAAAAGAGCCCAAATTTCTAAAAATATTGCGAAAAACAACAATTTTCAGATTTAGAGTGAATGTTTGAGGTGTATAGAAGGCATTTATTTTATTTTTAGAAAATATAATTTTTCCCATTTTTCCATGAAAAGTGCCAATACCCCCCCTTTGGGTTCTAGGTGAAAATCTCACTCGACACAAATCAAACAAAAATGCTTCCATGGTGTGTATAATTGTTCATTTTCATCAAATAAACAAAATAAAACCCAGAATAAATACTGAAATACAAGAAATGAACATAAAAGATGCTTCAACGGGGTTGTCAATGTTACTAAAAGAGCCCAAATTTCTAAAAATATTGCGAAAAACCACAATCTTCTGTTTAAGAGTGAATGTTTGAGTTGTATAGAAGGCATTTATTTCAATTTTAGAAAATTAAATTTTTCACATTTTTCCATGAAAAGTGCCATTACCCCCCTTTGGGTTCTAGGTGAAAATTTCACTCGACACAAATCAAACAAAAATGTTTCCATGGTGTGTATTGTTGTTCATTTTCATCAACTAAACAAAATTAAACCCAGAATAAAACCTGAAAGGCAAGAAATGAGCATAAAAGATTCTTAGGCGCAAGTGTTATTCTTACTATAAGAGCCCAAAGTTCTAAAATTATTGCGAAAAACCACAATTTTCTGTTTAAGAGTGAATGTTTTAGGTGTATAGAAGGCATTTATTTCAATTTTAGAAAATTTAATTTTTCACATTTTTCCATGAAAAGTCCCTTTGGGTTCTAGGTGAAAATCTCACTCGACACAAATCAAACAAAAATGTTTCCATGGTGTGTATTGGTTTTCATTTTCATCAAATTAACAAAATAAAACCCAGAATAAAACCTGAAAGACAAGAAATGAGCATAAAAGATGCTTCAGCGCAAGTGTTAATGTTACTAAAAGAGCCAAAATTTTCAAAAATATTGCGAAAAACAAAATTTTCAGATTTAGAGTGAATGTTTGAGGTGTGTAGAAGGCATTTATTTCATTTTTAGAAAATGTATTTTTTCTCATTTTTCCATGAAAAGTGCCAATACCCCCCCCTTTGGGTTCTAGGTGAAAATCTCACTCGACACATATCAAACAAAAATGTTTCCATGGTGTGTATTGTTGTTCATTTTCATCAAATAAACAAAATAAAACCCAGAATAAATCCTGAAATACAAGAAATGAGCATTAAAGATACTTCAGCGGAAGTGTAAATGTTACTAAAAGAGCCCAAATTTCTAAAAATATTGCGAAAAACAACAATTTTCCGTTTTAGAGTGAATGTTTGAGGTGTATAAAAGGCATTTATTTCATTTTTAGAAAATTTAATTTTTCACATTTTTCCATGAAAAGTGCCAATACCCCCCCCCTTTGGGTTCTAGGTTAAAATCTCACTCGACACAAATCAAACAAAAATGTTTCCATGGTGTGTATTGGTTTTCATTTTCATCAAATTAACAAAATAAAACCCAGAATAAATCCTGAAAGACAAGAAATGAGCATAAAAGATGCTTCAGCGCAAGTGTTAATGTTACTAAAAGAGCCCAAATTTCTAAAAATATTGCGAAAAACAAAATTTTCAGATTTAGAGTGAATGTTTGAGGTGTATAGAAGGCATTTATTTCAATTTTAGAAAATTAAATTTTTACATTTTTCCATTAAAGTGCCAATTCCCCCCCCTTTGGGTTCTAGGTGAAAATCTCACTCGACACAAATCAAACAAAAATGTTTCCTTGTGTGTATTGTTGTTCATTTTCATCAAATAAACAAAATAAAACCCAAAATAAATACTGAAATACAAGAAATGAGCATAAAAGATGCTTCAGCGCAATTGTTAATGTTACTAAAAGAGCCCAAATTTCTAAAAATATTGCGAAGAACAACAATTTTCAGATTTAGAGTGAATGTTTGAGGTGTATAGAAGGCATTTATTTCATTTTTAGAAAATGTTTTTTTTCACAATTTTCCATGAATAGTGCCAATACCCCCCCCTTTGGGTTCTAGGTGAAAATCTCACTCGACACAAATCAAACAAAAATGTTTCTATGGTGTGTATTGTTGTTCATTTTCATCAAATAAAAAAAATAAAACCAAGAATAAATACTGAAATACAAGAAATCAGCATAAAAGATGCTTCAGCGCAAGTGTTAATGTTACTAAAAGAGCCCAAATTTCTAAAAATATTGCGAAAAACAACAATTTTCAGATTTAGAGTGAATGTTTGAGGTGTATAGAAGGCATTTATTTTATTTTTAGAAAATATAATTTTTCCCATTTTTCCATGAAAAGTGCCAATACCCCCCCTTTGGGTTCTAGGTGAAAATCTCACTCGACACAAATCAAACAAAAATGCTTCCATGGTGTGTATAATTGTTCATTTTCATCAAATAAACAAAATAAAACCCAGAATAAATACTGAAATACAAGAAATGAACATAAAAGATGCTTCAACGGGGTTGTCAATGTTACTAAAAGAGCCCAAATTTCTAAAAATATTGCAAAAACCACAATCTTCTGTTTAAGAGTGAATGTTTGAGGTGTATAGAAGGCATTTATTTCAATTTTAGAAAATTAAATTTTTCACATTTTTCCATGAAAAGTGCCATTACCCCCCTTTGGGTTCTAGGTGAAAATTTCACTCGACACAAATCAAACAAAAATGTTTCCATGGTGTGTATTGTTGTTCATTTTCATCAACTAAACAAAATTAAACCCAGAATAAAACCTGAAAGGCAAGAAATGAGCATAAAAGATGCTTTGGCGCAAGTGTTATTCTTACTATAAGAGCCCAAAGTTCTAAAAATATTGCGAAAAACCACAATTTTCTGTTTAAGAGTGAATGTTTTAGGTGTATAGAAGGCATTTATTTCAATTTTAGAAAATTTAATTTTTCACATTTTTCCATGAAAAGTCCCTTTGGGTTCTAGGTGAAAATCTCACTCGACACAAATCAAACAAAAATGTTTCCATGGTGTGTTGTTGTTCATTTTCATCAAATAAACAAAATAAAACCCAGAATAAATCCTGAAAGACAAGAAATGAGCATAAAAGATGCTTCAGCGCAAGTGTTAATGTTACTAAAAGAGCCCAAATTTTCAAAAATATTGCGAAAAACAAAATTTTCAGATTTAGAGTGAATGTTTGAGGTGCATAGAAGGCATTTATTTCAATTTTAAAAAATTTAATTTTTCACATTTTTCCATGAAAAGTGCCAATACCCCCCCCTTTGGGTTCTAGGTGAAAATCTCACTCGACACAAATCAAACAAAAATGTTTCCATGGTGTGTATTGTTGTTCATTTTCATCAGCTAAACAAAATTAAACCCAGAAAAAATCCTGAAAGACAAGAAATGAGCATAAAAGATGCTTCAGCGCAAGTGTTAATGTTACTAAAAGAGCGCAAATTTCTAAAAATATTGCGGAAAACAACAATCTCCAGTTTTAGAGTGAATGTTTGAGGTGTTTAGAAGGCATTTATTTCATTTTTAGAAAATTTAATTTTTTACATTTACCATGAAAAATGCCAAAACCCCCTTTTTGAATTCTAGGTGAAAATCTCACTCGAAACAAATCAAACAAAAATGTTTCTATGGTGTGTATTATTGTTCATTTTCATCAAATAAACAAAAAAAACCCAGAATTAATCCTGAAAGACAAGAAATGGGCATAAAAGGTGCTTCAGCGCAAGTGTTAATGTTACTAAAAGAGCCGAAATTACTAAAAATATTGCGAAAAACAACAATCATCTGTTTTAGAGTGAATGTTTGAGGTGTTTAGAAGGCAAATATTTCATTTTTAGAAAATTTAATTTTTCACATTCGTCCATGAAAAGTGCCAATACCCCCCTTTGGGGTCTAGGTGAAAATCTCCCTCAACACAAATCAAACAAAAATGCTTCCTTGGTGTGTATTCTTGTTCATTTTCATCAAATAAAAAAAATAAAACCCAGAATAAATACTGAAATACAAGAAATGAGCATACAAGATGCTTCAGCGGGGTATTAATGTTACTAAAAGAGCCCAAATTTCTAAAAATATTGCGAAAAACAACAATCTCCAGTTTTAGAGTGAATGTTTGAGGTGTTTAGAAGGCATTTATTTCATTTTTAGAAAATTTAATTTTTTACATTTACCATGAAAAATGCCAATACCCCCCCTTTGGGTTCTAGGTGAAAATCTCACTCGACACAAATCAAACAAAAATGTTTCTATGGTGTGTATTGTTGTTCATTTTCATCAAATAAAAAAAATAAAACCCAGAATAAATACTGAAATACAAGAAATCAGCATAAAAGATGCTTCAGCGCAAGTGTTAATGTTACTAAAAGAGCCCAAATTTCTAAAAATATTGCGAAAAACAACAATTTTCAGATTTAGAGTGAATGTTTGAGGTGTATAGAAGGCATTTATTTTATTTTTAGAAAATATAATTTTTCCCATTATTCCATGAAAAGTGCCAATACCCCCCCTTTGGGTTCTAGGTGAAAATCTCACTCGACACAAATCAAACAAAAATGCTTCCATGGTGTGTATA
Organism: Hetaerina americana; assembly: GCF_022747635.1. NCBI lineage: Eukaryota > Metazoa > Arthropoda > Insecta > Odonata > Calopterygidae > Hetaerina > Hetaerina americana. The sequence goes on along the minus strand of NW_027286997.1, from coordinate 225,952 downwards.
ATTGTTCATTTTCATCAAATAAACAAAATAAAACCCAGAATAAATACTGAAATACAAGAAATGAACATAAAAGATGCTTCAACGGGGTTGTCAATGTTACTAAAAGAGCCCAAATTTCTAAAAATATTGCGAAAAACCACAACCTTCTGTTTAAGAGTGAATGTTTGAGTTGTATAGAAGGCATTTATTTCAATTTTAGAAAATTAAATTTTTCACATTTTTCCATGAAAAGTGCCATTACCCCCCTTTGGGTTCTAGGTGAAAATTTCACTCGACACAAATCGAACAAAAATGTTTCCATGGTGTGTATTGTTGTTCATTTTCATCAACTAAACAAAATTAAACCCAGAATAAAACCTGAAAGGCAAGAAATGAGCATAAAAGATGCTTAGGCGCAAGTGTTATTCTTACTATAAGAGCCCAAAGTTCTAAAAATATTGCGAAAAACCACAATTTTCTGTTTAAGAGTGAATGTTTTAGGTGTATAGAAGGCATTTATTTCAATTTTAGAAAATTTAATTTTTCACATTTTTCCATGAAAAGTCCCTTTGGGTTCTAGGTGAAAATCTCACTCGACACAAATCAAACAAAAATGTTTCCATGGTGTGTATTGTTGTTCATTTTCATCAAATAAACAAAATAAAACCCAGAATAAATCCTGAAAGACAAGAAATGAGCATAAAAGATGCTTCAGCGCAAGTGTTAATGTTACTAAAAGAGCCCAAATTTTCAAAAATATTGCGAAAAACAAAATTTTCAGATTTAGAGTGAATGTTTGAGGTGCATAGAAGGCATTTATTTCAATTTTAAAAAATTTAATTTTTCACATTTTTCCATGAAAAGTGCCAATACCCCCCCCTTTGGGTTCTAGGTGAAAATCTCACTCGACACAAATCAAACAAAAATGTTTCCATGGTGTGTATTGTTGTTCATTTTCATCAGCTAAACAAAATTAAACCCAGAAAAAATCCTGAAAGACAAGAAATGAGCATAAAAGATGCTTCAGCGCAAGTGTTAATGTTACTAAAAGAGCGCAAATTTCTAAAAATATTGCGGAAAACAACAATCTCCAGTTTTAGAGTGAATGTTTGAGGTGTTTAGAAGGCATTTATTTCATTTTTAGAAAATTTAATTTTTTACATTTACCATGAAAAATGCCAATACCCCCCCTTTGAATTCTAGGTGAAAATCTCACTCGAAACAAATCAAACAAAAATGTTTCTATGGTGTGTATTATTGTTCATTTTCATCAAATAAACAAAAAAAACCCAGAATTAATCCTGAAAGACAAGAAATGGGCATAAAAGGTGCTTCAGCGCAAGTGTTAATGTTACTAAAAGAGCCGAAATTACTAAAAATATTGCGAAAAACAACAATCATCTGTTTTAGAGTGAATGTTTGAGGTGTTTAGAAGGCAAATATTTCATTTTTAGAAAATTTAATTTTTCACATTCGTCCATGAAAAGTGCCAATACCCCCCTTTGGGGTCTAGGTGAAAATCTCCCTCAACACAAATCAAACAAAAATGCTTCCTTGGTGTGTATTCTTGTTCATTTTCATCAAATAAAAAAAATAAAACCCAGAATAAATACTGAAATACAAGAAATGAGCATACAAGATGCTTCAGCGGGGTATTAATGTTACTAAAAGAGCCCAAATTTCTAAAAATATTGCGAAAAACAACAATCTCCAGTTTTAGAGTGAATGTTTGAGGTGTTTAGAAGGCATTTATTTCATTTTTAGAAAATTTAATTTTTTACATTTACCATGAAAAATGCCAATACCCCCCCTTTGGGTTCTAGGTGAAAATCTCACTCGACACAAATCAAACAAAAATGTTTCTATGGTGTGTATTGTTGTTCATTTTCATCAAATAAAAAAAATAAAACCCAGAATAAATACTGAAATACAAGAAATCAGCATAAAAGATGCTTCAGCGCAAGTGTTAATGTTACTAAAAGAGCCCAAATTTCTAAAAATATTGCGAAAAACAACAATTTTCAGATTTAGAGTGAATGTTTGAGGTGTATAGAAGGCATTTATTTTATTTTTAGAAAATATAATTTTTCCCATTATTCCATGAAAAGTGCCAATACCCCCCCTTTGGGTTCTAGGTGAAAATCTCACTCGACACAAATCAAACAAAAATGCTTCCATGGTGTGTATAATTGTTCATTTTCATCAAATAAACAAAATAAAACCCAGAATAAATACTGAAATACAAGAAATGAACATAAAAGATGCTTCAACGGGGTTGTCAATGTTACTAAAAGAGCCCAAATTTCTAAAAATATTGCGAAAAACCACAACCTTCTGTTTAAGAGTGAATGTTTGAGTTGTATAGAAGGCATTTATTTCAATTTTAGAAAATTAAATTTTTCACATTTTTCCATGAAAAGTGCCATTACCCCCCTTTGGGTTCTAGGTGAAAATTTCACTCGACACAAATCGAACAAAAATGTTTCCATGGTGTGTATTGTTGTTCATTTTCATCAACTAAACAAAATTAAACCCAGAATAAAACCTGAAAGGCAAGAAATGAGCATAAAAGATGCTTAGGCGCAAGTGTTATTCTTACTATAAGAGCCCAAAGTTCTAAAAATATTGCGAAAAACCACAATTTTCTGTTTAAGAGTGAATGTTTTAGGTGTATAGAAGGCATTTATTTCAATTTTAGAAAATTTAATTTTTCACATTTTTCCATGAAAAGTCCCTTTGGGTTCTAGGTGAAAATCTCACTCGACACAAATCAAACAAAAATGTTTCCATGGTGTGTATTGTTGTTCATTTTCATCAAATAAACAAAATAAAACCCAGAATAAATCCTGAAAGACAAGGAATGAGCATAAAGGATGCTTCAGCGCAAGTGTTAATGCTACTAAAAGAGCCCAAATTTCTAAAAATATTGCGAAAAACCACAATCTTCTGTTTAAGAGTGAATGTTTGAGGTGTATAGAAGGCATTTATTTCAATTTTAGAAAATTAAATTTTTACATTTTTCCATTAAAGTGCCAATTCCCCCCCCTTTGGGTTCTAGGTGAAAATCTCACTCGACACAAATCAAACAAAAATGCTTCCATGGTGTGTATAATTTTTCATTTTCATCAAATAAAAAAAATACAACCCAGAATAAATCCTGAAAGGCAAGAAATGAGCATAAAAAATGCTTAAGCGCAAGTGTTATTCTTACTATAAGAGCCCAAATTTCTAATAATATTGCGAAAAACAACAATTTTCAGATTTAGAGTGAATGTTTGAGGTGCATAGAAGGCATTTATTTCAATTTTAAAAAATTTAATTTTTCACATTTTTCCATGAAAAGTGCCAATACCCCCCCCTTTGGGTTCTAGGTTAAAATGTCACTCGTCACAAATCAAACAAAAATGTTTCCATGGTGTGTATTGGTTTTCATTTTCATCAAATTAACAAAATAAAACCCAGAATAAATCCTGAAAGACAAGAAATGAGCATAAAAGATGCTTAGGCGCAAGTGTTATTCTTACTATAAGAGCCCAAAGTTCTAAAAATATTGCGAAAAACCACAATTTTCTGTTTAAGAGTGAATGTTTTAGGTGTATAGAAGGCATTTATTTCAATTTTAGAAAATTTAATTTTTCACATTTTTCCATGAAAAGTCCCTTTGGGTTCTAGGTGAAAATCTCACTCGACACAAATCAAACAAAAATGTTTCCATGGTGTGTATTGGTTTTCATTTTCATCAAATTAACAAAATAAAACCCAGAATAAATCCTGAAAGACAAGAAATGAGCATAAAAGATGCTTCAGCGCTAGTGTTAATGTTACTAAAAGAGCCCAAATTTTCAAAAATATTGCGAAAAACAAAATTTTCAGATTTAGAGTGAATGTTTGAGGTGTGTAGAAGGCATTTATTTCATTTTTAGAAAATGTATTTTTTCTCATTTATCCATGAAAAGTGCCAATACCCCCCCCTTTGGGTTCTAGGTGAAAATCTCACTCGACACAAATCAAACAAAAATGTTTCCATGGTGTGTATTGTTGTTCATTTTCATCAAATAAACAAAATAAAACCCAAAATAAATACTGAAATACAAGAAATGAGCATAAAAGATGCTTCAGCGCAATTGTTAATGTTACTAAAAGAGCCCAAATTTCTAAAAATATTGCGAAGAACAACAATTTTCAGATTTAGAGTGAATGTTTGAGGTGTATAGAAGGCATTTATTTTATTTTTAGAAAATATAATTTTTCCCATTTTTCCATGAAAAGTGCCAATATGCCCTTTGGGTTCTAGGTGAAAATCTCACTCGACAAAAATCAAACAAAAATGTTTCCATGGTGTGTATTGTTGTTCATTTTCATCAAATAAACAAAATAAAACCCAGAATAAATCCTGAAAGACAAGAAATGAACATAAAAGATGCTTCAGCGCAATTGTTAATGTTACTAAAAGAGCCCAAATTTCTAAAAATATCGCGAAAAACAACAATTTTCAGATTTAGAGTGAATGTTTGAGGTGTATAGAAGGCATTTATTTCATTTTTAGAAAATGTTTTTTTTCACAATTTTCCATGAATAGTGCCAATACCCCCCCTTTGGGTTCTAGGTGAAAATCTCACTCGACACAAATCAAACAAAAATGTTTCTATGGTGTGTATTGTTGTTCATTTTCATCAAATAAAAAAAATAAAACCAAGAATAAATACTGAAATACAAGAAATCAGCATAAAAGATGCTTCAGCGCAAGTGTTAATGTTACTAAAAGAGCCCAAATTTCTAAAAATATTGCGAAAAACAACAATTTTCAGATTTAGAGTGAATGTTTGAGGTGTATAGAAGGCATTTATTTTATTTTTAGAAAATATAATTTTTCCCATTTTTCCATGGAAAGTGCCAATACCCCCCCTTTGGGTTCTAGGTGAAAATCTCACTCGACAAAAATCAAACAAAAATGCTTCCATGGTGTGTATAATTGTTCATTTTCATCAAATAAACAAAATAAAACCCAGAATAAATACTGAAATACAAGAAATGAACATAAAAGATGCTTCAACGGGGTTGTCAATGTTACTAAAAGAGCCCAAATTTCTAAAAATATTGCGAAAAACCACAATCTTCTGTTTAAGAGTGAATGTTTGAGGTGTATAGAAGGCATTTATTTCAATTTTAGAAAATTAAATTTTTCACATTTTTCCATGAAAAGTGCCATTACCCCCCTTTGGGTTCTAGGTGAAAATTTCACTCGACACAAATCAAACAAAAATGTTTCCATGGTGTGTATTGTTGTTCATTTTCATCAACTAAACAAAATTAAACCCAGAATAAAACCTGAAAGGCAAGAAATGAGCATAAAAGATGCTTAGGCGCAAGTGTTATTCTTACTATAAGAGCCCAAAGTTCTAAAAATATTGCGAAAAACCACAATTTTCTGTTTAAGAGTAAATGTTTTAGGTGTATAGAAGGCATTTATTTCAATTTTAGAAAATTTAATTTTTCACATTTTTCCATGAAAAGTCCCTTTGGGTTCTAGGTGAAAATCTCACTCGACACAAATCAAACAAAAATGTTTCCATGGTGTGTATTGGTTTTCATTTTCATCAAATTAACAAAATAAAACCCAGAATAAAACCTGAAAGACAAGAAATGAGCATAAAAGATGCTTCAGCGCAAGTGTTAATGTTACTAAAAGAGCCCAAATTTTCAAAAATATTGCGAAAAACAAAATTTTCAGATTTAGAGTGAATGTTTGAGGTGTGTAGAAGGCATTTATTTCATTTTTAGAAAATGTATTTTTTCTCATTTTTCCATGAAAAGTGCCAATACCCCCCCCTTTGGGTTCTAGGTGAAAATCTCACTCAAAACAAATCAAACAAAAATGTTTCCATGGTGTGTATTGTTGATCATTTTCATCAAATAAACAAAATAAAACCCAGAATAAATCCTGAAAGACAAGAAATGAGCGTAAAAGATGCTTCAACGGGGTTGTTAATGTTACTAAAAGAGCGCAAATTTCTAAAAATATTGCGGAAAACAACAATCTCCAGTTTTAGAGTGAATGTTTGAGGTGTTTAGAAGGCATTTATTTCATTTTTAGAAAATTTAATTTTTTACATTTACCATGAAAAATGCCAATACCCCCCCTTTGAATTCTAGGTGAAAATCTCACTCGAATCAAATCAAACAAAAATGTTTCTATGGTGTGTATTATTGTTCATTTTCATCAAATAAACAAAAAAAAACCCAGAATTAATCCTGAAAGACAAGAAATGGGCATAAAAGGTGCTTCAGCGCAAGTGTTAATGTTACTAAAAGAGCCAAAATTACTAAAAATATTGCGAAAAACAACAGTCATCTGTTTTAGAGTGAATGTTTGAGGTGTTTAGAAGGCAAATATTTCATTTTTAGAAAATTTAATTTTTCACATTCGTCCATGAAAAGTGCCAATACCCCCCTTTGGGGTCTAGGTGAAAATCTCCCTCGACACAAATCAAACAAAAATGCTTCCTTGGTGTGTATTCTTGTTCATTTTCATCAAATAAAAAAAATAAAACCCAGAATAAATACTGAAATACAAGAAATGAGCATACAAGATGCTTCAGCGGGGTATTAATGTTACTAAAAGAGCCCAAATTTCTAAAAATATTGCGAAAAACAACAATCTCCAGTTTCAGAGTGAATGTTTGAGGTGTTTAGAAGGCATTTATTTCATTTTTAGAAAATTTAATTTTTTACATTTACCATGAAAAATGCCAATACCCCCCCTTTGGGTTCTAGGTGAAAATCTCACTCGACACAAATCAAACAAAAATGTTTCTATGGTGTGTATTGTTGTTCATTTTCATCAAATAAAAAAAATACAACCCAGAATAAATCCTGAAAGGCAAGAAATGAGCATGAAAGATGCTTAAGCGCAAGTGTTATTCTTACTATAAGAGCCCAAATTTCTAATAATATTGCGAAAAACAACAATTTTCAGATTTAGAGTGAATGTTTGAGGTGCATAGAAGGCATTTATTTCAATTTTAAAAAATTTAATTTTTCACATTTTTCCATGAAAAGTGCCAATACCCCCCCCTTTGGGTTCTAGGTTAAAATGTCACTCGTCACAAATCATACAAAAATGTTTCCATGGTGTGTATTGGTTTTCATTTTCATCAAATTAACAAAATAAAACCCAGAATAAATCCTGAAAGACAAGAAATGAGCATAAAAGATGCTTAGGCGCAAGTGTTATTCTTACTATAAGAGCCCAAAGTTCTAAAAATATTGCGAAAAACCACAATTTTCTGTTTAAGAGTGAATGTTTTAGGTGTATAGAAGGCATTTATTTCAATTTTAGAAAATTTAATATTTCACATTTTTCCATGAAAAGTCCCTTTGGGTTCTAGGTGAAAATCTCACTCGACACAAATCAAACAAAAATGTTTCCATGGTGTGTATTGGTTTTCATTTTCATCAAATTAACAAAATAAAACCCAGAATAAATCCTGAAAGACAAGAAATGAGCATAAAAGATGCTTCAGCGCTAGTGTTAATGTTACTAAAAGAGCCCAAATTTTCAAAAATATTGCGAAAAACAAAATTTTCAGATTTAGAGTGAATGTTTGAGGTGTGTAGAAGGCATTTATTTCATTTTTAGAAAATGTATTTTTTCTCATTTATCCATGAAAAGTGCCAATACCCCCCCCTTTGGGTTCTAGGTGAAAATCTCACTCGACACAAATCAAACAAAAATGTTTCCTTGTGTGTATTGTTGTTCATTTTCATCAAATAAACAAAATAAAACCCAGAATAAATCCTGAAAGACAAGGAATGAGCATAAAAGATGCTTCAGCGCAAGTGTTAATGTTACTAAAAGAGCCCAAATTTCTAAAAATATTGCGAAAAACCACAATCTTCTGTTTAAGAGTGAATGTTTGAGGTGTATAGAAGGCATTTATTTCAATTTTAGAAAATTAAATTTTTACATTTTTCCATTAAAGTGCCAATTCCCCCCCCTTTGGGTTCTAGGTGAAAATCTCACTCGACACAAATCAAACAAAAATGTTTCCTTGTGTGTATTGTTGTTCATTTTCATCAAATAAACAAAATAAAACCCAAAATAAATACTGAAATACAAGAAATAAGCATAAAAGATGCTTCAGCGCAATTGTTAATGTTACTAAAAGAGCCCAAATTTCTAAAAATATTGCGAAGAACAACAATTTTCAGATTTAGAGTGAATGTTTGAGGTGTATAAAAGGCATTTATTTCATTTTTAGAAAATGTTTTTTTTCACATTTTTCCATGAATAGTGCCAATATCCCCCCCTTTGGGTTCTAGGTGAAAATCTCACTCAACACAAATCAAACAAAAATATTTCCATGGTGTGTATTGTTGTTCATTTTCATCAAATAAAAAAAATGAAACCCAGAATAAATACTGAAATACATGAAATGATTACAAAAGATGCTTCAGCGCAAGTGTTAATGTTACTAAAAGAGCCAAAATTTCTAAAAATATTGCGAAAAACAACAATTTTCAGTTTAAGAGTGAATGTTTGAGGTGTATAGAAGGCATTTATTTCATTTTTAGAAAATGTATTTTTTCTCATTTTTCCATGAAAAGTGCCAATACCCCCCCCTTTGGGTTCTAGGTGAAAATCTCACTCGACACAAATCAAACAAAAATGTTTCCATGGTGTGTATTCTAGTTCATTTTCATCAACTAAAAAAAATTAAACCCAGAATAAATCCTGAAAGGCAAGAAATGAGCATAAAAGATGCTTAAGCGCAAGTGTTATTCTTACTATAAGAGCCCAAATTTCTAATAATATTGCGAAAAACAACAATTTTCAGATTTAGAGTGAATGTTTGAGGTGCATAGAAGGCATTTATTTCAATTTTAAAAAATTTAATTTTTCACATTTTTCCATGAAAAGTGCCAATACCCCCCCCTTTGGGTTCTAGGTTAAAATGTCACTCGTCACAAATCAAACAAAAATGTTTCCATGGTGTGTATTGGTTTTCATTTTCATCAAATTAACAAAATAAAACCCAGAATAAATCCTGAAAGACAAGAAATGAGCATAAAAGATGCTTCAGCGCTAGTGTTAATGTTACTAAAAGAGCCCAAATTTTCAAAAATATTGCGAAAAACAAAATTTTCAGATTTAGAGTGAATGTTTGAGGTGTGTAGAAGGCATTTATTTCATTTTTAGAAAATGTATTTTTTCTCATTTATCCATGAAAAGTGCCAATACCCCCCCCTTTGGGTTCTAGGTGAAAATCTCACTCGACACAAATCAAACAAAAATGTTTCCATGGTGTGTATTGTTGTTCATTTTCATCAAATAAACAAAATAAAACCCAGAATAAATCCTGAAATACAAGAAATGAGAATTAAAGATACTTCAGCGGAAGTGTAAATGTTACTAAAAGAGCCCAAATTTCTAAAAATATTGCGAAAAACAACAATTTTCCGTTTTAGAGTGAATGTTTGAGGTGTATAAAAGGCATTTATTTCATTTTTAGAAAATGTTTTTTTTCACAATTTTCCATGAAAAGTGCCAATACCCCCCCCTTTGGGTTCTAGGTGAAAATCTCACTCGACACAAATCAAACAAAAATGTTTCTATGGTGTGTATTGTTGTTCATTTTCATCAAATAAAAAAAATAAAACCCAGAATAAATACTGAAATACAAGAAATCAGCATAAAAGATGCTTCAGCGCAAGTGTTAATGTTACTAAAAGAGCCCAAATTTTCAAAAATATTGCGAAAAACAAAATTTTCAGATTTAGAGTGAATGTTTGAGGTGTGTAGAAGGCATTTATTTCATTTTTAGAAAATGTATTTTTTCTCATTTTTCCATGAAAAGTGCCAATACCCCCCCTTTGGGTTCTAGGTGAAAATCTCACTCAAAACAAATCAAACAAAAATGTTTCCATGGTGTGTATTGTTGATCATTTTCATCAAATAAACAAAATAAAACCCAGAATAAATCCTGAAAGACAAGAAATGAGCGTAAAAGATGCTTCAGCGCAAGTGTTAATGTTAGTAAAAGAGCCCAAATTTCTAAAAATATTGCGAAAAACCACAATCTTCTGTTTAAGAGTCAATGTTTGAGGTGCATAGAAGGCATTTATTTCAATTTTAAAAAATTTAATTTTTCACATTTTTCCATGAAAAGTGCCAATACCCCCCCCTTTGGGTTCTAGGTGAAAATCTCACTCGACACAAATCAAACAAAAATGTTTCCATGGTGTGTATTGTTGTTCATTTTCATCAGCTAAACAAAATTAAACCCAGAAAAAATCCGGAAAGACAAGAAATGAGCATAAAAGATGCTTCAGCGCAAGTGTTAATGTTACTAAAAGAGCGCAAATTTCTAAAAAAATTGCGAAAAACAACAATTTTCAGATTTAGAGTGAATGTTTGAGGTGTATTGACGGCATTTATTTCAATTTTAGAAAATTTAATTTTTCACATTTTTCCATGAAAAGTGCCAATACCCCCCCCTTTGGGTTCTAGGTTAAAATCTCACTCGACACAAATCAAACAAAAATGTTTCCATGGTGTGTATTGGTTTTCATTTTCATCAAATTAACAAAATAAAACCCAGAATAAATCCTGAAAGACAAGAAATGAGCATAAAAGATGCTTCAGCGCTAGTGTTAATGTTACTAAAAGAGCCCAAATTTTCAAAAATATTGCGAAAAACAAAATTTTCAGATTTAGAGTGAATGTTTGAGGTGTGTAGAAGGCATTTATTTCATTTTTAGAAAATGTATTTTTTCTCATTTATCCATGAAAAGTGCCAATACCCCCCCCTTTGGGTTCTAGGTGAAAATCTCACTCGACACAAATCAAACAAAAATGTTTCCATGGTGTGTATTGTTGTTCATTTTCATCAAATAAACAAAATAAAACCCAGAATAAATCCTGAAAGACAAGGAATGAGCATAAAAGATGCTTCAGCGCAAGTGTTAATGTTACTAAAAGAGCCCAAATTTCTAAAAATATTGCGAAAAACCACAATCTTCTGTTTAAGAGTGAATGTTTGAGGTGTATAGAAGGCATTTATTTCAATTTTAGAAAATTAAATTTTTACATTTTTCCATTAAAGTGCCAATTCCCCCCCCTTTGGGTTCTAGGTGAAAATCTCACTCGACACAAATCAAACAAAAATGTTTCCTTGTGTGTATTGTTGTTCATTTTCATCAAATAAACAAAATAAAACCCAAAATAAATACTGAAATACAAGAAATGAGCATAAAAGATGCTTCAGCGCAATTGTTAATGTTACTAAAAGAGCCCAAATTTCTAAAAATATTGCGAAGAACAACAATTTTCAGATTTAGAGTGAATGTTTAAGGTGTATAGAAGGCATTTATTTCATTTTTAGAAAATGTTTTTTTTCACAATTTTCCATGAATAGTGCCAATACCCCCCCCTTTGGGTTCTAGGTGAAAATCTCACTCGACACAAATCAAACAAAAATGTTTCCATTGTGTGTATTGGTTTTCATTTTCATCAAATTAACAAAATAAAACCCAGAATAAATCCTGAAAGACAAGAAATGAGCATAAAAGATGCTTCAGCGCTAGTGTTAATGTTACTAAAAGAGCCCAAATTTTCAAAAATATTGCGAAAAACAAAATTTTCAGATTTAGAGTGAATGTTTGAGGTGTGTAGAAGGCATTTATTTCATTTTTAGAAAATGTATTTTTTCTCATTTATCCATGAAAAGTGCCAATACCCCCCCCTTTGGGTTCTAGGTGAAAATCTCACTCGACACAAATCAAACAAAAATGTTTCCATGGTGTATATTGTTGTTCATTTTCATCAACTAAACAAAATTAAACCCAGAATAAATCCTGAAAGGCAAGAAATGAGCATAAAAGATGCTTAAGCGCAAGTGTTATTCTTACTATAAGAGCCCAAATTTCTAAAAATATTGCGAAAAACAACAATTTTCAGTTTTAGAGTGAATGTTTGAGGTGTATAGAAGGCATTTATTTTATTTTTAGAAAATATAATTTTTCCCATTTTTCCATGAAAAGTGCCAATATGCCCTTTGGGTTCTAGGTGAAAATCTCACTCGACAAAAATCAAACAAAAATGTTTCCATGGTGTGTATTGTTGTTCATTTTCATCAAATAAACAAAATAAAACCCAGAATAAATCCTGAAAGACAAGAAATGAACATAAAAGATGCTTCAGCGCAATTGTTAATGTTACTAAAAGAGCCCAAATTTCTAAAAATATCGCGAAAAACAACAATTTTCAGATTTAGAGTGAATGTTTGAGGTGTATAGAAGGCATTTATTTCATTTTTAGAAAATGTTTTTTTTCACAATTTTCCATGAATAGTGCCAATACCCCCCCTTTGGGTTCTAGGTGAAAATCTCACTCGACACAAATCAAACAAAAATGTTTCTATGGTGTGTATTGTTGTTCATTTTCATCAAATAAAAAAAATAAAACCCAGAATAAATACTGAAATACAAGAAATCAGCATAAAAGATGCTTAAGCGCAAGTGTTAATGTTACTAAAAGAGCCCAAATTTCTAAAAATATTGCGAAAAACAACAATTTTCAGATTTAGAGTGAATGTTTGAGGTGTATAGAAGGCATTTATTTTATTTTTAGAAAATATAATTTTTCCCATTTTTCCATGAAAAGTGCCAATACCCCCCCTTTGGGTTCTAGGTGAAAATCCCACTCGACACAAATCAAACAAAAATGCTTCCATGGTGTGTATAATTGTTCATTTTCATCAAATAAACAAAATAAAACCCAGAATAAATACTGAAATACAAGAAATGAACATAAAAGATGCTTCAACGGGGTTGTAAATGTTACTAAAAGAGCCCAAAGTTCTAAAAATATTGCGAAAAACCACAATTTTCTGTTTAAGAGTGAATGTTTTAGGTGTATAGAAGGCATTTATTTCAATTTTAGAAGATTTAATTTTTCACATTTTTCCATGAAAAGTCCCTTTGGGTTCTAGGTGAAAATCTCACTCGACACAAATCAAACAAAAATGTTTCCATGGTGTGTATTGGTTTTCATTTTCATCAAATAACAAAATAAAACTTAGAATAAAACCTGAAAGACAAGAAATGAGCATAAAAGATGCTTCAGCGCAAGTGTTAATGTTACTAAAAGAGCCAAAATTTCTAAAAATATTGCGAAAAACAACAATTTTCAGTTTAAGAGTGAATGTTTGAGGTGTATTGAAGGCATTTATTTCATTTTTAGAAAATGTATTTTTTCTCATTTTTTCATGAAAAGTGCCAATACCCCCCCTTTGGGTTCTAGGTGAAAATCTCACCTGACACATATCAAACAAACATGTTTCCATGGTGTGTATTGTTGTTCATTTTCATCAAATAAACAAAATAAAACCCAGAATAAATCCTGAAATACAAGAAATGAGCATAAAAGATACTTCAGCGGAGGTATAAATGTTACTAAAAGAGCCTAAATTTCTAAAAATATTGCGAAAAAAAACAATTTTCCGTTTTAGAGTGAATGTTTGAGGTGTATAAAAGGCATTTATTTCATTTTTAGAAAATTTAATTTTTCACATTTTTCCATGAAAAGTGCCAATACCCCCCCTTTGGGTTCTGGGTGAAAATCTCACTCGACACAAATCAAACAAAAATGTTTCCATGGTGTGTTGTTGTTCATTTTCATCAAATAAACAAAATAAAACCCAGAATAAATCCTGAAAGACAAGGAATGAGCATAAAAGATGCTTCAGCGCAAGTGTTAATGTTACTAAAAGAGCCCAAATTTCTAAAAATATTGCGAAAAACAACAATTTTCAGATTTAGAGTGAATGTTTGAGGTGTATTGAAGGCATTTATTTCAATTTTAGAAAATTTAATTTTTCACATTTTTCCATGAACAATCTTCTGTTTAAGAGTGAATGTTTGAGGTGTATAGAAGGCATTTATTTCAATTTTAGAAAATTAAATTTTTACATTTTTCCATGAAAAGTGCCATGTCCCCCCCCTTTGGGTTCTAGGTGAAAATCTCACTCGACACAAATCAAACAAAAATGTTTCCTTGTGTGTATTGTTGTTCGTTTTCATCAAATAAACAAAATAAAACCCAAAATAAATACTGAAATACAAGAAATGAGCATAAAAGATGCTTCAGCGCAATTGTTAATGTTATTAAAAGAGCCCAAATTTTTAAAAATATTGCGAAGAACAACAATTTTCAGATTTAGAGTGAATGTTTGAGGTATATAGAAGGCATTTATTTCATTTTTAGAAAATGTTTTTTTTCACATTTTTCCATGAATTGTGCCAATATCCCCCCTTTTGGGTTCTAGGTGAAAATCTCACTCGACACAAATCAAACAAAAATATTTCCATGGTGTGTATTGTTGTTCATTTTCATCAAATAAAAAAAATTAAACCCAGAATAAATACTGAAATACAAGAAATGATTATAAAAGATGCTTCAGCGCAAGTGTTAATGTTACTAAAAGAGCCAAAATTTCTAAAAATATTGCGAAAAACAACAATTTTCAGTTTAAATGTGAATGTTTGAGGTGTATAGAAGGCATTTATTTCATTTTTAGAAAATGTATTTTTTCTCATTTTTCCATGAAAAGTGCCAATATCCCCCCCTTTGGGTTCTAGGTGAAAATCTCACTCGACACATATCAAACAAAAATGTTTCCATGGTGTGTATTGTTGTTCATTTTCATCAAATAAACAAAATAAAACCCAGAATAAATCCTGAAATACAAGAAATGAGCATTAAAGATACTTCAGCGGAAGTGTAAATGTTACTAAAAGAGCCCAAATTTCTAAAAATATTGCGAAAAACAACAATTTTCCGTTTTAGAGTGAATGTTTGAGGTGTATATAAGGCATTTATTTCATTTTTAGACAATTTAATTTTTCACATTTTTCCATGAAAAGTGCCAATACCCCCCCCATTGGGTTCTAGGTGAAAATCTCACTCGACAAAAATCAAACAAAAATGTTTCCATGGTGTGTATTGTTGTTCATTTTCATCAAATAAACAAAGTAAAACCCAGAATAAATCCTGAAAGACAAGAAATGAGCATAAAAGATGCTTCAGCGCAATTGTTAATGTTACTAAAAGAGCCCAAATTTCTAAAAATATCGCGAAAAACAACAATTTTCAGATTTAGAGTGAATGTTTGAGGTGTATAGAAGGCATTTATTTTATTTTTAGAAAATATAATTTTTCCCATTTTTCCATGAAAAGTGCCAATACCCCCCCTTTGGGTTCTAGGTGAAAATCTCACTCGACACAAATCAAACAAAAATGCTTCCATGGTGTGTATAATTGTTCATTTTCATCAAATAAACAAAATAAAACCCAGAATAAATACTGAAATACAAGAAATGAACATAAAAGATGCTTCAACGGGGTTGTCAATGTTACTAAAAGAGCCCAAATTTCTAAAAATATTGCGAAAAACCACAATCTTCTGTTTAAGAGTGAATGTTTGAGGTGTATAGAAGGCATTTATTTCAATTTTAGAAAATTAAATTTTTCACATTTTTCCATGAAAAGTGCCATTACCCCCCTTTGGGTTCTAGGTGAAAATCTCACTCGACACAAATCAAACAAAAATGTTTCCATGGTGTGTATTGTTGTTCATTTTCATCAACTAAACAAAATTAAACCCAGAATAAAACCTGAAAGGCAAGAAATGAGCATAAAAGATGCTTAGGCGCAAGTGTTATTCTTACTATAAGAGCCCAAATTTCTAAAAATATTGCGAAAAACCACAATCTTCTGTTTAAGAGTGAATGTTTGAGGTGTATAGAAGGCATTTATTTCAATTTTAGAAAATTAAATTTTTACATTTTTCCATGAAAAGTGCCATGTCCCCCCCCTTTGGGTTCTAGGTGAAAATCTCACTCGACACAAATCAAACAAAAATGTTTCCTTGTGTGTATTGTTGTTCATTTTCATCAAGAAAACAAAATAAAACCCAAAATAAATACTGAAATACAAGAAATGAGCATAAAAGATGCTTCAGCGCAATTGTTAATGTTATTAAAAGAGCCCAAATTTCTAAAAATATTGCGAAGAACAACAATTTTCAGATTTAGAGTGAATGTTTGAGGTATATAGAAGGCATTTATTTCATTTTTAGAAAATGTTTTTTTTCACATTTTTCCATGAATAGTGCCAATATCCCCCCCTTTGGGTTCTAGGTGAAAATCTCACTCGACACAAATCAAACAAAAATATTTCCATGGTGTGTATTGTTGTTCATTTTCATCAAATAAAAAAAATAAAACCCAGAATAAATCCTGAAAGAAAAGAAATGATTATAAAAGATGCTTCAGCGCAAGTGTTAATGTTACTAAAAGAGCCAAAATTTCTAAAAATATTGCGAAAAACAACAATTTTCAGTTTAAATGTGAATGTTTGAGGTGTATAGAAGGCATTTATTTCATTTTTAGAAAATGTATTTTTTCTCATTTTTCCATGAAAAGTGCCAATATCCCCCCCTTTGGGTTCTAGGTGAAAATCTCACTCGACACATATCAAACAAAAATGTTTCCATGGTGTGTATTGTTGTTCATTTTCATCAAATAAACAAAATAAAACCCAGAATAAATCCTGAAATACAAGAAATGAGCATTAAAGATACTTCAGCGGAAGTGTAAATGTTACTAAAAGAGCCCAAATTTCTAAAAATATTGCGAAAAACAACAATTTTCCGTTTTAGAGTGAATGTTTGAGGTGTATATAAGGCATTTATTTCATTTTTAGACAATTTAATTTTTCACATTTTTCCATGAAAAGTGCCAATACCCCCCTTATTGGGTTCTAGGTGAAAATCTCACTCGACAAAAATCAAACAAAAATGTTTCCATGGTGTGTATTGTTGTTCATTTTCATCAAATAAACAAAGTAAAACCCAGAATAAATCCTGAAAGACAAGAAATGAGCATAAAAGATGCTTCAGCGCAATTGTTAATGTTACTAAAAGAGCCCAAATTTCTAAAAATATCGCGAAAAACAACAATTTTCAGATTTAGAGTGAATGTTTGAGGTGTATAGAAGGCATTTATTTTATTTTTAGAAAATATAATTTTTCCCATTTTTCCATGAAAAGTGCCAATACCCCCCCTTTGGGTTCTAGGTGAAAATCTCACTCGACACAAATCAAACAAAAATGCTTCCATGGTGTGTATAATTGTTCATTTTCATCAAATAAACAAAATAAAACCCAGAATAAATACTGAAATACAAGAAATGAACATAAAAGATGCTTCAACGGGGTTGTCAATGTTACTAAAAGAGCCCAAATTTCTAAAAATATTGCGAAAAACCACAATCTTCTGTTTAAGAGTGAATGTTTGAGGTGTATAGAAGGCATTTATTTCAATTTTAGAAAATTAAATTTTTCACATTTTTCCATGAAAAGTGCCATTACCCCCCTTTGGGTTCTAGGTGAAAATCTCACTCGACACAAATCAAACAAAAATGTTTCCATGGTGTGTATTGTTGTTCATTTTCATCAACTAAACAAAATTAAACCCAGAATAAAACCTGAAAGGCAAGAAATGAGCATAAAAGATGCTTAGGCGCAAGTGTTATTCTTACTATAAGAGCCCAAAGTTCTAAAAATATTGCGAAAAACCACAATTTTCTGTTTAAGAGTGAATGTTTTAGGTGTATAGAAGGCATTTATTTCAATTTTAGAAAATTTAATTTTTCACATTTTTCCATGAAAAGTCCCTTTGGGTTCTAGGTGAAAATCTCACTCGACACAAATCAAACAAAAATGTTTCCATGGTGTGTATTGGTTTTCATTTTCATCAAATTAACAAAATAAAACCCAGAATAAAACCTGAAAGACAAGAAATGAGCATAAAAGATGCTTCAGCGCAAGTGTTAATGTTATTAAAAGAGCCCAAATTTTCAAAAATATTGCGAAAAACAAAATTTTCAGATTTAGAGTGAATGTTTGAGGTGTGTAGAAGGCATTTATTTCATTTTTAGAAAATTAAATTTTTCACATTTTTCCATGAAAAGTGCCTTTACCCCCCCCTTTGGGTTCTAGGTGAAAATCTCAATCAAAACATCAAACAAAAATGTTTCCATGGTGTGTATTTTTGTTCATTTTCATCAAATAAACAAAATAAAACCCAGAATAAATCCTGAAAGATAAGAAATGAGCATAAAAGATGCTTCAGCGCAATTGTTAATGTTACTATAAGAGCCCAAATTTCTAAAAATATTGCGAAAAACCACAATCTTCTGTTTAAGAGTGAATGTTTGAGGTGTATAGAAGGCATTTATTTCAATTTTAGAAAATTAAATTTTTCACATTTTTCCATGAAAAGTGCCTTTACCCCCCCCTTTGGGTTCTAGGTGAAAATTTCACTCGACACAAATCAAACAAAAATGTTTCCATGGTGTGTATAATTGTTCATTTTCATCAACTAAACAAAATTAAACCCAGAATAAATCCTGAAAGGCAAGAAATGAGCATAAAAGAAGCTTCAGCGCAAGTTATATTCTTACTAAAAGAGCCCAAAGTTCTAAAAATATTGCGAAAAACAACAATCTTCTGTTTAAGAGTGAATGTTTGAGGTTAATAGAAGGCATTTATTTCAATTTTAGAAAATTAAATTTTTCACATTTTTCCATGAAAAGTGCCATTACCCCCCCCTTTGGGTTCTAGGTGAAAATCTCACTCGACACAAATCAAACAAAAATGTCTCCATGGTGTGTATTGTTGTTCATTTTCATCAAATAAACAAAAGTAAACCCAGAATAAATCCTGAAAGACAAGAAATGAGCATAAAAGATGCTTCAGCGCAAGTGTTAATATTACTTAAAGGGCCCAAATTTCTAAAAATATTGCGAAAAACAACAATTTTCAGTTTAAGATTGAATGTTTGAGGTGTATAGAAGGCATTTATTTCATTTTTAGAAAATGTATTTTTTCTCATTTTTCCATGAAAAGTGCCAATACCCCCCCCTTTGGGTTCTAGGTGAAAATCTCACTCGACACATATCAAACAAACATGTTTCCATGGTGTGTATTGTTGTTCATTTTCATCAAATAAACATAATAAAACCCAGAATAAATCCTGAAATACAAGAAATGAGCATAAAAGATACTTCAGCGGAAGTATAAATGTTACTAAAAGAGCCTAAATTTCTAAAAATATTGCGAAAAAAACAATTTTCCGTTTTAGAGTGAATGTTTGAGGAATATAAAAGGCATTTATTTCATTTTTAGAAAATTTAATTTTTCACATTTTTCCATGAAAAGTGCCAATAACTCCCCCTTTGGGTTCTAGGTGAAAATCTCACTCGACACAAATCAAACAAAAATGTTTCCATGGTGTGTATTGGTTTTCATTTTCATCAAATAAACAAAATAAAACCCAGAATAAATCCTGAAAGACAAGGAATGAGCATAAAAGATGCTTCAGCGCAAGTGTAAATGTTACTAAAAGAGCCCAAATTTCTAAAAATATTGCGAAAAACCACAATCTTCAGTTTTAGAGTGAATGTTTGAGGTGTATAGAAGGCATTTATTTCATTTTTAGAAAATGTTTTTTTTCCCATTTTTCCATGAAATGTGCCAATACCCCACACAACCCGACACAAATCAAACAAAAATGTTTCCATGGTGTGTATTGTTGTTCATTTTCATCAAATAAACAAAATAAAACCCAGAATAAATCCTGAAAGACAAGAAATGAGCATAAAAGTTGCTTCAGCGCAAGTGTTAATGTTAGTAAAAGAGCCCAAAATTCTAAAAATATTGCGAAAAACAACAATTTTCAGATTAAGAGTGAATGTTTGAGGTGTATAGAAGGCATTTATTTCATTTTTAGAAAATGTTTTCTTTCACATTTTTCCATGAATAGTGCCAATATCCCCCCCTTTGGGTTCTAGGTGAAAATCTCACTCAAAACAAATCAAACAAAAATATTTCCATGGTGTGTATTCCATAGTGTTCATTTTCATCAAATAAAAAAAATTAAACCCAGAATAAATACTGAAATACAAGAAATGATTATAAAAGATGCTTCAGCGCAAGTGTTAATGTTACTAAAAGAGCCAAAATTTCTAAAAATATTGCGAAAAACAACAATTTTCAGTTTAAGAGTGAATGTTTGAGATGTAAAGAAGGCATTTATTTCATTTTTAGAAAATGTATTTTTTCTTATTTTTCCATGAAAAGTGCCAATACCCCCCCTTTGGGTTCTAGGTGAAAATCTCACTCGACACAAATCAAACAAAAATGTTTCCATGGTGTATATTGTTGTTCATTTTCATTAAATAAACAAAATAAAACCCAGAATAAATCCTGAAAGACAAGGAATGAGCATAAAAGATTCTTCAGCGCAAGTGTAAATGTTACTAAAAGAGCCCAAATTTTAAAAATATTGCGAAAAACCACAATCTTCTGTTTAAGAGTGAATGTTTGAGGAGTAAAGAAGGCATTAATTTCAATTTTAGAAAATTAAATTTTTCACATTTTTCCATGAAAAGTGCCAATACCCCCCCCTTTGGGTTCTAGGTGAAAATCTCACTCGACACAAATCAAACAAAAATGTTTCCATGGTGTGTATTGTTGTTCATTTTCATCAACTAAACAAAATAAAACCCAGAATAAATCCTGAAAGGCAAGAAATGAGCATAAAAGATGCTTAAGCGCAAGTGTTATTCTTACTATAAGAGCCAAAATTTCTAAAAATATTGCGAAAAACAACAATTTTCAGTTTTAGAGTGAATGTTGGAGGTGTATAAAAGGCATTTATTTCATTTTTAGAAAATTTAAATTTTCGCATTTTTCCATGAAAAGTGCCAATACCCCCCCCTTTGGGTTCTAGGTGAAAATCTCACTCGACACATATCAAACAAACATGTTTCCATGGTGTGTATTATTGTTCATTTTCATCAAATAAACAAAATAAAACCCAGAATAAATCCTGAAATACAAGAAATGAGCATAAAAGATACTTCAGCGGAAGTGTAAATGTTACTAAAAGAGCCCAAATTTCTAAAAATATTGCGAAAAACAACAATTTTCCGTTTTAGAGTGAATGTTTGAGGTGTATAAAAGGCATTTATTTCATTTTTAGAAAATTTAAAATTTCACATTTTTCCATGAAAAGTGCCAATACCCCCCCCATTGGGTTCTAGGTGAAAATCTCACTCGACAAAAATCAAACAAAAATGTTTCCATGGTGTGTATTGTTGTTCATTTTCATCAAATAAACAAAATAAAACCCAGAATAAATCCTGAAAGACAAGAAATGAGCATAAAAGATGCTTCAGCGCAATTGTAAATGTTACTAAAAGAGCCCAAATTTCTAAAAATATTGCGAAAAACAACAATTTTCAGATTTAGAGTGAATGTTTGAGGTGTATAGAAGGCATTTATTTCATTTTTAGAAAATGTTTTTTTTCACAGTGTTCCATGAATAGTGCCAATACCCCCCCCCCTTTGGGTTCTAGGTGAAAATCTCACTCGACACAAATCAAACAAAAATGTTTCTATGGTGTGTATTGTTGTTCATTTTCATCAAATAAAAAAAATAAAACCCAGAATAAATACTGAAATACAAGAAATCAGCATAAAAGATGCTTCAGCGCAAGTGTAAATGTTACTAAAAGAGCCCAAATTTCTAAAAATATTGCGAAAAACAACAATTTTCAGATTTAGAGTGAATGTTTGAGGTGTATAGAAGGCATTTATTTTATTTTTAGAAAATATAATTTTTCCCATTTTTCCATGAAAAGTGCCAATACCCCCCCCTTTGGGTTCTAGGTGAAAATCTCACTCTACACAAATCAAACAAAAATGCTTCCATGGTGTGTATAATTGTTCATTTTCATCAAATAAACAAAATAAAACCCAGAATAAATACTGAAATACAAGAAATGAACATAAAAGATGCTTCAACGGGGTTGTCAATGTTACTAAAAGAGCCCAAATTTCTAAAAATATTGCGAAAAACCACAATCTTCTGTTTAAGAGTGAATGTTTGAGGTGTATAGAAGGCATTTATTTCAATTTTAGAAAATTACATTTTTCACATTTTTCCATGAAAAGTGCCATTACCCCCCTTTGGGTTCTAGGTGAAAATTTCACTCGACACAAATCAAACAAAAATGTTTCCATGGTGTGTATTGTTGTTCATTTTCATCAACTAAACAAAATTAAACCCAGAATAAATCCTGAAAGGCAAGAAATGAGCATAAAAGATGCTTAGGCGCAAGTGTTATTCTTACTAAAAGAGCCCAAAGTTCTAAAAATATTGCGAAAAACCACAATTTTCTGTTTAAGAGTGAATGTTTTAGTTGTATAGAAGGCATTTATTTCAATTTTAGAAAATTTAATTTTTCACATATTTCCATGAAAAGTCCCTTTGGGTTCTAGGTGAAAATCTCACTCGACACAAATCAAACAAAAATGTTTCCATGGTGTGTATTGTTGCTCATTTTCATCAAATAAACAAAATTAAACCCAGAATAAATCCTGAAAGACAAGAAATGAGCATAAAAGATGCTTCAGCGCAATTGTTAATGTTACTAAAAGAGCCCAAATTTCTAAAAATATTGCGATAAACAACAATTTTCAGATTTAGAGTGAATGTTTGAGGTGTATAGAAGGCTTTTATTTCATTTTTAGAAAATGTTTTTTTTTCACATTTTTCCATGAAAAGTGCCGATACCCCCCCCTTTGGGTTCTAGGTGAAAATCTCACTCGACACAAATCAAACAAAAATGTTTCCATGGTGTGTTTTGTTGCTCATTTTCATCAAATAAACAAAATAAAACCCACAATAAATCCTGAAAGGAAAGAAATGAGCATAAAAGATGCTTCAGCGCAAGTGTTAATGTTACTAAAAGAGCCCAAATTTCTAAAAATATTGCGAAAAGCAACAATTTTCAGTTTTAGAGTGAATGTTTGAGGTGTGTAGAAGGCATTTATTTCATTTTTAGAAAATGTATTTTTTCTCATTTTTCCATGAAAAGTGCCAATACCCCCCCCTTTGGGTTCTAGGTGAAAATCTCACTCGACACAAATCAAACAAAAATGTTTCCATGGTGTGTATTGTTGTTCATTTTCATCAACTAAATAAAATTAAACCCAGAATAAATCCTGAAAGGCAAGAAATGAGCATAAAAGATGCTTAGGCGCAAGTGTTATTCTTACAAAAAGAGCCCAAAGTTCTAAAAATATTGCGAAAAACCACAATTTTCTGTTTAAGAGTGAATGTTTTAGGTGTATAGAAGGCATTTATTTCAATTTTAGAAAATTTAATTTTTCACATTTTTCCATGAAAAGTCCCTTTGGGTTCTAGGTGAAAATCTCAGTCGACACAAATCAAACAAAAATGTTTCCATGGTGTGTATTGTTGTTCATTTTCATCAAATAAACAAAATTAAACCCAGAATAAATCCTGAAAGACAAGAAATGAGCATAAAAGATGCTTCAGCGCAAGTGTTTATATTACTTAAAGGGCCCAAATTTCTAAAAATATTGCGAAAAACAACAATTTTCGGTTAAAGAGTGAATGTCTGAGGTGTATAGAAGACATTTATTTCATTTTTAGAAAAATTAATTTTTCACATTTTTCCATGAAAAGTGCCAATACCCCCCCCTTTGGGTTCTAGGTGAAAATCTCACTCGACACAAATCAAACAAAAATGTTTCCATGGTGTGTATTGTTGTTCATTTTCATCAAATAAAATAAATAAAACACAGAAAAATCCTGAAAGACAAGAAATGAGCATAAAAGATGCTTCAGCGCAATTGTTAATGTTACTAAAAGAGCCCAAATTTCTAAAAATATTGCGATAAACAACAATTTTCAGATTTAGAGTGAATGTTTGAGGTGTATAGAAGGCATTTATTTCATTTTTAGAAAATGTTTTTTTTTCACATTTTTCCATGAAAAGTGCCAATACCCCCCCCTTTGGGTTCTAGGTGAAAATCTCACTCGTAACAAATCAAACAAAAATGTTTCCATGGTGTGTATTGTTGCTCATTTTCATCAAATAAACAAAATAAAACCCAGAATAAATCCTGAAAGGAAAGAAATGAGCATAAAAGATGCTTCAGCGCAAGTGTTAATGTTACTAAAAGAGCCCAAATTTCTAAAAATATTGCGAAAAGCAACAATTTTCAGTTTTAGAGTGAATGTTTGAGGTGTGTAGAAGGCATTTATTTCATTTTTAGAAAATGTATTTTTTCTCATTTTTCCATGAAAGGTGCCAATACCCCCCCCTTTGGGTTCTAGGTGAAAATCTCACTCGAAACAAATCAAACAAAAATGTTTCCATGGTGTGTATTGTTGTTCATTTTCATCAACTAAATAAAATTAAACCCAGAATAAATCCTGAAAGGCAAGAAATGAGCATAAAAGTTACTTAGGCGCAAGTGTTATTCTTACTAAAAGAGCCCAAAGTTCTAAAAATATTGCGAAAAACCACAATTTTCTGTTTAAGAGTGAATGTTTTACGTGTATAGAAGGCATTTATTTCAATTTTAGAAAATTTAATTTTTCACATTTTTCCATGAAAAGTCCCTTTGGGTTCTAGGTGAAAATCTCAGTCGACACAAATCAAACAAAAATGTTTCCATGGTGTGTATTGTTGTTCATTTTCATCAAATAAACAAAATTAAACCCAGAATAAATCCTGAAAGACAAGAAATGAGCATAAAAGATGCTTCAGCGCAAGTGTTTATATTACTTAAACGGCCCAAATTTCTAAAAATATTGCGAAAAACAACAATTTTCAGATTTAGAGTGAATGTTTGAGGTGTATTGAAGGCATTTATTTCAATTTTAGAAAATTTAATTTTTCACATTTTCCATGAAAAGTGCCGATACCCCCCCCTTTGGGTTCTAGGTGAAAATCTCACTCGGCACAAATCAAACAAAAATGTTTCCATGGTGTGTATTGTTGTTCATTTTCATCAAATAAACAAAATAAAACCCAGAATAAATCCTGAAAGACAAGAAATCAGCATAAAAGATGCTTCAGCGCAAGTGTTAATGTTACTAAAAGAGCCCAAATTTCTAAAAATATTGCGAAAAACAACAATTTTCCGTTTTAGAGTGAATGTTTGAGGTGTATAAAAGGCATTTATTTCATTTTTAGAAAATTTAATTTTTCACATTTTTCCATGAAAAGTGCCAATACCCCCCCCTTTGGGTTCTAGGTGAAAATCTCACTCGACACAAATCAAACAAAAATGTTTCTATGGTGTGTATTGTTGTTCATTTTCATCAAATAAAAAAAATAAAACCCAGAATAAATACTGAAATACAAGAAATCAGCATAAAAGATGCTTCAGCGCAAGTGTAAATGTTACTAAAAGAGCCCAAATTTCTAAAAATATTGCGAAAAACAACAATTTTCAGATTTAGAGTGAATGTTTGAGGTGTATAGAAGGCATTTATTTTATTTTTAGAAAATATAATTTTTCCCATTTTTCCATGAAAAGTGCCAATACCCCCCCCTTTGGGTTCTAGGTGAAAATCTCACTCGACACAAATCAAACAAAAATGCTTCCATGGTGTGTATAATTGTTCATTTTCATCAAATAAACAAAATAAAACCCAGAATAAATACTGAAATACAAGAAATGAACATAAAAGATGCTTCAACGGGGTTGTCAATGTTACTAAAAGAGCCCAAATTTCTAAAAATATTGAGAAAAACCACAATCTTCTGTTTAAGAGTGAATGTTTGAGGTGTATAGAAGGCATTTATTTCAATTTTAGAAAATTAAATTTTTCACATTTTTCCATGAAAAGTGCCATTACCCCCCTTTGGGTTCTAGGAGAAAATCTCACTCGACACAAATCAAACAAAAATGTTTCCATGGTGTGTATTGTTGTTCATTTTCATCAAATAAAATAAATAAAACACAGAAAAATCCCTGAAAGACAAGAAATGAGCATAAAAGATGCTTCAGCGCAATTGTTAATGTTACTAAAAGAGCCCAAATTTCTAAAAATATTGCGATAAACAACAATTTTCAGATTTAGAGTGAATGTTTGAGGTGTATAGAAGGCATTTATTTCATTTTTAGAAAATGTTTTTTTTCACATTTTTCCATGAAAAGTGCCGATACCCCCCCTTTGGGTTCTAGGTGAAAATCTCACTCGACACAAATCAAACAAAAATGTTTCCATGGTGTGTATTGTTGCTCATTTTCATCAAATAAACAAAATAAAACCCAGAATAAATCCTGAAATACAAGAAATGAGCATAAAAGATACTTCAGCGGAAGTGTAAATGTTACTAAAAGAGCCCAAATTTCTAAAAATATTGCGAAAAACAACAATTTTCCGTTTTAGAGTGAATGTTTGAGGTGTATAAAAGGCATTTATTTCATTTTTAGAAAATTTAATTTTTCACATTTTTCCATGAAAAGTGCCAATACCCCCCCCCATTGGGTTCTAGGTGAAAATCTCACTCGACAAAAATCAAACAAAAATGTTTCCATGGTGTGTATTGTTGTTCATTTTCATCAAATAAACAAAATAAAACCCAGAATAAATCCTGAAAGACAAGAAATGAGCATAAAAGATGCTTCAATGCAAGTGTTATTCTTACTATAAGAGCCCAAATTTATAAAAATATTGCGAAAAACCACAATTTTCTGTTTAAGAGTGAATGTTTTAGGTGTATAGAAGGCATTTATTTCAATTTTAGAAAATTTAATTTTTCACATTTTTCCATGAAAAGTCCCTTTGGGTTCTAGGTGAAAATCTCACTCGACACAAATCAAACAAAAATGTTTCTATGGTGTGTATTGTTGTTCATTTTCATCAAATAAAAAAAATAAAACTCAGAATAAATACTGAAATACAAGAAATCAGCATAAAAGATGCTTCAGCGCAAGTGTAAATGTTACTAAAAGAGCCCAAATTTCTAAAAATATTGCGAAAAACAACAATTTTCAGATTTAGAGTGAATGTTTGAGGTGTATAGAAGGCATTTATTTTATTTTTAGAAAATATAATTTTTCCCATTTTTCCATGAAAAGTGCCAATACCCCCCCCCTTTGGGTTCTAGGTGAAAATCTCACTCGACACAAATCAAACAAAAATGTTTCCATGGTGTGTATTGTTGTTCATTTTCATCAAATAAAATAAATAAAACACAGAAAAATCCCTGAAAGACAAGAAATGAGCATAAAAGATGCTTCAGCGCAATTGTTAATGTTACTAAAAGAGCCCAAATTTCTAAAAATATTGCGATAAACAACAATTTTCAGATTTAGAGTGAATGTTTGAGGTGTATAGAAGGCATTTATTTCATTTTTAGAAAATGTTTTTTTTCACATTTTTCCATGAAAAGTGCCGATACCCCCCCCTATGGGTTCTAGGTGAAAATCTCACTCGACACAAATCAAACAAAAATGTTTCCATGGTGTGTATTGTTGCTCATTTTCATCAAATAAACAAAATAAAACCCAGAATAAATCCTGAAAGGAAAGAAATGAGCATAAAAGATGCTTCAGCGCAAGTGTTAATGTTACTAAAAGAGCCCAAATTTCTAAAAATATTGCGAAAAGCAACAATTTTCAGTTTTAGAGTGAATGTTTGAGGTGTGTAGAAGGCATTTATTTCATTTTTAGAAAATGTATTTTTTCTCATTTTTCCATGAAAGGTGCCAATACCCCCCCCTTTGGGTTCTAGGTGAAAATCCCACTCGAAACAAATCAACCAAAAATATTTCCATGGTGTGTATTGTTGTTCATTTTCATCAACTAAATAAAATTAAACCCAGAATAAATCCTGAAAGGCAAGAAATGAGCATAAAAGATGCTTAGGCGCAAGTGTTATTCTTACTAAAAGAGCCCAAAGTTCTAAAAATATTGCGAAAAACCACAATTTTCTGTTTAAGAGTGAATGTTTTACGTGTATAGAAGGCATTTATTTCAATTTTAGAAAATTTAATTTTTCACATTTTTCCATGAAAAGTCCCTTTGGGTTCTAGGTGAAAATCTCAGTCGACACAAATCAAACAAAAATGTTTCCATGGTGTGTATTGTTGTTCATTTTCATCAAATAAACAAAATTAAACCCAGAATAAATCCTGAAAGACAAGAAATGAGCATAAAAGATGCTTCAGCGCAAGTGTTTATATTACTTAAACGGCCCAAATTTCTAAAAATATTGCGAAAAACAACAATTTTCAGATTTAGAGTGAATGTTTGAGGTGTATTGAAGGCATTTATTTCAATTTTAGAAAATTTAATTTTTCACATTTTTCCATGAAAAGTGCCAATACCCCCCCCTTTGGGTTCTAGGTTAAAATCTCACTCGACACAAATCAAACAAAAATGTTTCCATGGTGTGTATTGGTTTTCATTTTCATCAAATTAACAAAAAAAAAACCCAGAATAAATCCTGAAAACAAGAAATGAGCATAAAAGATGCTTCAGCGCTAGTGTTAATGTTACTAAAAGAGCCCAAATTTTCAAAAATATTGCGAAAAACAAAATTTTCAGATTTAGAGTGAATGGTTGAGGTGTGTAGAAGGCATTTATTTCATTTTTAGAAAATGTATTTTTTCTCATTTTTCCATGAAAAGTGCCAATACCCCCCCCTTTGGGTTCTAGGTGAAAATATCACTCGACACAAATCAAACAAAAATGTTTCCATGGTGTGTATTGTTGTTCATTTTCATCAAATAAACAAAATAAAACCCAGAATAAATCCTGAAAGACAAGAAATGAGCATAAAAGATGCTTCAGCGCAATCGTTAATGATACTAAAAGAGCCCAAATTTCTAAAAATATTGCGAAAAAAAACAATTTTCAGATTTAGAGTGAATGTTTGAGGTGTATAGAAGGCATTTATTTTATTTTTAGAAAATATAATTTTTCCCATTTTTCCATGAAAAGTGCCAATACCCCCCCCCTTTGGGTTCTAGGTGAAAATCTCACTCGCCACAAATCAAACAAAAATGCTTCCATGGTGTGTATAATTGTTCATTTTCATCAAATAAACAAAATAAAACCCAGAATAAATACAGAAATACAAGAAATGAACATAAAAGATGCTTCAACGGGGTTGTCAATGTTACTAAAAGAGCCCAAATTTCTAAAAATATTGCGAAAAAAAAAATTTTCAGATTTAGAGTGAATGTTTGAGGTGTATAGAAGGCATTTATTTCATTTTTAGAAAATGTTTTTTTTCACATTTTTCCATGAATAGTGCCAATACCCCCCCCTTTGGGTTCTAGGTGAAAATCTCACTCGACACAAATCAAACAAAAATGTTTCTATGGTGTGTATTGTTGTTCATTTTCATCAAATAAAAAAAATAAAACCCAGAATAAATACTGAAATACAAGAAATCAGCATAAAAGATGCTTCAGCGCAAGTGTTAATGTTACTAAAAGAGCCCAAATTTTTAAAACTATTACGAAAAAAAAAATTTTCAGATTTAGAGTGAATGTTTGAGGTGTATAGAAGGCATTTATTTTATTTTTAGAAAATATAATTTTTCCCATTTTTCCATGAAAAGTGCCAATACCCCCCCCCTTTGGGTTCTAGGTGAAAATCTCACTCGTCACAAATCAAACAAAAATGCTTCCATGGTGTGTATAATTGTTCATTTTCATCAAATAAACAAAATAAAACCCAGAATAAATACAGAAATACAAGAAATGAACATAAAAGATGCTTCAACGGGGATGTCAATGTTACTAAAAGAGCACAAATTTCTAAAAATATTGCGAAAAACCACAATCTTCTGTTTAAGAGTGAATGTTTGAGGTGTATAGAAGGCATTTATTTCAATTTTAGAAAATTAAATTTTTCACATTTTTCCATGAAAAGTGCCATTACCCCCCTTTGGGTTCTAGGTGAAAATCTCACTCGACACAAATCAAACAAAAATGTTTCCATGGTGTGTATTGTTGTTCATTTTCATCAACTAAATAAAATTAAACCCAGAATAAATCCTGAAAGGCAAGAAATGAGCATAAAAGATGCTTAGGCGCAAGTGTTATTCTTACTAAAAGAGCCCAAAGTTCTAAAAATATTGCGAAAAACCACAATTTTCTGTTTAAGAGTGAATGTTTTAGGTGTATAGAAGGCATTTATTTCAATTTTAGAAAATTTAATTTTTCACATTTTTCCATGAAAAGTCCCTTTGGGTTCTAGGTGAAAATCTCAGTCGACACAAATCAAACAAAAATGTTTCCATGGTGTGTATTGTTGTTCATTTTCATCAAATAAACAAAATTAAACCCAGAATAAATCCTGAAAGACAAGAAATGAGCATAAAAGATGCTTCAGCGCAAGTGTTTATATTACTTAAAGGGCCCAAATTTCTAAAAATATTGCGAAAAACAACAATTTTCAGTTAAAGAGTGAATGTCTGAGGTGTATAGAAGGCATTTATTTCATTTTTAGAAAAATTAATTTTTCACATTTTTCCATGAAAAGTGCCAATACCCCCCCCTTTGGGTTCTAGGTGAAAATCTCACTCGACACAAATCAAACAAAAATGTTTCCATGGTGTGTATTGTTGTTCATTTTCATCAAATAAAAAAAATAAAACCCAGAATAAATCCTGAAAGATAAGAAATGAGCATAAAAGATGCTTCAGCGCAATTGTTAATGTTACTAAAAGAGCCCAAATTTCTAAAAATATTGCGAAAAACAACAATTTTCCGTTTTAGAGTGAATGTTTGAGGTGTATAAAAGGCATTTATTTCATTTTTAGAAAATTTAATTTTTCACATTTTTCCATGAAAAGTGCCAATGCCCCCCCTTTGGGTTCTAGGTGAAAATCTCACTCAACACAAATCAAACAAAAATGTTTCCATGGTGTGTATTGTTGTTCATTTTCATCAACTAAACAAAATTAAACCCAGAATAAATCCTGAAAGGCAAGAAATGAGCATAAAAGATGCTAAAGCGCAAATGTTATTCTTACTATAAGAGCCCAAATTTCTAAAAATATTGCGAAAAACCACAATTTTCTGTTTAAGAGTGAATGTTTTAGGTGTATAGAAGGCATTTATTTCAATTTTAGAAGATTTGATTTTTCACATTTTTCCATGAAAAGTCCCTTTGGATGTTAGGTGAAAATCTCACTCGACACAGTTCAAACAAAAATGCTTCCATGGTGTGTATTGTTGTTCATTTTCATCAAATAAACAAAATAAAACCCAGAATAAATCCTGAAAGACAAGGAATGAGCATAAAAGATGCTTCAGCGGAAGTGTTAATGTTACTAAAAGAGCCCAAATTTCTAAAAATATTGGAAAAACAACTACCTTCAGTTTAAGAGTGAATGTTCGAGGTGTATAGAAGGCATTTATTTCATTTTTAGAAAATTTAATTTTTCACATTTATCCATGAAAAGTGCCAATACCCCCCCCTTTGGGTTCTAGGTGAAAATCTCACTCGACACAAATCAAACAAAAATGCTTCCATGGTGTGTATAATTGTTAATTTTCATCAAATAAACAAAATAAAACCCAGAATAAATAATGAAATATAAGAAATGAACATAAAAGATGCTTCAACGGGGTTGTCAATGTTACTAAAAGAGCCCAAATTTCTAAAAATATTGCGAAAAAACCACAATCTTCTGTTTAAGAGTGAATGTTTGAGGTGTATAGAAGGCATTTATTTCAATTTTAGAAAATTAAATTTTTCACATTTTTCCATGAAAAGTGCCATTACCCCCCTTTGGGTTCTAGGTGAAAATTTCACTCGACACAAATCAAACAAAAATGTTTCCATGGTGTGTATTGTTGTTCATTTTCATCAACTAAACAAAATTAAACCCAGAATAAATCCTGAAAGGCAAGAAATGAGCATAAAAGATGCTTAGGCGCAAGTGTTATTCTTACTAAAAGAGCCCAAAGTTCTAAAAATATTGCGAAAAACCACAATTTTCTGTTTAAGAGTGAATGTTTTAGGTGTATAGAAGGCATTTATTTCAATTTTAGAAAATTTAATTTTTGACATTTTTCCATGAAAAGTCCCTTTGGGTTCTAGGTGAAAATCTCACTCGACACAAATCAAACAAAAATGTTTCCATGGTGTGTATTGTTGTTCATTTTCATCAAATAAACAAAATTAAACCCAGAATAAATCCTGAAAGAAAAGAAATGAGCATAAAAGATGCTTCAGCGCAAGTGTTAATATTACTTAAAGGGCCAAAATTTCTAAAAATATTGCGAAAAACAACAATTTTCAGTTTAAGAGTGAATGTCTGAGGTGTATAGAAGGCATTTATTTCATTTTTAGAAAATTTAATTTTTCACATTTTTCCATGAAAAGTGCCAATCCTTTGGGTTCTAGGTGAAAATCTCACTCGACACAAATCAAACAAAAATGTTTCCATGGTGTGTATTGTTGTTCATTTTCATCAAATAAAATAAATAAAACACAGAAAAATCCCTGAAAGACAAGAAATGAGCATAAAAGATGCTTCAGCGCAATTGTTAATGTTACTAAAAGAGCCCAAATTTCTAAAAATATTGCGATAAACAACAATTTTCAGATTTAGAGTGAATGTTTGAGGTGTATAGAAGGCATTTATTTCATTTTTAGAAAATGTTTTTTTTTCACATTTTTCCATGAAAAGTGCCAATACCCCCCCCTTTGGGTTCTAGGTGAAAATCTCACTCGAAACAAATCAAACAAAAATGTTTCCATGGTGTGTATTGTTGCTCATTTTCATCAAATAAACAAAATAAAACCCAGAATAAATCCTGAAAGGAAAGAAATGAGCATAAAAGATGCTTCAGCGCAAGTGTTAATGTTACTAAAAGAGCCCAAATTTCTAAAAATATTGCGAAAAGCAACAATTTTCAGTTTTAGAGTGAATGTTTGAGGTGTGTAGAAGGCATTTATTTCATTTTTAGAAAATGTATTTTTTCTCATTTTTCCATGAAAGGTGCCAATACCCCCCCCTTTGGGTTCTAGGTGAAAATCTCACTCGAAACAAATCAAACAAAAATGTTTCCATGGTGTGTATTGTTGTTCATTTTCATCAAATAAACAAAATAAAACCCAGAATAAATCCTGAAAGACAAGAAATGAGCATAAAAGATGCTTCAGCGCAATCGTTAATGATACTAAAAGAGCCCAAATTTCTAAAAATATTGCGAAAAACAACAATTTTCAGATTTAGAGTGAATGTTTGAGGTGTATAGAAGGCATTTATTTTATTTTTAGAAAATATAATTTTTCCCATTTTTCCATGAAAAGTGCCAATACCCCCCCTTTGGGTTCTAGGTGAAAATCTCACTCGCCACAAATCAAACAAAAATGCTTCCATGGTGTGTATAATTGTTCATTTTCATCAAATAAACAAAATAAAACCCAGAATAAATACAGAAATACAAGAAATGAACATAAAAGATGCTTCAACGGGGTTGTCAATGTTACTAAAAGAGCCCAAATTTCTAAAAATATTGCGAAAAAAAAAATTTTCAGATTTAGAGTGAATGTTTGAGGTGTATAGAAGGCATTTATTTCATTTTTAGAAAATGTTTTTTTTCACATTTTTCCATGAATAGTGCCAATACCCCCCCCTTTGGGTTCTAGGTGAAAATCTCACTCGACACAAATCAAACAAAAATGTTTCTATGGTGTGTATTGTTGTTCATTTTCATCAAATAAAAAAAATAAAACCCAGAATAAATACTGAAATACAAGAAATCAGCATAAAAGATGCTTCAGCGCAAGTGTTAATGTTACTAAAAGAGCCCAAATTTTTAAAACTATTACGAAAAAAAAAATTTTCAGATTTAGAGTGAATGTTTGAGGTGTATAGAAGGCATTTATTTTATTTTTAGAAAATATAATTTTTCCCATTTTTCCATGAAAAGTGCCAATACCCCCCCCCTTTGGGTTCTAGGTGAAAATCTCACTCGTCACAAATCAAACAAAAATGCTTCCATGGTGTGTATAATTGTTCATTTTCATCAAATAAACAAAATAAAACCCAGAATAAATACAGAAATACAAGAAATGAACATAAAAGATGCTTCAACGGGGATGTCAATGTTACTAAAAGAGCACAAATTTCTAAAAATATTGCGAAAAACCACAATCTTCTGTTTAAGAGTGAATGTTTGAGGTGTATAGAAGGCATTTATTTCAATTTTAGAAAATTAAATTTTTCACATTTTTCCATGAAAAGTGCCATTACCCCCCTTTGGGTTCTAGGTGAAAATCTCACTCGACACAAATCAAACAAAAATGTTTCCATGGTGTGTATTGTTGTTCATTTTCATCAACTAAATAAAATTAAACCCAGAATAAATCCTGAAAGGCAAGAAATGAGCATAAAAGATGCTTAGGCGCAAGTGTTATTCTTACTAAAAGAGCCCAAAGTTCTAAAAATATTGCGAAAAACCACAATTTTCTGTTTAAGAGTGAATGTTTTAGGTGTATAGAAGGCATTTATTTCAATTTTAGAAAATTTAATTTTTCACATTTTTCCATGAAAAGTCCCTTTGGGTTCTAGGTGAAAATCTCAGTCGACACAAATCAAACAAAAATGTTTCCATGGTGTGTATTGTTGTTCATTTTCATCAAATAAACAAAATTAAACCCAGAATAAATCCTGAAAGACAAGAAATGAGCATAAAAGATGCTTCAGCGCAAGTGTTTATATTACTTAAAGGGCCCAAATTTCTAAAAATATTGCGAAAAACAACAATTTTCAGTTAAAGAGTGAATGTTTGAGGTGTATAGAAGGCATTTATTTCATTTTTAGAAAATTTAATTTTTCACATTTTTCCATGAAAAGTGCCAATGCCCCCCCTTTGGGTTCTAGGTGAAAATCTCACTCAACACAAATCAAACAAAAATGTTTCCATGGTGTGTATTGTTGTTCATTTTCATCAACTAAACAAAATTAAACCCAGAATAAATCCTGAAAGGCAAGAAATGAGCATAAAAGATGCTAAAGCGCAAGTGTTATTCTTACTATAAGAGCCCAAATTTCTAAAAATATTGCGAAAAACCACAATTTTCTGTTTAAGAGTGAATGTTTTAGGTGTATAGAAGGCATTTATTTCAATTTTAGAAGATTTGATTTTTCACATTTTTCCATGAAAAGTCCCTTTGGATGTTAGGTGAAAATCTCACTCGACACAGTTCAAACAAAAATGCTTCCATGGTGTGTATTGTTGTTCATTTTCATCAAATAAACAAAATAAAACCCAGAATAAATCCTGAAAGACAAGGAATGAGCATAAAAGATGCTTCAGCGGAAGTGTTAATGTTACTAAAAGAGCCCAAATTTCTAAAAATATTGGAAAAACAACTACCTTCAGTTTAAGAGTGAATGTTCGAGGTGTATAGAAGGCATTTATTTCATTTTTAGAAAATTTAATTTTTCACATTTATCCATGAAAAGTGCCAATACCCCCCCCTTTGGGTTCTAGGTGAAAATCTCACTCGACACAAATCAAACAAAAATGCTTCCATGGTGTGTATAATTGTTCATTTTCATCAAATACACAAAATAAAACCCAGAATAAATACTGAAATATAAGAAATGAACATAAAAGATGCTTCAACGGGGTTGTCAATGTTACTAAAAGAGCCCAAATTTCTAAAAATATTGCGAAAAACCACAATCTTCTGTTTAAGAGTGAATGTTTGAGGTGTATAGAAGGCATTTATTTCAATTTTAGAAAATTAAATTTTTCACATTTTTTCATGAAAAGTGCCATTACCCCCCTTTGGGTTCTAGGTGAAAATTTCACTCGACACAAATCAAACAAAAATGTTTCCATGGTGTGTATTGTTGTTCATTTTCATCAACTAAACAAAATTAAACCCAGAATAAATCCTGAAAGGCAAGAAATGAGCATAAAAGATGCTTAGGCGCAAGTGTTATTCTTACTAAAAGAGCCCAAAGTTCTAAAAATATTGCGAAAAACCACAATTTTCTGTTTAAGAGTGAATGTTTTAGGTGTATAGAAGGCATTTATTTCAATTTTAGAAAATTTAATTTTTGACATTTTTCCATGAAAAGTCCCTTTGGGTTCTAGGTGAAAATCTCACTCGACACAAATCAAACAAAAATGTTTCCATGGTGTGTATTGTTGTTCATTTTCATCAAATAAACAAAATTAAACCCAGAATAAATCCTGAAAGACAAGAAATGAGCATAAAAGATGCTTCAGCGCAAGTGTTAATATTACTTAAAGGGCCAAAATTTCTAAAAATATTGCGAAAAACAACAATTTTCAGTTTAAGAGTGAATGTCTGAGGTGTATAGAAGGCATTTATTTCATTTTTAGAAAATTTAATTTTTCACATTTTTCCATGAAAAGTGCCAATCCTTTGGGTTCTAGGTGAAAATCTCACTCGACACAAATCAAACAAAAATGTTTCCATGGTGTGTATTGTTGTTCATTTTCATCAAATAAAATAAATAAAACACAGAAAAATCCCTGAAAGACAAGAAATGAGCATAAAAGATGCTTCAGCGCAATTGTTAATGTTACTAAAAGAGCCCAAATTTCTAAAAATATTGCGATAAACAACAATTTTCAGATTTAGAGTGAATGTTTGAGGTGTATAGAAGGCATTTATTTCATTTTTAGAAAATGTTTTTTTTTCACATTTTTCCATGAAAAGTGCCAATACCCCCCCCTTTGGGTTCTAGGTGAAAATCTCACTCGAAACAAATCAAACAAAAATGTTTCCATGGTGTGTATTGTTGCTCATTTTCATCAAATAAACAAAATAAAACCCAGAATAAATCCTGAAAGGAAAGAAATGAGCATAAAAGATGCTTCAGCGCAAGTGTTAATGTTACTAAAAGAGCCCAAATTTCTAAAAATATTGCGAAAAGCAACAATTTTCAGTTTTAGAGTGAATGTTTGAGGTGTGTAGAAGGCATTTATTTCATTTTTAGAAAATGTATTTTTTCTCATTTTTCCATGAAAGGTGCCAATACCCCCCCCTTTGGGTTCTAGGTGAAAATCTCACTCGAAACAAATCAAACAAAAATGTTTCCATGGTGTGTATTGTTGTTCATTTTCATCAACTAAATAAAATTAAACCCAGAATAAATCCTGAAAGGCAAGAAATGAGCATAAAAGTTGCTTAGGCGCAAGTGTTTTTCTTACTAAAAGAGCCCAAAGTTCTAAAAATATTGCGAAAAACCACAATTTTCTGTTTAAGAGTGAATGTTTTACGTGTATAGAAGGCATTTATTTCAATTTTAGAAAATTTAATTTTTCACATTTTTCCATGAAAAGTCCCTTTGGGTTCTAGGTGAAAATCTCAGTCGACACAAATCAAACAAAAATGTTTCCATGGTGTGTATTGTTGTTCATTTTCATCAAATAAACAAAATTAAACCCAGAATAAATCCTGAAAGACAAGAAATGAGCATAAAAGATGCTTCAGCGCAAGTGTTTATATTACTTAAACGGCCCAAATTTCTAAAAATATTGCGAAAAACAACAATTTTCAGATTTAGAGTGAATGTTTGAGGTGTATTGAAGGCATTTATTTCAATTTTAGAAAATTTAATTTTTCACATTTTTCCATGAAAAGTGCCAATAACCCCCCCTTTGGGTTCTAGGTGAAAATATCACTCGACACAAATCAAACAAAAATGTTTCCATGGTGTGTATTGTTGTTCATTTTCATCAAATAAACAAAATAAAACCCAGAATAAATCCTGAAATACAAGAAATGAGCATAAAAGATACTTCAGCGGAAGTGTAAATGTTACTAAAAGAGCCCAAATTTCTAAAAATATTGCGAAAAACAACAATTTTCCGTTTTAGAGTGAATGGTTGAGGTGTATAAAAGGCATTTATTTCATTTTTAGAAAATTTAATTGTTCACATTTTTCCATGAAAAGTGCCAATACCCCCCCATTGGGTTCTAGGTGAAAATCTCACTCGACAAAAATCAAACAAAAATGTTTCCATGGTGTGTATTGTTGTTCATTTTCATCAAATAAACAAAATAAAACCCAGAATAAATCCTGAAAGACAAGAAATGAGCATAAAAGATGCTTCAGCGCAATCGTTAATGATACTAAAAGAGCCCAAATTTCTAAAAATATTGCGAAAAACAACAATTTTCAGATTTAGAGTGAATGTTTGAGGTGTATAGAAGGCATTTATTTTATTTTTAGAAAATATAATTTATCCCATTTTTCCATGAAAAGTGCCAATACCCTTTGGTGCCCCCCCTTTGGGTTCTAGGTGAAAATCTCACTCGTTACAAATCAAACAAAAATGCTTCCATGGTGTGTATAATTGTTCATTTTCATCAAATAAACAAAATAAAACCCAGAATAAATACAGAAATACAAGAAATCAGCATAAAAGATGCTTCAGCGCAAGTGTAAATGTTACTAAAAGAGCCCAAATTTCTAAAAATATTGCGAAAAAAAAAATTTTCAGATTTAGAGTGAATGTTTGAGGTGTATAGAAGGCATTTATTTCATTTTTAGAAAATGTTTTTTTTCACATTTTTCCATGAATAGTGCCAATACCCCCCCCTTTGGGTTCTAGGTGAAAATCTCACTCGACACAAATCAAACAAAAATGTTTCTATGGTGTGTATTGTTGTTCATTTTCATCAAATAAAAAAAATAAAACCCAGAATAAATACTGAAATACAAGAAATCAGCATAAAAGATGCTTCAGCGCAAGTGTTAATGTTACTAAAAGAGCCCAAATTTCTAAAAATATTGCGAAAAAAAAAATTTTCAGATTTAGAGTGAATGTTTGAGGTGTATAGAAGGCATTTATTTTATTTTTAGAAAATATAATTTTTCCCATTTTTCCATGAAAAGTGCCAATACCCCCCCCCCTTTGGGTTCTAGGTGAAAATCTCACTCGTCACAAATCAAACAAAAATGCTTCCATGGTGTGTATAATTGTTCATTTTCATCAAATAAACAAAATAAAACCCAGAATAAATACAGAAATACAAGAAATGAACATAAAAGATGCTTCAACGGGGTTGTCAATGTTACTAAAAGAGCCCAAATTTCTAAAAATATTGCGAAAAACCACAATCTTCTGTTTAAGAGTGAATGTTTGAGGTGTATAGAAGGCATTTATTTCAATTTTAGAAAATTAAATTTTTCACATTTTTCCATGAAAAGTGCCATTACCCCCCTTTGGGTTCTAGGTGAAAATCTCACTCGACACAAATCAAACAAAAATGTTTCCATGGTGTGTATTGTTGTTCATTTTCATCAACTAAACAAAATTAAACCCAGAATAAATCCTGAAAGGCAAGAAATGAGCATAAAAGCTAAAGCGCAAGTGTTATTCTTACTATAAGAGCCCAAATTTCTAAAAATATTGCGAAAAAACCACAATTTTCTGTTTAAGAGTGAATGTTTTAGGTGTATAGAAGGCATTTATTTCAATTTTAGAAGATTTGATTTTTCACATTTTTCCATGAAAAGTCCCTTTGGATGTTAGGTGAAAATCTCACTCGACACAGTTCAAACAAAAATGCTTCCATGGTGTGTATTGTTGTTCATTTTCATCAAATAAACAAAATAAAACCCAGAATTAATCCTGAAAGACAAGGAATGAGCATAAAAGATGCTTCAGCGGAAGTGTTAATGTTACTAAAAGAGCCCAAATTTCTAAAAATATTGGAAAAACAACTACCTTCAGTTTAAGAGTGAATGTTCGAGGTGTATAGAAGGCATTTATTTCATTTTTAGAAAATTTAATTTTTCACATTTATCCATGAAAAGTGCCAATACCCCCCCCTTTGGGTTCTAGGTGAAAATCTCACTCGACACAAATCAAACAAAAATGTTTCCATGGTGTGTATTGTTGTTCATTTTCATCAAATAAAAAAAATAAAACCCAGAATAAATCCTGAAAGGCAAGAAATGAGCATAAAAGATGCTAAAGCGCAAGTGTTATTCTTACTATAAGAGCCCAAATTTCTAAAAATATTGCGAAAAACCATAATTTTCTGTTTAAGAGTGAATGTTTTAGGTGTATAGAAGGCATGTTATTTCAATTTTAGAAGATTTGATTTTTCACATTTTTCCATGAAAAGTCCCTTTGGATGTTAGGTGAAAATCTCACTCGACACAGTTCAAACAAAAATGCTTCCATGGTGTGTATTGTTGTTCATTTTCATCAAATAAACAAAATAAAACCCAGAATAAATCCTGAAATACAAGAAATGAGCATTAAAGATACTTCAGTGGAAGTATAAATGTTACTAAAAGAGCCTAAATTTCTAAAAATATTGCGAAAAAAAACAATTTTCCGTTTTAGAGTGAATGATTGAGGTGTATAAAAGGCATTTATTACATTTTTAGAAAATTTAATTTTTCACATTTTTCCATGAAAAGTGCCAATACCCCCCCTTTGGGTTCTGGGTGAAAATCTCACTCGACACAAATCAAACAAAAATGTTTCCATGGTGTGTATGGTTTTCATTTTCATCAAATTAACAAAATAAAACCCAGAATAAATCCTGAAAGACAAGAAATGAGCATAAAAGATGCTTCAGCGCAAGTGTAAATGTTACTGAAAGAGCCCAAATTTTCAAAAATATTGCGAAAAACAAAATTTTCAGATTTAGAGTGAATGTTTGAGGTGTGTAGAAGGCATTTATTTCATTTTTAGAAAATGTATTTTTTCTCATTTTTCCATGAAAAGTGCCAATACCCCCCCCTTTGGGTTCTAGGTGAAAATCTCACTCGACACAAATCAAACAAAAATGTTTCCATGGTGTGTATTGTTGTTCATTTTCATCAAATAAACAAAATAAAACCCAGAATAACTCCTGAAAGACAAGGAATGAGCATAAAAGATGCTTCAGCGCAAGTGTAAATGTTACTAAAAGAGCCCAAATTTCTAAAAATAT
This sequence comes from Hetaerina americana, assembly GCF_022747635.1. Taxonomy (NCBI): domain Eukaryota; kingdom Metazoa; phylum Arthropoda; class Insecta; order Odonata; family Calopterygidae; genus Hetaerina; species Hetaerina americana. Next base: position 185,099 of record NW_027286997.1, on the reverse strand, counting down.
TGCGAAAAACCACACACTTCTGTTTAAGAGTGAATGTTTGAGGTGTATAGAAGGCATTTATTTCAATTTTAGAAAATTAAATTTTTCACATTTTTCCATAAAATGTGCCAATACCCCCCCTTTGGGTTCTAGGTGAAAATTTCACTCGACACAAATCAAACAAAAATGTTTCCATGGTGTGTATTGTTGTTCATTTTCATCAACTAAATAAAATTAAACCCAGAATAAATCCCGAAAGGCAAAAAATGAGCATAAAAGATGCTTAGGCGCAAGTGTTATTCTTACTAAAAGAGCCCAAAATTCTAAAAATATTGCGAAAAACCACAATTTTCTGTTTAAGAGTGAATGTTTTAGGTGTATAGAAGGCATTTATTTCAATTTTAGAAAATTTAATTTTTCACATTTTTCCATGAAAAGTCCCTTTGGGTTCTAGGTGAAAATCTCACTCGACACAAATCAAACAAAAATGTTTCCATGGTGTGTATTGTTGTTCATTTTCATCAAATAAACAAAATTAAACCCAGAATAAATCCTGAAAGACAAGAAATGAGCATAAAAGATGCTTCAGCGCAATTGTTTATGTTACTAAAAGAGCCCAAATTTCTAAAAATATTGCGAAAAACAACAATTTTCAGTTTAAGAGTGAATGTCTGAGGTGTATAGAAGGCATTTATTTCATTCTTAGAAAATGTTTTTTTACCCATTTTTCCATGAAAAGTGCCGATACCCCCCCCCTTTGGGTTCTAGGTTAAAATCTCACTCGACACAAATCAAACAAAAATGTTTCCATGGTGTGTATTGGTTTTCATTTTCATCAAATTAACAAAATAAAACCCAGAATAAATCTTGAAAGACAAGAAATGAGCATAAAAGATGCTTCAGCGCTGGTGTTAATGTTACTAAAAGAGCCCAAATTTTCAAAAATATTGCGAAAAAACAAAATTTTCAGATTTAGAGTGAATGTTTGAGGTGTGTAGAAGCCATTTATTTCATTTTTAGAAAATGTATTTTTTCTCATTTTTCCATGAAAAGTGCCAATACCCCCCCCTTTGGGTTCTAGGTGAAAATATCACTCGACACAAATCAAACAAAAATGTTTCCATGGTGTGTATTGTTGTTCATTTTCATCAAATAAACAAAATAAAACCCAGAATAAATCCTGAAATACAAGAAATGAGCATAAAAGATACTTCAGCGGAAGTGTAAATGTTACTAAAAGAGCCCAAATTTCTAAAAATATTGCGAAAAACAACAATTTTCCGTTTTAGAGTGAATGGTTGAGGTGTATAAAAGGCATTTATTTCATTTTTAGAAAATTTAATTTTTCACATTTTTCCATGAAAAGTGCCAATACCCCCCCCATTGGGTTCTAGGTGAAAATCTCACTCGACAAAAATCAAACAAAAATGTTTCCATGGTGTGTATTGGTTTTCATTTTCATCAAATTAACAAAATAAAACCCAGAATAAATCCTGAAAGACAAGAAATGAGCATAAAAGATGCTTCAGCGCAAGTGTTAATGTTACTAAAAGAGCCCAAATTTTCAAAAATATTGCGAAAAACAAAATTTTCAGATTTAGAGTGAATGTTTGAGGTGTGTAGAAGGCATTTATTTCATTTTTAGAAAATGTATTTTTTCTCATTTTTCCATGAAAAGTGCCAATACCCCCCCCTTTGGGTTCTATGTGAAAATCTCACTCGACCCAAATCAAACAAAAATGTTTCCATGGTGTGTATTGTTGTTCATTTTCATCAACTAAACAAAATTAAACCCAGAATAAATCCTGAAAGGCAAGAAATGAGCATAAAAGATGCTTAAGCGCAAGTGTTATTCTTACTATAAGAGCCCAAATTTATAAAAATATTGCGAAAAACCACAATTTTCTGTTTAAGAGTGAATGTTTTAGGTGTATAGAAGGCATTTATTTCAATTTTAGAAAATTTAATTTTTCACATTTTTCCATGAAAAGTCCCTTTGGGTTCTAGGTGAAAATCTCACTCGACACAAATCAAACAAAAATGTTTCCATGGTGTGTATTGTTGTTCATTTTCATCAAATAAAAAAAATAAAACCCAGAATAAATCCTGAAAGGCAAGAAATGAGCATAAAAGATGCTAAAGCGCAAGTGTTATTCTTACTATAAGAGCCCAAATTTCTAAAAATATTGCGAAAAACCACAATTTTCTGTTTAAGAGTGAATGTTTTAGGTGTATAGAAGGTATTTATTTCAATTTTAGAAGATTTGATTTTTCACATTTTTCCATGAAAAGTCCCTTTGGATGTTAGGTGAAAATCTCACTCGACACAGTTCAAACCAAAATGCTTCCATGGTGTGTATTGTTGTTCATTTTCATCAAATAAACAAAATAAAACCCAGAATAAATCCTGAAATACAAGAAATGAGCATTAAAGATACTTCAGTGGAAGTATAAATGTTACTAAAAGAGCCTAAATTTCTAAAAATATTGCGAAAAAAAACAATTTTCCGTTTTAGAGTGAATGATTGAGGTGTATAAAAGGCATTTATTACATTTTTAGAAAATTTAATTTTTCACATTTTTCCATGAAAAGTGCCAATACCCCCCCTTTGGGTTCTGGGTGAAAATCTCACTCGACACAAATCAAACAAAAATGTTTCCATGGTGTGTATGGTTTTCATTTTCATCAAATTAACAAAATAAAACCCAGAATAAATCCTGAAAGACAAGAAATGAGCATAAAAGATGCTTCAGCGCAAGTGTAAATGTTACTGAAAGAGCCCAAATTTTCAAAAATATTGCGAAAAACAAAATTTTCAGATTTAGAGTGAATGTTTGAGGTGTGTAGAAGGCATTTATTTCATTTTTAGAAAATGTATTTTTTCTCATTTTTCCATGAAAAGTGCCAATACCCCCCCCTTTGGGTTCTAGGTGAAAATCTCACTCGACACAAATCAAACAAAAATGTTTCCATGGTGTGTATTGTTGTTCATTTTCATCAAATAAACAAAATAAAACCCAGAATAACTCCTGAAAGACAAGGAATGAGCATAAAAGATGCTTCAGCGCAAGTGTAAATGTTACTAAAAGAGCCCAAATTTCTAAAAATATTGCGAAAAGCAACAATTTTCAGTTTTAGAGTGAATGTTTGAGGTGTGTAGAAGGCATTTATTTCATTTTTAGAAAATGTATTTTTTCTCATTTTTCCATGAAAGGTGCCAATACCCCCCCCTTTGGGTTCTAGGTGAAAATCTCACTCGAAACAAATCAAACAAAAATGTTTCCATGGTGTGTATTGTTGTTCATTTTCATCAACTAAATAAAATTAAACCCAGAATAAATCCTGAAAGGCAAGAAATGAGCATAAAAGTTGCTTAGGCGCAAGTGTTATTCTTACTAAAAGAGCCCAAAGTTCTAAAAATATTGCGAAAAACCACAATTTTCTGTTTAAGAGTGAATGTTTTACGTGTATAGAAGGCATTTATTTCAATTTTAGAAAATTTAATTTTTCACATTTTTCCATGAAAAGTCCCTTTGGGTTCTAGGTGAAAATCTCAGTCGACACAAATCAAACAAAAATGTTTCCATAGTGTGTATTGTTGTTCATTTTCATCAAATAAACAAAATTAAACCCAGAATAAATCCTGAAAGACAAGAAATGAGCATAAAAGATGCTTCAGCGCAAGTGTTTATATTACTTAAACGGCCCAAATTTCTAAAAATATTGCGAAAAAACAACAATTTTCAGATTTAGAGTGAATGTTTGAGGTGTATTGAAGGCATTTATTTCAATTTTAGAAAATTTAATTTTTCACATTTTTCCATGAAAAGTGCCAATAACCCCCCCTTTGGGTTCTAGGTGAAAATATCACTCGACACAAATCAAACAAAAATGTTTCCATGGTGTGTATTGTTGTTCATTTTCATCAAATAAACAAAATAAAACCCAGAATAAATCCTGAAATACAAGAAATGAGCATAAAAGATACTTCAGCGGAAGTGGAAATGTTACTAAAAGAGCCCAAATTTCTAAAAATATTGCGAAAAACAACAATTTTCCGTTTTAGAGTGAATGGTTGAGGTGTATAAAAGGCATTTATTTCATTTTTAGAAAATTTAATTGTTCACATTTTTCCATGAAAAGTGCCAATACCCCCCCATTGGGTTCTAGGTGAAAATCTCACTCGACAAAAATCAAACAAAAATGTTTCCATGGTGTGTATTGTTGTTCATTTTCATCAAATAAACAAAATAAAACCCAGAATAAATCCTGAAAGACAAGAAATGAGCATAAAAGATGCTTCAGCGCAATCGTTAATGATACTAAAAGAGCCCAAATTTCTAAAAATATTGCGAAAAACAACAATTTTCAGATTTAGAGTGAATGTTTGAGGTGTATAGAAGGCATTTATTTTATTTTTAGAAAATATAATTTTTCCCATTTTTCCATGAAAAGTGCCAATACCCCCCCCCCTTTGGGTTCTAGGTGAAAATCTCACTCGTTACAAATCAAACAAAAATGCTTCCATGGTGTGTATAATTGTTCATTTTCATCAAATAAACAAAATAAAACCCAGAATAAATACAGAAATACAAGAAATCAGCATAAAAGATGCTTCAGCGCAAGTGTTAATGTTACTAAAAGAGCCCAAATTTCTAAAAATATTGCGAAAAAAAAAATTTTCAGATTTAGAGTGAATGTTTGAGGTGTATAGAAGGCATTTATTTCATTTTTAGAAAATGTTTTTTTTCACATTTTTCCATGAATAGTGCCAATACCCCCCCCCTTTGGGTTCTAGGTGAAAATCTCACTCGACACAAATCAAACAAAAATGTTTCTATGGTGTGTATTGTTGTTCATTTTCATCAAATAAAAAAAATAAAACCCAGAATAAATACTGAAATACAAGAAATCAGCATAAAAGATGCTTCAGCGCAAGTGTTAATGTTACTAAAAGAGCCCAAATTTCTAAAAATATTGCGAAAAAAAAAATTTTCAGATTTAGAGTGAATGTTTGAGGTGTATAGAAGGCATTTATTTTATTTTTAGAAAATATAATTTTTCCCATTTTTCCATGAAAAGTGCCAATACCCCCCCCCTTTGGGTTCTAGGTGAAAATCTCACTCGTCACAAATCAAACAAAAATGCTTCCATGGTGTGTATAATTGTTCATTTTCATCAAATAAACAAAATAAAACCCAGAATAAATACAGAAATACAAGAAATGAACATAAAAGATGCTTCAACGGGGTTGTCAATGTTACTAAAAGAGCCCAAATTTCTAAAAATATTGCGAAAAACCACAATCTTCTGTTTAAGAGTGAATGTTTGAGGTGTATAGAAGGCATTTATTTCAATTTTAGAAAATTAAATTTTTCACATTTTTCCATGAAAAGTGCCATTACCCCCCTTTGGGTTCTAGGTGAAAATCTCACTCGACACAAATCAAACAAAAATGTTTCCATGGTGTGTATTGTTGTTCATTTTCATCAACTAAACAAAATTAAACCCAGAATAAATCCTGAAAGGCAAGAAATGAGCATAAAAGCTAAAGCGCAAGTGTTATTCTTACTATAAGAGCCCAAATTTCTAAAAATATTGCGAAAAACCACAATTTTCTGTTTAAGAGTGAATGTTTTAGGTGTATAGAAGGCATTTATTTCAATTTTAGAAGATTTGATTTTTCACATTTTTCCATGAAAAGTCCCTTTGGATGTTAGGTGAAAATCTCACTCGACACAGTTCAAACAAAAATGCTTCCATGGTGTGTATTGTTGTTCATTTTCATCAAATAAACAAAATAAAACCCAGAATAAATCCTGAAAGACAAGGAATGAGCATAAAAGATGCTTCAGCGGAAGTGTTAATGTTACTAAAAGAGCCCAAATTTCTAAAAATATTGGAAAAACAACTACCTTCAGTTTAAGAGTGAATGTTCGAGGTGTATAGAAGGCATTTATTTCATTTTTAGAAAATTTAATTTTTCACATTTATCCATGAAAAGTGCCAATACCCCCCCCTTTGGGTTCTAGGTGAAAATCTCACTCGACACAAATCAAACAAAAATGTTTCCATGGTGTGTATTGTTGTTCATTTTCATCAAATAAAAAAAATAAAACCCAGAATAAATCCTGAAAGGCAAGAAATGAGCATAAAAGATGCTAAAGCGCAAGTGTTATTCTTACTATAAGAGCCCAAATTTCTAAAAATATTGCGAAAAACCACAATTTTCTGTTTAAGAGTGAATGTTTTAGGTGTATAGAAGGCATGTTATTTCAATTTTAGAAGATTTGATTTTTCACATTTTTCCATGAAAAGTCCCTTTGGATGTTAGGTGAAAATCTCACTCGACACAGTTCAAACAAAAATGCTTCCATGGTGTGTATTGTTGTACATTTTCATCAAATAAACAAAATAAAACCCAGAATAAATCCTGAAATACAAGAAATGAGCATTAAAGATACTTCAGTGGAAGTATAAATGTTACTAAAAGAGCCTAAATTTCTAAAAATATTGCGAAAAAAAACAATTTTCCGTTTTAGAGTGAATGATTGAGGTGTATAAAAGGCATTTATTACATTTTTAGAAAATTTAATTTTTCACATTTTTCCATGAAAAGTGCCAATACCCCCCCCTTTGGGTTCTAGGTGAAAATCTCACTCGACACAAATCAAACAAAAATGTTTCCATGGTGTGTATTGTTGTTCATTTTCATCAAATAAACAAAATAAAACCCAGAATAACTCCTGAAAGACAAGGAATGAGCATAAAAGATGCTTCAGCGCAAGTGTAAATGTTACTAAAAGAGCCCAAATTTCTAAAAATATTGCGAAAAACCACACACTTCTGTTTAAGAGTGAATGTTTGAGGTGTATAGAAGGCATTTATTTCAATTTTAGAAAATTAAATTTTTCACATTTTTCCATAAAATGTGCCAATACCCCCCCTTTGGGTTCTAGGTGAAAATTTCACTCGACACAAATCAAACAAAAATGTTTCCATGGTGTGTATTGTTGTTCATTTTCATCAACTAAATAAAATTAAACCCAGAATAAATCCCGAAAGGCAAAAAATGAGCATAAAAGATGCTTAGGCGCAAGTGTTATTCTTACTAAAAGAGCCCAAAATTCTAAAAATATTGCGAAAAACCACAATTTTCTGTTTAAGAGTGAATGTTTTAGGTGTATAGAAGGCATTTATTTCAATTTTAGAAAATTTAATTTTTCACATTTTTCCATGAAAAGTCCCTTTGGGTTCTAGGTGAAAATCTCACTCGACACAAATCAAACAAAAATGTTTCCATGGTGTGTATTGTTGTTCATTTTCATCAAATAAACAAAATTAAACCCAGAATAAATCCTGAAAGACAAGAAATGAGCATAAAAGATGCTTCAGCGCAATTGTTTATGTTACTAAAAGAGCCCAAATTTCTAAAAATATTGCGAAAAACAACAATTTTCAGTTTAAGAGTGAATGTCTGAGGTGTATAGAAGGCATTTATTTCATTCTTAGAAAATGTTTTTTTACCCATTTTTCCATGAAAAGTGCCGATACCCCCCCCCTTTGGGTTCTAGGTTAAAATCTCACTCGACACAAATCAAACAAAAATGTTTCCATGGTGTGTATTGGTTTTCATTTTCATCAAATTAACAAAATAAAACCCAGAATAAATCCTGAAAGACAAGAAATGAGCATAAAAGATACTTCAGCGGAAGTGTAAATGTTACTAAAAGAGCCCAAATTTCTAAAAATATTGCGAAAAACAACAATTTTCCGTTTTAGAGTGAATGGTTGAGGTGTATAAAAGGCATTTATTTCATTTTTAGAAAATTTAATTTTTCACATTTTTCCATGAAAAGTGCCAATACCCCCCCCATTGGGTTCTAGGTGAAAATCTCACTCGACAAAAATCAAACAAAAATGTTTCCATGGTGTGTATTGGTTTTCATTTTCATCAAATTAACAAAATAAAACCCAGAATAAATCCTGAAAGACAAGAAATGAGCCTAAAAGATGCTTCAGCGCAAGTGTTAATGTTACTAAAAGAGCCCAAATTTTCAAAAATATTGCGAAAAACAAAATTTTCAGATTTAGAGTGAATGTTTGAGGTGTGTAGAAGGCATTTATTTCATTTTTAGAAAATGTATTTTTTCTCATTTTTCCATGAAAAGTGCCAATACCCCCCCCTTTGGGTTCTATGTGAAAATCTCACTCGACCCAAATCAAACAAAAATGTTTCCATGGTGTGTATTGTTGTTCATTTTCATCAACTAAACAAAATTAAACCCAGAATAAATCCTGAAAGGCAAGAAATGAGCATAAAAGATGCTTAAGCGCAAGTGTTATTCTTACTATAAGAGCCCAAATTTATAAAAATATTGCGAAAAACCACAATTTTCTGTTTAAGAGTGAATGTTTTAGGTGTATAGAAGGCATTTATTTCAATTTTAGAAAATTTAATTTTTCACATTTTTCCATGAAAAGTCCCTTTGGGTTCTAGGTGAAAATCTCACTCGACACAAATCAAACAAAAATGTTTCCATGGTGTGTATTGTTGTTCATTTTCATCAAATAAAAAAAATAAAACCCAGAATAAATCCTGAAAGGCAAGAAATGAGCATAAAAGATGCTAAAGCGCAAGTGTTATTCTTACTATAAGAGCCCAAATTTCTAAAAATATTGCGAAAAACCACAATTTTCTGTTTAAGAGTGAATGTTTTAGGTGTATAGAAGGCATTTATTTCAATTTTAGAAGATTTGATTTTTCACATTTTTCCATGAAAAGTCCCTTTGGATGTTAGGTGAAAATCTCACTCGACACAGTTCAAACAAAAATGCTTCCATGGTGTGTATTGTTGTTCATTTTCATCAAATAAACAAAATAAAACCCAGAATAAATCCTGAAATACAAGAAATGAGCATTAAAGATACTTCAGTGGAAGTATAAATGTTACTAAAAGAGCCTAAATTTCTAAAAATATTGCGAAAAAAAACAATTTTCCGTTTTAGAGTGAATGATTGAGGTGTATAAAAGGCATTTATTACATTTTTAGAAAATTTAATTTTTCACATTTTTCCATGAAAAGTGCCAATACCACCCCTTTGGGTTCTGGGTGAAAATCTTACTCGACACAAATCAAACAAAAATGTTTCCATGGTGTGTATGGTTTTCATTTTCATCAAATTAACAAAATAAAACCCAGAATAAATCCTGAAAGACAAGAAATGAGCATAAAAGATGCTTCAGCGCAAGTGTAAATGTTACTGAAAGAGCCCAAATTTTCAAAAATATTGCGAAAAACAAAATTTTCAGATTTAGAGTGAATGTTTGAGGTGTGTAGAAGGCATTTATTTCATTTTTAGAAAATGTATTTTTTCTCATTTTTCCATGAAAAGTGCCAATACCCCCCCCTTTGGGTTCTAGGTGAAAATCTCACTCGACACAAATCAAACAAAAATGTTTCCATAGTGTGTATTGTTGTTCATTTTCATCAAATAAACAAAATAAAACCCAGAATAACTCCTGAAAGACAAGGAATGAGCATAAAAGATGCTTCAGCGCAAGTGTAAATGTTACTAAAAGAGCCCAAATTTCTAAAAATATTGCGAAAAACCACACACTTCTGTTTAAGAGTGAATGTTTGAGGTGTATAGAAGGCATTTATTTCAATTTTAGAAAATTAAATTTTTCACATTTTTCCATAAAAAGTGCCAATACCCCCCCTTTGGGTTCTAGGTGAAAATTTCACTCGACACAAATCAAACAAAAATGTTTCCATGGTGTGTATTGTTGTTCATTTTCATCAACTAAATAAAATTAAACCCAGAATAAATCCCGAAAGGCAAAAAATGAGCATAAAAGATGCTTAGGCGCAAGTGTTATTCTTACTATAAGAGCCCAAATTTCTAAAAATATTGCGAAAAACCACAATTTTCTGTTTAAGAGTGAATGTTTTAGGTGTAAAGAATGCATTTATTTCAATTTTAGAAGATTTATTTTTCACATTTTTCCATGAAAAGTCCCTTTGGGTGTTAGGTGAAAATCTCACTCGACACAAATCAAACAAAAATGTTTCCATGGTGTGTATTGTTGTTCATTTTCATCAAATAAACAAAATAAAACCCAGAATAAATCCTGAAAGGCAAGAAATGAGCATAAAAGATGCTTAAGCGCAAGTGTTATTCTTACTATAAGAGCCCAAATTTATAAAAATATTGCGAAAAACCACAATTTTCTGTTTAAGAGTGAATGTTTTAGGTGTATAGAAGGCATTTATTTCAATTTTAGAAAATTTAATTTTTCACATTTTTCCATGAAAAGTCCCTTTGGGTTCTAGGTGAAAATCTCACTCGACACAAATCAAACAAAAATGTTTCCATGGTGTGTAATGTTGTTCATTTTCATCAAATAAACAAAATTAAACCCAGAATAAATACTGAAATACAAGAAATGAGCATAAAAGATGCTTAAGCGCAAATGTTATTCTTACTATAAGAGCCCAAATTTCTAAAAATATTGCGAAAAACAACAATTTTCCGTTTTAGAGTGAATGGTTGAGGTGTATAAAAGGCATTTATTTTATTTTTGAAAATTTAATTTTTCACATTTTTCCATGAAAAGTGCCAATACCCCCCCCATTGGGTTCTAGGTGAAAATCTCACTCGACAAAAATCAAACAAAAATGTTTCCATGGTGTGTATTGGTTTTTATTTTCATCAAATTAACAAAATAAAACCCAGAATAAATCCTGAAAGACAAGAAATGAGCATAAAAGATGCTTCAGCGCAAGTGTTAATGTTACTAAAAGAGCCCAAATTTTCAAAAATATTGCGAAAAACAAAATTTTCAGATTTAGAGTGAATGTTTGAGGTGTGTAGAAGGCATTTATTTCATTTTTAGAAAATGTATTTTTTCACATTTTTCCATGAAAAGTGCCATTACCCCCCTTTGGGTTCTAGGTGAAAATCTCACTCCACACAAATCAAACAAAAATGTTTCCATGGTGTGTATTGTTGATCATTTTCATCAAATAAACAAAATTAAACCCAGAATAAATCCTGAAAGACAAGAAATGAGCATAAAAGATGCTTCAGCGGGGTTGGTAATGTTAGTAAAAGAGCCCCCCCTTTGGGTTCTAGTCGAAAATCTCACTCGACACAACTCAAACACAAATGTTTCGATGGTGTGTATTGTTGTTCATTTTCATCAAATAAACAAAATAAAACCCAGAACAAGTACTGAAAGACAAGAAATGAGCATAAAAGATGCTTCAGCGGGGTTGGTAATGTTAGTAAAAGAGCCCCCCCTTTGGGTTCTAGGTGAGAATCTCACTCGACACAAATCAAACAAAAATGTTTCCATGGTGTGTTCATTTTCATTTTTCACATTTTTCCATGAAAAGTGCCAATGCCCCCCCCTTTAAGTTCTAGTCGAAAATCTCACTCGACACAAATCAAACACAAACGTTTCCATGGTGTGTATTGTTGTTCATTTTCATCAAATAAACAAAATAAAACCCAGAATAAGTACTGAAAGACAAGAAATGAGCATAAAAGATGCTTCAGCGCAAGTGTTAATGTTACTAAAAGAGCCCAAATTTCTAAAAATATAGCGAAAAACAACAATTTTCAGTTTAAGAGTGAATGTTTGAGGTGTTTAGAAGGCATTTATTTCATTTTTAGAAAATTTAATTTTTCTCATTTTTCCATGAAAAGTGCCAGTACCCCCCCCCTTTGGGTTCTAGGTGAAAATCTCACTCGACACAAATCAAACAAAAATGTTTCCTGGCTGTGTATTGTTTTTCATTTTCATCAAATAAACAAAATAAAACCCAGAATAAATCCTGAAATACAAGAAATGATTATAAAAGATGCTTCAGCGCAAGTGTTAATGTTATTAAAAGAGCCAAAATTTCTAAAAATATTGCGAAAAACAACAATTTTCAGTTTAAGAGTGAATGTTTGAGGTGTATAGAAGGCATTTATTTCATTTTTGGAAAATTTAATTTTTCACATTTTTCCATGAAAAGTGCCAATACCCCCCCTTTGGGTTCTAGGTGAAAATCTCACTCGACAAAAATCAAACAAAAATGTTTCCATGGTGTGTATTGGTTTTCATTTTCATCAAATTAACAAAATTAAACCCAGAATAAATACTGAAATACAAGAAATGAGCATAAAAGATGCTTCAGCGGGGTCGTTAATGTTACTTAAAGAGCCCAAATTTCTAAAAACATTGCGAAAAACAACAATTTTCAGATTTAGAGTGAATGTTTGAGGTGTATAGAAGGCATTTATTTCATTTTTAGAAAATTTATTTTTTCTCATTTTTCCATGAAAAGTGACAATTTTGGGTTCAAGGTGAAAATCTCACTCGACACAAATCAAAAAAAAATGTTTCCATGGTGTGTATTGTAGTTCATTTTCATCAAATAAAATAAATAAAACCCAGAATATATACTGAAAGACAAGAAATGAGCATAAAAGATGCTTCAGCGTGGTTGTTAATGTTACTAAAAGTGCCGAAATTTCTAAAAATATTGCGAAAAACCACAATTTTCGGATTTAGAGTGAATGTTTGAGGTGTATAGAAGGCATTTATTTCATTTTTAGAAAATTTATTTTTTCTCATTTTTCCATGAAAAGTGCCAATACCCCCCCTTTGGGTTCATGGTGAAAATCTCACTCGATACAAATCAAACAAAAAAGTTTCCATGGAGTGTATTGTTGCTCATTTTCATCAAATAAACAAAATAAAACCCAGAATAAATACTGAAAGACAAGAAATGAGCATTAAAGATGCTTCAGCGCAAGTGTTAATGTTACTAAAAGAGCCAAAATTTCTAAAAATATTGCGAAAAACAACAATTTTCAGTTTAAGAGTGAATGTTTGAGGTGTATAGAAGGCATTTATTTCATTTTTAGAAAATTTATTTTTTCTCATTTTTCCATGAAAAGTGCCCTTTGGGTTCTAGGTGAAAATCTCACTCGACACAAATCAAACAAAAATGTTTCCATGGTGTGTATTGTTGTTCATTTTCATCAACTAAACAAAATTAAACCCAGAATAAATCCTGAAAGGCAAGAAATGAGCATAAAAGATGCTTAAGCGCAAGTGTTATTCTTACTATAAGAGCCCAAATTTCTAAAAATATTGCGAAAAACCACAATTTTCTGTTTAAGAGTGAATGTTTTAGGTGTATAGAAGGCATGTTATTTCAATTTTAGAAGATTTGATTTTTCACATTTTTCCATGAAAAGTCCCTTTGGATGTTAGGTGAAAATCTCACTCGACACAGTTCAAACAAAAATGCTTCCATGGTGTGTATTGTTGTTCATTTTCATCAAATAAACAAAATAAAACCCAGAATAAATCCTGAAATACAAGAAATGAGCATTAAAGATACTTCAGTGGAAGTATAAATGTTACTAAAAGAGCCTAAATTTCTAAAAATATTGCGAAAAAAAACAATTTTCCGTTTTAGAGTGAATGATTGAGGTGTATAAAAGGAATTTATTACATTTTTAGAAAATTTAATTTTTCACATTTTTCCATGAAAAGTGCCAATACCCCCCCTTTGGGTTCTGGGTGAAAATCTCACTCGACACAAATCAAACAAAAATGTTTCCATGGTGTGTATGGTTTTCATTTTCATCAAATTAACAAAATAAAACCCAGAATAAATCCTGAAAGACAAGAAATGAGCATAAAAGATGCTTCAGCGCAAGTGTAAATGTTACTGAAAGAGCCCAAATTTTCAAAAATATTGCGAAAAACAAAATTTTCAGATTTAGAGTGAATGTTTGAGGTGTGTAGAAGGCATTTATTTCATTTTTAGAAAATGTATTTTTTCTCATTTTTCCATGAAAAGTGCCAATACCCCCCCCTTTGGGTTCTAGGTGAAAATCTCACTCGACACAAATCAAACAAAAATGTTTCCATGGTGTGTATTGTTGTTCATTTTCATCAAATAAACAAAATAAAACCCAGAATAACTCCTGAAAGACAAGGAATGAGCATAAAAGATGCTTCAGCGCAAGTGTAAATGTTACTAAAAGAGCCCAAATTTCTAAAAATATTGCGAAAAACCACACACTTCTGTTTAAGAGTGAATGTTTGAGGTGTATAGAAGGCATTTATTTCAATTTTAGAAAATTAAATTTTTCACATTTTTCCATAAAATGTGCCAATACCCCCCCTTTGGGTTCTAGGTGAAAATTTCACTCGACACAAATCAAACAAAAATGTTTCCATGGTGTGTATTGTTGTTCATTTTCATCAACTAAATAAAATTAAACCCAGAATAAATCCCGAAAGGCAAAAAATGAGCATAAAAGATGCTTAGGCGCAAGTGTTATTCTTACTAAAAGAGCCCAAAATTCTAAAAATATTGCGAAAAACCACAATTTTCTGTTTAAGAGTGAATGTTTTAGGTGTATAGAAGGCATTTATTTCAATTTTAGAAAATTTAATTTTTCACATTTTTCCATGAAAAGTCCCTTTGGGTTCTAGGTGAAAATCTCACTCGACACAAATCAAACAAAAATGTTTCCATGGTGTGTATTGTTGTTCATTTTCATCAAATAAACAAAATTAAACCCAGAATAAATCCTGAAAGACAAGAAATGAGCATAAAAGATGCTTCAGCGCAATTGTTTATGTTACTAAAAGAGCCCAAATTTCTAAAAATATTGCGAAAAACAACAATTTTCAGTTTAAGAGTGAATGTCTGAGGTGTATAGAAGGCATTTATTTCATTCTTAGAAAATGTTTTTTTACCCATTTTTCCATGAAAAGTGCCGATACCCCCCCCTTTGGGTTCTAGGTTAAAATCTCACTCGACACAAATCAAACAAAAATGTTTCCATGGTGTGTATTGGTTTTCATTTTCATCAAATTAACAAAATAAAACCCAGAATAAATCCTGAAAGACAAGAAATGAGCATAAAAGATGCTTCAGCGCTGGTGTTAATGTTACTAAAAGAGCCCAAATTTTCAAAAATATTGCGAAAAACAAAATTTTCAGATTTAGAGTGAATGTTTGAGGTGTGTAGAAGGCATTTATTTCATTTTTAGAAAATGTATTTTTTCTCATTTTTCCATGAAAAGTGCCAATACCCCCCCCTTTGGGTTCTAGGTGAAAATATCACTCGACACAAATCAAACAAAAATGTTTCCATGGTGTGTATTGTTGTTCATTTTCATCAAATAAACAAAATAAAACCCAGAATAAATCCTGAAATACAAGAAATGAGCATAAAAGATACTTCAGCGGAAGTGTAAATGTTACTAAAAGAGCCCAAATTTCTAAAAATATTGCGAAAAACAACAATTTTCCGTTTTAGAGTGAATGGTTGAGGTGTATAAAAGGCATTTATTTCATTTTTAGAAAATTTAATTTTTCACATTTTTCCATGAAAAGTGCCAATACCCCCCCCATTGGGTTCTAGGTGAAAATCTCACTCGACAAAAATCAAACAAAAATGTTTCCATGGTGTGTATTGGTTTTCATTTTCATCAAATTAACAAAATAAAACCCAGAATAAATCCTGAAAGACAAGAAATGAGCATAAAAGATGCTTCAGCGCAAGTGTTAATGTTACTAAAAGAGCCCAAATTTTCAAAAATATTGCGAAAAACAAAATTTTCAGATTTAGAGTGAATGTTTGAGGTGTGTAGAAGGCATTTATTTCATTTTTAGAAAATGTATTTTTTCTCATTTTTCCATGAAAAGTGCCAATACCCCCACCTTTGGGTTCTATGTGAAAATCTCACTCGACCCAAATCAAACAAAAATGTTTCCATGGTGTGTATTGTTGTTCATTTTCATCAACTAAACAAAATTAAACCCAGAATAAATCCTGAAAGGCAAGAAATGAGCATAAAAGATGCTTAAGCGCAAGTGTTATTCTTACTATAAGAGCCCAAATTTATAAAAATATTGCGAAAAACCACAATTTTCTGTTTAAGAGTGAATGTTTTAGGTGTATAGAAGGCATTTATTTCAATTTTAGAAAATTTAATTTTTCACATTTTTCCATGAAAAGTCCCTTTGGGTTCTAGGTGAAAATCTCACTCGACACAAATCAAACAAAAATGTTTCCATGGTGTGTATTGTTGTTCATTTTCATCAAATAAAAAAAATAAAACCCAGAATAAATCCTGAAAGGCAAGAAATGAGCATAAAAGATGCTAAAGCGCAAGTGTTATTCTTACTATAAGAGCCCAAATTTCTAAAAATATTGCGAAAAACCACAATTTTCTGTTTAAGAGTGAATGTTTTAGGTGTATAGAAGGCATTTATTTCAATTTTAGAAGATTTGATTTTTCACATTTTTCCATGAAAAGTCCCTTTGGATGTTAGGTGAAAATCTCACTCGACACAGTTCAAACAAAAATGCTTCCATGGTGTGTATTGTTGTTCATTTTCATCAAATAAACAAAATAAAACCCAGAATAAATCCTGAAATACAAGAAATGAGCATTAAAGATACTTCAGTGGAAGTATAAATGTTACTAAAAGAGCCTAAATTTCTAAAAATATTGCGAAAAAAAACAATTTTCCGTTTTAGAGTGAATGATTGAGGTGTATAAAAGGCATTTATTACATTTTTAGAAAATTTAATTTTTCACATTTTTCCATGAAAAGTGCCAATACCCCCCCTTTGGGTTCTGGGTGAAAATCTCACTCGACACAAATCAAACAAAAATGTTTCCATAGTGTGTATTGTTGTTCATTTTCATCAAATAAACAAAATAAAACCCAGAATAACTCCTGAAAGACAAGGAATGAGCATAAAAGATGCTTCAGCGCAAGTGTAAATGTTACTAAAAGAGCCCAAATTTCTAAAAATATTGCGAAAAACCACACACTTCTGTTTAAGAGTGAATGTTTGAGGTGTATAGAAGGCATTTATTTCAATTTTAGAAAATTAAATTTTTCACATTTTTCCATAAAAAGTGCCAATACCCCCCCTTTGGGTTCTAGGTGAAAATTTCACTCGAAACAAATCAAACAAAAATGTTTCCATGGTGTGTATTGTTGTTCATTTTCATCAACTAAATAAAATTAAACCCAGAATAAATCCCGAAAGGCAAAAAATGAGCATAAAAGATGCTTAGGCGCAAGTGTTATTCTTACTATAAGAGCCCAAATTTCTAAAAATATTGCGAAAAACCACAATTTTCTGTTTAAGAGTGAATGTTTTAGGTGTAAAGAATGCATTTATTTCAATTTTAGAAGATTTATTTTTCACATTTTTCCATGAAAAGTCCCTTTGGGTGTTAGGTGAAAATCTCACTCGACACAAATCAAACAAAAATGTTTCCATGGTGTGTATTGTTGTTCATTTTCATCAAATAAACAAAATAAAACCCAGAATAAATCCTGAAAGGCAAGAAATGAGCATAAAAGATGCTTAAGCGCAAGTGTTATTCTTACTATAAGAGCCCAAATTTATAAAAATATTGCGAAAAACCACAATTTTCTGTTTAAGAGTGAATGTTTTAGGTGTATAGAAGGCATTTATTTCAATTTTAGAAAATTTAATTTTTCACATTTTTCCATGAAAAGTCCCTTTGGGTTCTAGGTGAAAATCTCACTCGACACAAATCAAACAAAAATGTTTCCATGGTGTGTATTGTTGTTCATTTTCATCAAATAAACAAAATTAAACCCAGAATAAATACTGAAATACAAGAAATGAGCATAAAAGATGCTTAAGCGCAAATGTTATTCTTACTATAAGAGCCCAAATTGCTAAAAATATTGCGAAAAACAACAATTTTCCGTTTTAGAGTGAATGGTTGAGGTGTATAAAAGGCATTTATTTCATTTTTAGAAAATTTAATTTTTCACATTTTTCCATGAAAAGTGCCAATACCCCCCCCATTGGGTTCTAGGTGAAAA
Organism: Hetaerina americana; assembly: GCF_022747635.1. Taxonomy (NCBI): domain Eukaryota; kingdom Metazoa; phylum Arthropoda; class Insecta; order Odonata; family Calopterygidae; genus Hetaerina; species Hetaerina americana. The sequence continues at coordinate 167,210 of NW_027286997.1, read as the reverse complement.
TCTCACTCGACAAAAATCAAACAAAAATGTTTCCATGGTGTGTATTGGTTTTTATTTTCATCAAATTAACAAAATAAAACCCAGAATAAATCCTGAAAGACAAGAAATGAGCATAAAAGATGCTTCAGCGCAAGTGTTAATGTTACTAAAAGAGCCCAAATTTTCAAAAATATTGCGAAAAACAAAATTTTCAGATTTAGAGTGAATGTTTGAGGTGTGTAGAAGGCATTTATTTCATTTTTAGAAAATGTATTTTTTCACATTTTTCCATGAAAAGTGCCATTACCCCCCTTTGGGTTCTAGGTGAAAATCTCACTCCACACAAATCAAACAAAAATGTTTCCATGGTGTGTATTGTTGATCATTTTCATCAAATAAACAAAATTAAACCCAGAATAAATCCTGAAAGACAAGAAATGAGCATAAAAGATGCTTCAGCGGGGTTGGTAATGTTAGTAAAAGAGCCCCCCCTTTGGGTTCTAGTCGAAAATCTCACTCGACACAACTCAAACACAAATGTTTCCATGGTGTGTATTGTTGTTCATTTTCATCAAATAAACAAAATAAAACCCAGAACAAGTACTGAAAGACAAGAAATGAGCATAAAAGATGCTTCAGCGGGGTTGGTAATGTTAGTAAAAGAGCCCCCCCTTTGGGTTCTAGGTGAGAATCTCACTCGACACAAATCAAACAAAAATGTTTCCATGGTGTGTTCATTTTCATTAAATAAACAAAATTAAACCCATAATAAATCCTGAAAGGCAAGAAATGAGCATAAAAGATGCTTCAGCGGGGTTGTTAATGTTACTAAAAGAGCCCAAATTTCTAAAAATATTGCGAAAAACCACAATCTTCTGTTTAAGAGTGAATGTTTGAGGTGTATAGAAGGCATTTATTTCAATTTTAGAAAATTTAATTTTTCACATTTTTCCATGAAAAGTGCCAATGCCCCCCCCTTTAAGTTCTAGTCGAAAATCTCACTCGACACAAATCAAACACAAACGTTTCCATGGTGTGTATTGTTGTTCATTTTCATCAAATAAACAAAATAAAACCCAGAATAAGTACTGAAAGACAAGAAATGAGCATAAAAGATGCTTCAGCGCAAGTGTTAATGTTACTAAAAGAGCCCAAATTTCTAAAAATATAGCGAAAAACAACAATTTTCAGTTTAAGAGTGAATGTTTGAGGTGTTTAGAAGGCATTTATTTCATTTTTAGAAAATTTAATTTTTCTCATTTTTCCATGAAAAGTGCCAGTACCCCCCCCCCCCTTTGGGTTCTAGGTGAAAATCTCACTCGACACAAATCAAACAAAAATGTTTCCTGGCTGTGTATTGTTTTTCATTTTCATCAAATAAACAAAATAAAACCCAGAATAAATCCTGAAATACAAGAAATGATTATAAAAGATGCTTCAGCGCAAGTGTTAATGTTACTTAAAGAGCCAAAATTTCTAAAAATATTGCGAAAAACAACAATTTTCAGTTTAAGAGTGAATGTTTGAGGTGTATAGAAGGCATTTATTTCATTTTTAGAAAATTTAATTTTTCACATTTTTCCATGAAAAGTGCCAATACCCCCCCTTTGGGTTCTAGGTGAAAATCTCACTCGACAAAAATCAAACAAAAATGTTTCCATGGTGTGTATTGTAGTTCATTTTCATCAAATAAAATAAATAAAACCCAGAATATATACTGAAAGACAAGAAATGAGCATAAAAGATGCTTCAGCGTGGTTGTTAATGTTACTAAAAGTGCCGAAATTTCTAAAAATATTGCGAAAAACCACAATTTTCGGATTTAGAGTGAATGTTTGAGGTGTATAGAAGGCATTTATTTCATTTTTAGAAAATTTATTTTTTCTCATTTTTCCATGAAAAGTGCCAATGCCCCCCCCTTTAAGTTCTAGTCGAAAATCTCACTCGACACAAATCAAACACAAACGTTTCCATGGAGTGTATTGTTGCTCATTATCATCAAATAAACAAAATAAAACCCAGAATAAATACTGAAAGACAAGAAATGAGCATTAAACATGCTTCAGCGCAAGTGTTAATGTTACTAAAAGAGCCAAAATTTCTAAAAATATTGCGAAAAACAACAATTTTCAGTTTAAGAGTGAATGTTTGAGGTGTATAGAAGGCATTTATTTCATTTTTAGAAAATTTATTTTTTCTCATTTTTCCATGAAAAGTGCCCTTTGGGTTCTAGGTGAAAATCTCACTCGACACAAATCAAACAAAAATGTTTCCATGGTGTGTATTGTTGTTCATTTTCATCAACTAAACAAAATTAAACCCAGAATAAATCCTGAAAGGCAAGAAATGAGCATAAAAGATGCTTAAGCGCAAGTGTTATTCTAACTATAAGAGCCCAAATTTATAAAAATATTGCGAAAAACCACAATTTTCTGTTTAAGAGTGAATGTTTTAGGTGTATAGAAGGCATTTATTTCAATTTTAGAAAATTTAATTTTTCACATTTTTCCATGAAAAGTCCCTTTGGGTTCTACGTGAAAATCTCCCTCCACACAAATCAAACAAAAATGTTTCCATGGTGTGTATTGGTTTTCATTTTCATCAAATTAACAAAATAAAACCCAGAATAAATACTGAAATACAAGAAATGAGCTAAAAAGATGCTTCAGCGGGGTTGTTAATGTTACTAAAAGAGCCCAAATTTCTAAAAATATTGCGAAAAACCACAATCTTCTGTTTAAGAGTGAATGTTTGAGGTGTATAGAAGGCATTTATTTCAATTTTAGAAAATTTAATTTTTAACATTTTTCCATGAAAAGTGCCAATGCCCCCCCCTTTAAGTTCTAGTCGAAAATCTCACTCGACACAAATCAAACACAAACGTTTCCATGGTGTGTATTGTTGTTCATTTTCATCAAATAAACAAAATAAAACCCAGAATAAGTACTGAAAGACAAGAAATGAGCATAAAAGATGCTTCAGCGCAAGTGTTAATGTTACTAAAAGAGCCCAAATTTCTAAAAATATAGCGAAAAACAACAATTTTCAGTTTAAGAGTGAATGTTTGAGGTGTTTAGAAAGCATTTATTTCATTTTTAGAAAATTTAATTTTTCTCATTTTTCCATGAAAAGTGCCAGTACCCCCCCCCTTTGGGTTCTAGGTGAAAATCTCACTCGACACAAATCAAACAAAAATGTTTCCTGGCTGTGTATTGTTTTTCATTTTCATCAAATAAACAAAATAAAACCCAGAATAAATCCTGAAATACAAGAAATGATTATAAAAGATGCTTCAGCGCAAGTGTTAATGTTACTAAAAGAGCCATAATTTCTAAAAATATTGCGCAAAACAACAATTTTCAGTTTAAGAGTGAATGTTTGAGGTGTATAGAAGGCATTTATTTCATTTTTGGAAAATTTAATTTTTCACATTTTTCCATGAAAAGTGCCAATACCCCCCCTTTGGGTTCTAGGTGAAAATCTCACTCGACAAAAATCAAACAAAAATGTTTCCATGGTGTGTATTGGTTTTCATTTTCATCAAATTAACAAAATTAAACCCAGAATAAATACTGAAATACAAGAAATGAGCATAAAAGATGCTTCAGCGGGGTTGTTAATGTTACTTAAAGAGCCCAAATTTCTAAAAACATTGCGAAAAACAACAATTTTCAGATTTAGAGTGAATGTTTGAGGTGTATAGAAGGCATTTATTTCATTTTTAGAAAATTTTTTTTTTCTCATTTTTCCATGAAAAGTGACAATTTTGGGTTCAAGGTGAAAATCTCACTCGACACAAATCAAAAAAAAATGTTTCCATGGTGTGTAATGTTGTTCATTTTCATCAAATAAAATAAATAAAACCCAGAATATATACTGAAAGACAAGAAATGAGCATAAAAGATGCTTCAGCGTGGTTGTTAATGTTACTAAAAGTGCCGAAATTTCTAAAAATATTGCGAAAAACCACAATTTTCGGATTTAGAGTGAATGTTTGAGGTGTATAGAAGGCATTTATTTCATTTTTAGAAAATTTATTTTTTCTCATTTTTCCATGAAAAGTGCCAATACCCCCCCTTTGGGTTCATGGTGAAAATCTCACTCGATACAAATCAAACAAAAAAGTTTCCATGGAGTGTATTGTTGCTCATTTTCATCAAATAAACAAAATAAAACCCAGAATAAATACTGAAAGACAAGAAATGAGCATTAAAGATGCTTCAGCGCAAGTGTTAATGTTACTAAAAGAGCCAAAATTTCTAAAAATATTGCGAAAAACAACAATTTTCAGTTTAAGAGTGAATGTTTGAGGTGTATAGAAGGCATTTATTTCATTTTTAGAAAATTTATTTTTTCTCATTTTTCCATGAAAAGTGCCCTTTGGGTTCTAGGTGAAAATCTCACTCGACACAAATCAAACAAAAATGTTTCCATGGTGTGTATTGTTGTTCATTTTCATCAAATAAACAAAATGAAACCCAGAATAAATACTGAAATACAAGAAATGAGCATAAAAGATGCTTAAGCGCAAATGTTATTCTTACTATAAGAGCCCAAATTTCTAAAAATATTGCGAAAAACCACAATCTTCTGTTTAAGAGTGAATGTTTGAGGTGCATAGAAGGCATTTATTTCAATTTTAGAAAATTTAATTTTTCACATTTTTCCATGAAAAGTGCCAATACCCCCCCTTTGGGTTCTAGGTGAAAATCTCACTGGACACAAATAAAAAAAATGTTTCCATGGTGTGTATTGTTGTTCATTTTCATCAAATAAACAAAATAAAACCCAGAATAAATCCTGAAAGACAAGGAATGAGCATAAAAGATGCTTCAGCGCAAGTGTTAATGTTACTAAAAGAGCCCAAATTTCTAAAAATATTGCGAAAAACCACAATCTTCTGTTTAAGAGTGAATGTTTGAGGTGTAAAGAATGCATTTATTTCAATTTTAGAAAATTAAATTTTTCACATTTTTCCATGAAAAGTGCCAATACCCCCCCCTCTTGGGTTCTAGGTGAAAATCTCACTCGACACAAATCAAACAAAAATGTTTCCATGGTGTGTTTTGTTTTCATTTTCATCAAATAAACAAAATAAAACCCAGAATAAATCCTGAAAGACAAGGAATGAGCATAAAAGATGCTTCAGCGCAAGTGTAAATGTTACTAAAAGAGCACAAATTTCTAAAAATATTGCGAAAAACCACTATCTTCTGTTTAAGAGTGAATGTTTGAGGTGTATAAAAGGCATTTATTTCATTTTTAAAAAATTTAATTTTTTACATTTTTCCATGAAAAGTGCCAATACCCCCCCTTTGGGTTCTAGGTGAAAATCTCACTCGACACAAATCAAACAAAAATGTTTCCATGTTGTGTATTGGTTTTCATTTTCATCAAATTAACAAAATAAAACCCAGAATAAATCCTGAAAGACAAGAAATGAGCATAAAAGATGCTTCAGCGCAAGTGTTAATGTTACTAAAAGAGCCGAAATTTTCAAAAATATTGCGAAAAACAAAATTTTCAGATTTAGAGTGAATGTTTGAGGTGTGTAGAAGGCATTTATTTCATTTTTAGAAAATGTATTTTTTCTCATTTTTCCATGAAAAGTGCCAATACCCCCCCCCATTGGGTTCTAGGTGAAAATCTCACTCGACCCAAATCAAACAAAAATGTTTCCATGGTGTGTATTGTTGTTCATTTTCATCAAATAAACAAAATAAAACCCAGAATAAACCCTGAAAGACAAGAAATGAGCATAGAAGATGCTTCAGCGCAAGTGTTAATATTATTTAAAGGGCCCAAATTTCTAAAAATATTGCGAAAAACAACAATTTTCAGTTTAAGAGTGAATGTCTGAGGTGTATAGAAGGCATTTATTTCATTTTTAGAAAATTTAATTTTTCACTTTTTTCCATGAAAAGTGCCAATACCCCCCCTCTTGGGTTCTAGGTTAAAATCTCACTCGACAGAAATAAAAAAAAAATGTTTCCATGGTGTGTATTGTTGTTCATTTTCATCAAATAAACAAAATAAAACCCAGAATAAATCCTGAAAGACAAGAAATGAGCATAAAAGATGCTTCAGCGGGGTTGGTAATGTTAGTAAAAGAGCCCCCCCTTTGGGTTCTAGTCGAAAATCTCACTCGACACAAATCAAACACAAATGTTTCCATGGTGTGTATTGTTATTCATTTTCATCAAATAAACAAAATAAAACCCAGAATAAGTACTGAAAGACAAGAAATGAGCATAAAAGATGCTTCAGCGGGGTTGGTAATGTTAATAAAAGGGCCCCCCCATGGGTTCTAGGTGAGAATCTCACTCGACACAAATCAAACAAAAATGTTTCCATGGTGTGTATTGTTGTTCATTTTCATTAAATAAACAAAATTAAACCCATAATAAATCCTGAAAGGCAAGAAATGAGCATAAAAGATGCTTCAGCGGGGTTGTTAATGTTACTAAAAGAGCCCAAATTTCTAAAAATATATCGAAAAACCACAATCTTCTGTTTAAGAGTGAATGTTTGAGGTGAATAGAAGGCATTTATTTCAATTTTAGAAAATTTAATTTTTCACATTTTTCCATGTAAAGTGCCAATACCCCCCCCTTTGGGTTCTATGTGAAAATCTCCTTCGACCCAAATCAAACAAAAATGTTTCCATGGTGTGTATTGTTGTTCATTTTCATCAACTAAACAAAATAAAACCCAGAATAAATCCTGAAAGGCAAGAAATGAGCATAGAAGATGCTTAAGCGCAAGTGTTATTCTTACTATAAGACCCCAAATTTATAAAAATATTGCGAAAAACCACAATTTTCTGTTTAAGAGTGAATGTTTTAGGTGTATAGAAGGCATTTATTTCAATTTTAGAAAATTTAATTTTTCACATTTTTCCATGAAAAGTCCCTTTGGGTTCTACGTGAAAATCTCACTCCACACAAATCAAACAAAAATGTTTCCATGGTGTGTATTGTTGATCATTTTCATCAAATAAACAAAATTAAACCCAGAATAAATCCTGAAAGACAAGAAATGAGCATAAAAGATGCTTCAGCGGGGTTGGTAATGTTAGTAAAAGAGCCCCCCCTTTGGGTTCTAGTCGAAAATCTCACTCGACACAAATCAAACACAAATGTTTCCATGGTGTGTATTGTTGTTCATTTTCATCAAATAAACAAAATAAAACCCAGAACAAGTACTGAAAGACAAGAAATGAGCATAAAAGATGCTTCAGCGGGGTTGGTAATGTTAGTAAAAGAGCCCCCCCTTTGGGTTCTAGGTGAGAATCTCACTCGACACAAATCAAACAAAAATGTTTCCATGGTGTGTTCATTTTCATTAAATAAACAAAATTAAACCCATAATAAATCCTGAAAGGCAAGAAATGAGCATAAAAGATGCTTCAGCGGGGTTGTTAATGTTACTAAAAGAGCCCAAATTTCTAAAAATATTGCGAAAAACCACAATCTTCTGTTTAAGAGTGAATGTTTGAGGTGTATAGAAGGCATTTATTTCAATTTTAGAAAATTTAATTTTTCACATTTTTCCATGAAAAGTGCCAATGCCCCCCCCTTTAAGTTCTAGTCGAAAATCTCACTCGACACAAATCAAACACAAACGTTTCCATGGTGTGTATTGTTGTTCATTTTCATCAAATAAACAAAATAAAACCCAGAATAAGTACTGAAAGACAAGAAATGAGCATAAAAGATGCTTCAGCGCAAGTGTTAATGTTACTAAAAGAGCCCAAATTTCTAAAAATATAGCGAAAAACAACAATTTTCAGTTTAAGAGTGAATGTTTGAGGTGTTTAGAAGGCATTTATTTCATTTTTAGAAAATTTAATTTTTCTCATTTTTCCATGAAAAGTGCCAGTACCCCCCCCCCTTTGGGTTCTAGGTGAAAATCTCACTCGACACAAATCAAACAAAAATGTTTCCTGGCTGTGTATTGTTTTTCATTTTCATCAAATAAACAAAATAAAACCCAGAATAAATCCTGAAATACAAGAAATGATTATAAAAGATGCTTCAGCGCAAGTGTTAATGTTACTAAAAGAGCCAAAATTTCTTAAAATATTGCGAAAAACAACAATTTTCAGTTTAAGAGTGAATGTTTGAGGTGTATAGAAGGCATTTATTTCATTTTTAGAAAATTTAATTTTTCACATTTTTCCATGAAAAGTGCCAATACCCCCCCTTTGGGTTCTAGGTGAAAATCTCACTCGACAAAAATCAAACAAAAATGTTTCCATGGTGTGTATTGGTTTTCATTTTCATCAAATTAACAAAATTAAACCCAGAATAAATACTGAAATACAAGAAATGAGCATAAAAGATGCTTCAGCGGGGTTGTTAATGTTACTAAAAGAGCCCAAATTTCTAAAAACATTGCGAAAAACAACAATTTTCAGATTTAGAGTGAATGTTTGAGGTGTATAGAAGGCATTTATTTCATTTTTAGAAAATTTATTTTTTCTCATTTTTCCATGAAAAGTGACAATTTTGGGTTCAAGGTGAAAATCTCACTCGACACAAATCAAAAAAAAATGTTTCCATGGTGTGTATTGTTGTTCATTTTCATCAAATAAAATAAATAAAACCCAGAATATATACTGAAAGACAAGAAATGAGCATAAAAGATGCTTCAGCGTGGTTGTTAATGTTACTAAAAGAGCCGAAATTTCTAAAAATATTGCGAAAAACCACAATTTTCGGATTTAGAGTGAATGTTTGAGGTGTATAGAAGGCATTTATTTCATTTTTAGAAAATTTATTTTTTCTCATTTTTCCATGAAAAGTGCCAATACCCCCCCTTTGGGTTCATGGTGAAAATCTCACTCGATACAAATCAAACAAAAAAGTTTCCATGGAGTGTATTGTTGCTCATTTTCATCAAATAAACAAAATAAAACCCAGAATAAATACTGAAAGACAAGAAATGAGCATTAAAGATGCTTCAGCGCAAGTGTTAATGTTACTAAAAGAGCCAAAATTTCTAAAAATATTGCGAAAAACAACAATTTTCAGTTTAAGAGTGAATGTTTGAGGTGTATAGAAGGCATTTATTTCATTTTTAGAAAATTTATTTTTTCTCATTTTTCCATGAAAAGTGCCCTTTGGGTTCTAGGTGAAAATCCCACTCGACACAAATCAAACAAAAATGTTTCCATGGTGTGTATTGTTGTTCATTTTCATCAAATAAACAAAATAAAACCCAGAATAAATCCTGAAAGACAAGGAATGAGCATAAAAGATGCTTCAGCGCAAGTGTTAATGTTACTAAAAGAGCCCAAATTTCTAAAAATATTGCGAAAAACCACAATCTTCTGTTTAAGAGTGAATGTTTGAGGTGTAAAGAAGGCATTTATTTCAATTTTAGAAAATTAAATTTTTCACATTTTTCCATGAAAAGTGCCAATACCCCCCCCCTCTTGGGTTCTAGGTGAAAATCTCACTCGACACAAATCAAACAAAAATGTTTCCATGGTGTGTTTTGTTTTCATTTTCATCAAATAAACAAAATAAAACCCAGAATAAATCCTGAAAGACAAGGAATGAGCATAAAAGATGCTTCAGCGCAAGTGTAAATGTTACTAAAAGAGCACAAATTTCTAAAAATATTGCGAAAAACCACTATCTTCTGTTTAAGAGTGAATGTTTGAGGTGTATAAAAGGCATTTATTTCATTTTTAAAAAATTTAATTTTTTACATTTTTCCATGAAAAGTGCCAATACCCCCCCTTTGGGTTCTAGGTGAAAATCTCACTCGACACAAATCAAACAAAAATGTTTCCATGTTGTGTATTGGTTTTCATTTTCATCAAATTAACAAAATAAAACCCAGAATAAATCCTGAAAGACAAGAAATGAGCATAAAAGATGCTTCAGCGCAAGTGTTAATGTTACTAAAAGAGCCGAAATTTTCAAAAATATTGCGAAAAACAAAATTTTCAGATTTAGAGTGAATGTTTGAGGTGTGTAGAAGGCATTTATTTCATTTTTAGAAAATGTATTTTTTCTCATTTTTCCATGAAAAGTGCCAATACCCCCCCATTGGGTTCTAGGTGAAAATCTCACTCGACCCAAATCAAACAAAAATGTTTCCATGGTGTGTATTGTTGTTCATTTTCATCAAATAAACAAAATAAAACCCAGAATAAATCCTGAAAGACAAGAAATGAGCATAGAAGATGCTTCAGCGCAAGTGTTAATATTATTTAAAGGGCCCAAATTTCTAAAAATATTGCAAAAAACAACAATTTTCAGTTTAAGAGTGAATGTCTGAGGTGTATAGAAGGCATTTATTTCATTTTTAGAAAATTTAATTTTTCACTTTTTTCCATGAAAAGTGCCAATACCCCCCCCCTCTTGGGTTCTAGGTTAAAATCTCACTCGACACAAATCAAATAAAAATGTTTCCATGGTGTGTATTGTTGTTCATTTTCATCAAATAAACAAAATTAAACCCATAATAAATCCTGAAAGGCAAGAAATGAGCATAAAAGATGCTTCAGCGGGGTTGTTAATGTTACTAAAAGAGCCCAAATTTCTAAAAATATATCGAAAAACCACAATCTTCTGTTTAAGAGTGAATGTTTGAGGTGTATAGAAGGCATTTATTTCAATTTTAGAAAATTTAATTTTTCACATTTTTCCATGTAAAGTGCCAATACCCCCCCCTTTGGGTTCTATGTGAAAATCTCACTCGACCCAAATCAAACAAAAATGTTTCCATGGTGTGTATTGTTGTTCATTTTCATCAACTAAACAAAATAAAACCCAGAATAAATCCTGAAAGGCAAGAAATGAGCATAGAAGATGCTTAAGCGCAAGTGTTATTCTTACTATAAGAGCCCAAATTTATAAAAATATTGCGAAAAACCACAATTTTCTGTTTAAGAGTGAATGTTTTAGGTGTATAGAAGGCATTTATTTCAATTTTAGAAAATTTAATTTTTCACATTTTTCCATGAAAAGTCCCTTTGGGTTCTACGTGAAAATCTCACTCCACACAAATCAAACAAAAATGTTTCCATGGTGTGTATTGTTGATCATTTTCATCAAATAAACAAAATTAAACCCAGAATAAATCCTGAAAGACAAGAAATGAGCATAAAAGATGCTTCAGCGGGGTTGGTAATGTTAGTAAAAGAGCCCCCCCTTTGGGTTCTAGTCGAAAATCTCACTCGACACAAATCAAACACAAATGTTTCCATGGTGTGTATTGTTGTTCATTTTCATCAAATAAACAAAATAAAACCCAGAACAAGTACTGAAAGACAAGAAATGAGCATAAAAGATGCTTCAGCGGGGTTGGTAATGTTAGTAAAAGAGCCCCCCCTTTGGGTTCTAGGTGAGAATCTCACTCGACACAAATCAAACAAAAATGTTTCCATGGTGTGTTCATTTTCATTAAATAAACAAAATTAAACCCATAATAAATCCTGAAAGGCAAGAAATGAGCATAAAAGATGCTTCAGCGGGGTTGTTAATGTTACTAAAAGAGCCCAAATTTCTAAAAATATTGCGAAAAACCACAATCTTCTGTTTAAGAGTGAATGTTTGAGGTGTATAGAAGGCATTTATTTCAATTTTAGAAAATTTAATTTTTCACATTTTTCCATGAAAAGTGCCAATGCCCCCCCCTTTAAGTTCTAGTCGAAAATCTCACTCGACACAAATCAAACACAAACGTTTCCATGGTGTGTATTGTTGTTCATTTTCATCAAATAAACAAAATAAAACCCAGAATAAGTACTGAAAGACAAGAAATGAGCATAAAAGATGCTTCAGCGCAAGTGTTAATGTTACTAAAAGAGCCCAAATTTCTAAAAATATAGCGAAAAACAACAATTTTCAGTTTAAGAGTGAATGTTTGAGGTGTTTAGAAGGCATTTATTTCATTTTTAGAAAATTTAATTTTTCTCATTTTTCCATGAAAAGTGCCAGTACCCCCCCCCTTTGGGTTCTAGGTGAAAATCTCACTCGACACAAATCAAACAAAAATGTTTCCTGGCTGTGTATTGTTTTTCATTTTCATCAAATAAACAAAATAAAACCCAGAATAAATCCTGAAATACAAGAAATGATTATAAAAGATGCTTCAGCGCAAGTGTTAATGTTACTAAAAGAGCCAAAATTTCTTAAAATATTGCGAAAAACAACAATTTTCAGTTTAAGAGTGAATGTTTGAGGTGTATAGAAGGCATTTATTTCATTTTTAGAAAATTTAATTTTTCACATTTTTCCATGAAAAGTGCCAATACCCCCCCTTTGGGTTCTAGGTGAAAATCTCACTCGACAAAAATCAAACAAAAATGTTTCCATGGTGTGTATTGGTTTTCATTTTCATCAAATTAACAAAATTAAACCCAGAATAAATACTGAAATACAAGAAATGAGCATAAAAGATGCTTCAGCGGGGTTGTTAATGTTACTAAAAGAGCCCAAATTTCTAAAAACATTGCGAAAAACAACAATTTTCAGATTTAGAGTGAATGTTTGAGGTGTATAGAAGGCATTTATTTCATTTTTAGAAAATTTATTTTTTCTCATTTTTCCATGAAAAGTGACAATTTTGGGTTCAAGGTGAAAATCTCACTCGACACAAATCAAAAAAAAATGTTTCCATGGTGTGTATTGTTGTTCATTTTCATCAAATAAAATAAATAAAACCCAGAATATATACTGAAAGACAAGAAATGAGCATAAAAGATGCTTCAGCGTGGTTGTTAATGTTACTAAAAGAGCCGAAATTTCTAAAAATATTGCGAAAAACCACAATTTTCGGATTTAGAGTGAATGTTTGAGGTGTATAGAAGGCATTTATTTCATTTTTAGAAAATTTATTTTTTCTCATTTTTCCATGAAAAGTGCCAATACCCCCCCTTTGGGTTCATGGTGAAAATCTCACTCGATACAAATCAAACAAAAAAGTTTCCATGGAGTGTATTGTTGCTCATTTTCATCAAATAAACAAAATAAAACCCAGAATAAATACTGAAAGACAAGAAATGAGCATTAAAGATGCTTCAGCGCTAGTGTTAATGTTACTAAAAGAGCCCAAATTTTCAAAAATATTGCGAAAAACAAAATTTTCAGATTTAGAGTGAATGTTTGAGGTGTGTAGAAGGCATTTATTTCATTTTTAGAAAATGTATTTTTTCTCATTTATCCATGAAAAGTGCCAATACCCCCCCCTTTGGGTTCTAGGTGAAAATCTCACTCGACACAAATCAAACAAAAATGTTTCCATGGTGTGTATTGTTGTTCATTTTCATCAAATAAACAAAATAAAACCCAGAATAAATCCTGAAATACAAGAAATGAGAATTAAAGATACTTCAGCGGAAGTGTAAATGTTACTAAAAGAGCCCAAATTTCTAAAAATATTGCGAAAAACAACAATTTTCCGTTTTAGAGTGAATGTTTGAGGTGTATAAAAGGCATTTATTTCATTTTTAGAAAATGTTTTTTTTCACAATTTTCCATGAAAAGTGCCAATACCCCCCCCTTTGGGTTCTAGGTGAAAATCTCACTCGACACAAATCAAACAAAAATGTTTCTATGGTGTGTATTGTTGTTCATTTTCATCAAATAAAAAAAATAAAACCCAGAATAAATACTGAAATACAAGAAATCAGCATAAAAGATGCTTCAGCGCAAGTGTTAATGTTACTAAAAGAGCCAAAATTTCTAAAAATATTGCGAAAAACAACAATTTTCAGTTTAAGAGTGAATGTTTGAGGTGTATAGAAGGCATTTATTTCATTTTTAGAAAATTTATTTTTTCTCATTTTTCCATGAAAAGTGCCCTTTGGGTTCTAGGTGAAAATCCCACTCGACACAAATCAAACAAAAATGTTTCCATGGTGTGTATTGTTGTTCATTTTCATCAAATAAACAAAATAAAACCCAGAATAAATCCTGAAAGACAAGGAATGAGCATAAAAGATGCTTCAGCGCAAGTGTTAATGTTACTAAAAGAGCCCAAATTTCTAAAAATATTGCGAAAAACCACAATCTTCTGTTTAAGAGTGAATGTTTGAGGTGTAAAGAAGGCATTTATTTCAATTTTAGAAAATTAAATTTTTCACATTTTTCCATGAAAAGTGCCAATACCCCCCCCTCTTGGGTTCTAGGTGAAAATCTCACTCGACACAAATCAAACAAAAATGTTTCCATGGTGTGTTTTGTTTTCATTTTCATCAAATAAACAAAATAAAACCCAGAATAAATCCTGAAAGACAAGGAATGAGCATAAAAGATGCTTCAGCGCAAGTGTAAATGTTACTAAAAGAGCACAAATTTCTAAAAATATTGCGAAAAACCACTATCTTCTGTTTAAGAGTGAATGTTTGAGGTGTATAAAAGGCATTTATTTCATTTTTAAAAAATTTAATTTTTTACATTTTTCCATGAAAAGTGCCAATACCCCCCCTTTGGGTTCTAGGTGAAAATCTCACTCGACACAAATCAAACAAAAATGTTTCCATGTTGTGTATTGGTTTTCATTTTCATCAAATTAACAAAATAAAACCCAGAATAAATCCTGAAAGACAAGAAATGAGCATAAAAGATGCTTCAGCGCAAGTGTTAATGTTACTAAAAGAGCCGAAATTTTCAAAAATATTGCGAAAAACAAAATTTTCAGATTTAGAGTGAATGTTTGAGGTGTGTAGAAGGCATTTATTTCATTTTTAGAAAATGTATTTTTTCTCATTTTTCCATGAAAAGTGCCAATACCCCCCCCCATTGGGTTCTAGGTGAAAATCTCACTCGACCCAAATCAAACAAAAATGTTTCCATGGTGTGTATTGTTGTTCATTTTCATCAAATAAACAAAATAAAACCCAGAATAAATCCTGAAAGACAAGAAATGAGCATAGAAGATGCTTCAGCGCAAGTGTTAATATTATTTAAAGGGCCCAAATTTCTAAAAATATTGCGAAAAACAACAATTTTCAGTTTAAGAGTGAATGTCTGAGGTGTATAGAAGGCATTTATTTCATTTTTAGAAAATTTAATTTTTCACTTTTTTCCATGAAAAGTGCCAATACCCCCCCCTCTTGGGTTCTAGGTTAAAATCTCACTCGACACAAATCAAATAAAAATGTTTCCATGGTGTGTATTGTTGTTCATTTTCATCAAATAAACAAAATAAAACCCAGAATAAATCCTGAAAGACAAGAAATGAGCATAAAAGATGCTTCAGCGGGGTTGGTAATGTTAGTAAAAGAGCCCCCCCTTTGGGTTCTAGTCGAAAATCTCACTCGACACAAATCAAACACAAATGTTTCCATGGTGTGTATTGTTATTCATTTTCATCAAATAAACAAAATAAAACCCAGAATAAGTACTGAAAGACAAGAAATGAGCATAAAAGATGCTTCAGCGGGGTTGGTAATGTTAATAAAAGAGCCCCCCCTTTGGGTTCTAGGTGAGAATCTCACTCGACACAAATCAAACAAAAATGTTTCCATGGTGTGTATTGTTGTTCATTTTCATTAAATAAACAAAATTAAACCCATAATAAATCCTGAAAGGCAAGAAATGAGCATAAAAGATGCTTCAGCGGGGTTGTTAATGTTACTAAAAGAGCCCAAATTTCTAAAAATATATCGAAAAACCACAATCTTCTGTTTAAGAGTGAATGTTTGAGGTGTATAGAAGGCATTTATTTCAATTTTAGAAAATTTAATTTTTCACATTTTTCCATGAAAAGTGCCAATACCCCCCCCTTTGGGTTCTATGTGAAAATCTCACTCGACCCAAATCAAACAAAAATGTTTCCATGGTGTGTATTGTTGTTCATTTTCATCAACTAAACAAAATAAAACCCAGAATAAATCCTGAAAGGCAAGAAATGAGCATAGAAGATGCTTAAGCGCAAGTGTTATTCTTACTATAAGAGCCCAAATTTATAAAAATATTGCGAAAAACCACAATTTTCTGTTTAAGAGTGAATGTTTTAGGTGTATAGAAGGCATTTATTTCAATTTTAGAAAATTTAATTTTTCACATTTTTCCATGAAAAGTCCCTTTGGGTTCTACGTGAAAATCTCCATCCACACAAATCAAACAAAAATGTTTCCATGGTGTGTATTGTTGATCATTTTCATCAAATAAACAAAATTAAACCCAGAATAAATCCTGAAAGACAAGAAATGAGCATAAAAGATGCTTCAGCGGGGTTGGTAATGTTAGTAAAAGAGCCCCCCCTTTGGGTTCTAGTCGAAAATCTCACTCGACACAAATCAAACACAAATGTTTCCATGGTGTGTATTGTTGTTCATTTTCATCAAATAAACAAAATAAAACCCAGAACAAGTACTGAAAGACAAGAAATGAGCATAAAAGATGCTTCAGCGGGGTTGGTAATGTTAGTAAAATAGCCCCCCCTTTGGGTTCTAGGTGAGAATCTCACTCGACACAAATCAAACAAAAATGTTTCCATGGTGTGTTCATTTTCATTAAATAAACAAAATTAAACCCATAATAAATCCTGAAAGGCAAGAAATGAGCATAAAAGATGCTTCAGCGGGGTTGTTAATGTTACTAATGTTAATGTTTGAGGTGTTTAGAAGGCATTTATTTCATTTTTAGAAAATTTAATTTTTCTCATTTTTCCATGAAAAGTACCCTTTGGGTTCTAGGTGAAAATCTCACTCGACACAAATCAAAAAAAAAATGTTTCCATGGTGTGTATTGTTGTTCATTTTCATCAACTAAACAAAATTAAACCCAGAATAAATCCTGAAAGGCAAGAAATGGGCATAAAAGATGCTTCAGCGCAAGTGTTAATGTTACTAAAAGAGCCGAAATTCTAAAAATATTGCGAAAAACAACAATCATCTGTTTCAGAGTGAATGTTTGAGGTGTATAGAAGGCATTTATTTCATTTTTAGAAAATTTAATTTTTCACATTTTTCCATGAAAAGTGCCAATACCCCCCCTTTGGGTTCTAGGTGAAAATCTCACTCGACAAAAATCAAACAAAAATGTTTCCATGGTGTGTATTGGTTTTCATTTTCATCAAATTAACAAAATTAAACCCAGAATAAATACTGAAATACAAGAAATGAGCATAAAAGATGCTTCAGCGGGGTTGTTAATGTTACTAAAAGAGCCCAAATTTCTAAAAACATTGCGAAAAACAACAATTTTCAGATTTAGAGTGAATGTTTGAGGTGTATAGAAGGCATTTATTTCATTTTTAGAAAATTTATTTTTTCTCATTTTTCCATGAAAAGTGACAATTTTGGGTTCAAGGTGAAAATCTCACTCGACACAAATCAAAAAAAAATGTTTCCATGGTGTGTATTGTTGTTCATTTTCATCAAATAAAATAAATAAAACCCAGAATATATACTGAAAGACAAGAAATGAGCATAAAAGATGTTTCAGCGTGGTTGTTAATGTTACTAAAAGAGCCGAAATTTCTAAAAATATTGCGAAAAACCACAATTTTCGGATTTAGAGTGAATGTTTGAGGTGTATAGAAGGCATTTATTTCATTTTTAGAAAATTTATTTTTTCTCATTTTTCCATGAAAAGTGCCAATACCCCCCCTTTGGGTTCATGGTGAAAATCTCACTCGATACAAATCAAACAAAAAAGTTTCCATGGAGTGTATTGTTGCTCATTATCATCAAATAAACAAAATGAAACCCAGAATAAATACTGAAAGACAAGAAATGAGCATTAAAGATGCTTCAGCGCAAGTGTTAATGTTACTAAAAGAGCCAAAATTTCTAAAAATATTGCGAAAAACAACAATTTTCAGTTTAAGAGTGAATGTTTGAGGTGTATAGAAGGCATTTATTTCATTTTTAGAAAATTTTTTTTTTCTCATTTTTCCATGAAAAGTGCCCTTTGGGTTCTAGGTGAAAATCTCACTCGACACAAATCAAACAAAAATGTTTCCATTGTGTGTATTGTTGTTCATTTTCATCAAATAAACAAAATGAAACCCAGAATAAATACTGAAATACAAGAAATGAGCATAAAAGATGCTTAAGCGCAAATGTTATTCTTACTATAAGAGCCCAAATTTCTAAAAATATTGCGAAAAACCACAATCTTCTGTTTAAGAGTGAATGTTTGAGGTGCATAGAAGGCATTTATTTCAATTTTAGAAAATTTAATTTTTCACATTTTTCCATGAAAAGTGCCAATACCCCCCCTTTGGGTTCTAGGTGAAAATCTCACTGGACACAAATAAAAAAAATGTTTCCATGGTGTGTATTGTTGTTCATTTTCATCAAATAAACAAATTAAAACCCAGAATAAATCCTGAAAGACAAGGAATGAGCATAAAAGATGCTTCAGCGCAAGTGTTAATGTTACTAAAAGAGCCCAAATTTCTAAAAATATTGCGAAAAACCACAATCTTCTGTTTAAGAGTGAATGTTTGAGGTGTAAAGAAGGCATTTATTTCAATTTTAGAAAATTAAATTTTTCACATTTTTCCATGAAAAGTGCCAATACCCCCCCCTCTTGGGTTCTAGGTGAAAATCTCACTCGACACAAATCAAACAAAAATGTTTCCATGGTGTGTTTTGTTTTCATTTTCATCAAATAAACAAAATAAAACCCAGAATAAATCCTGAAAGACAAGGAATGAGCATAAAAGATGCTTCAGCGCAAGTGTTAATGTTACTAAAAGAGCACAAATTTCTAAAAATATTGCGAAAAACCACTATCTTCTGTTTAAGAGTGAATGTTTGAGGTGTATAAATGGCATTTATTTCATTTTTAAAAAATTTAATTTTTTACATTTTTCCATGAAAAGTGCCAATACCCCCCCTTTGGGTTCTAGGTGAAAATTTCACTCGACACAAATCAAACAAAAATGTTTCCTGGGTGTGTATTGTTTTTCATTTTCATCAAATAAACAAAATAAAACCTAGAATAAATCCTGAAAGACAAGAAATGAGCATAAAAGATGCTTCAGCGGGGTTGTTAATGTTACTAAAAGAGCCCAAATTTCTAAAAATATATCGAAAAACCACAATCTTCTGTTTAAGAGTGAATGTTTGAGGTGTATAGAAGGCATTTATTTCAATTTTAGAAAATTTAATTTTTCACATTTTTCCATGAAAAGTGCCAATACCCCCCCCTTTGGGTTCTATGTGAAAATCTCACTCGACCCAAATCAAACAAAAATGTTTCCATGGTGTGTATTGTTGTTCATTTTCATCAACTAAACAAAATAAAACCCAGAATAAATCCTGAAAGGCAAGAAATGAGCATAGAAGATGCTTAAGCGCAAGTGTTATTCTTACTATAAGAGCCCAAATTTATAAAAATATTGCGAAAAACCACAATTTTCTGTTTAAGAGTGAATGTTTTAGGTGTATAGAAGGCATTTATTTCAATTTTAGAAAATTTAATTTTTCACATTTTTCCATGAAAAGTCCCTTTGGGTTCTACGTGAAAATCTCACTCCACACAAATCAAACAAAAATGTTTCCATGGTGTGTATTCTTGATCATTTTCATCAAATGAACAAAATTAAACCAAGAATAAATCCTGAAAGACAAGAAATGAGCATAAAAGTTGCTTCAGCGGGGTTGGTAATGTTAGTAAAAGAGCCCCCCCTTTGGGTTCTAGTCGAAAATCTCACTCGACACAAATCAAACACAAATGTTTCCATGGTGTGTATTGTTGTTCATTTTCATCAAATAAACAAAATAAAACCCAGAACAAGTACTGAAAGACAAGAAATGAGCATAAAAGATGCTTCAGCGGGGTTGGTAATGTTAGTAAAAGAGCCCCCCCTTTGGGTTCTAGGTGAGAATCTCACTCGACACAAATCAAACAAAAATGTTTCCATGGTGTGTTCATTTTCATTAAATAAACAAAATTAAACCCATAATAAATCCTGAAAGGCAAGAAATGAGCATAAAAGATGCTTCAGCGGGGTTGTTAATGTTACTAAAAGAGCCCAAATTTCTAAAAATATTGCGAAAAACCACAATCTTCTGTTTAAGAGTGAATGTTTGAGGTGTATAGAAGGCATTTATTTCAATTTTAGAAAATTTAATTTTTCACATTTTTCCATGAAAAGTGCCAATGCCCCCCCCTTTAAGTTCTAGTCGAAAATCTCACTCGACACAAATCAAACACAAACGTTTCCATGGTGTGTATTGTTGTTCATTTTCATCAAATAAACAAAATAAAACCCAGAATAAGTACTGAAAGACAAGAAATGAGCATAAAAGATGCTTCAGCGCAAGTGTTAATGTTACTAAAAGAGCCCAAATTTCTAAAAATATAGCGAAAAACAACAATTTTCAGTTTAAGAGTGAATGTTTGAGGTGTTTAGAAGGCATTTATTTCATTTTTAGAAAATTTAATTTTTCTCATTTTTCCATGAAAAGTGCCAATACCCCCCCTTTGGGTTCTAGGTGAAAATCTCACTCGACACAAATCAAAAAAAAATGTTTCCATGGTGTGTATTGTTGTTCATTTTCATCAACTAAACAAAATTAAACCCAGAATAAATCCTGAAAGGCAAGAAATGGGCATAAAAGATGCTTCAGCGCAAGTGTTAATGTTACTAAAAGAGCCGAAATTCTAAAAATATTGCGAAAAACAACAATCATCTGTTTCAGAGTGAATGTTTGAGGTGTATAGAAGGCATTTATTTCATTTTTAGAAAATTTAATTTTTCACATTTTTCCATGAAAAGTGCCAATACCCCCCCTTTGGGTTCTAGGTGAAAATCTCACTCGACAAAAATCAAACAAAAATGTTTCCATGGTGTGTATTGGTTTTCATTTTCATCAAATTAACAAAATTAAACCCAGAATCAATACTGAAATACAAGAAATGAGCATAAAAGATGCTTCAGCGGGGTTGTTAATGTTACTAAAAGAGCCCAAATTTCTAAAAACATTGCGAAAAACAACAATTTTCAGATTTAGAGTGAATGTTTGAGGTGTATAGAAGGCATTTATTTCATTTTTAGAAAATTTATTTTTTCTCATTTTTCCATGAAAAGTGACAATTTTGGGTTCAAGGTGAAAATCTCACTCGACACAAATCAAAAAAAAATGTTTCCATGGTGTGTATTGTTGTTCATTTTCATCAAATAAAATAAATAAAACCCAGAATATATACTGAAAGACAAGAAATGAGCATAAAAGATGCTTCAGCGTGGTTGTTAATGTTACTAAAAGAGCCGAAATTTCTAAAAATATTGCGAAAAACCACAATTTTCGGATTTAGAGTGAATGTTTGAGGTGTATAGAAGGCATTTATTTCATTTTTAGAAAATTTATTTTTTCTCATTTTTCCATGAAAAGTGCCAATACCCCCCCTTTGGGTTCATGGTGAAAATCTCACTCGATACAAATCAAACAAAAAAGTTTCCATGGAGTGTATTGTTGCTCATTTTCATCAAATAAACAAAATAAAACCCAGAATAAATACTGAAAGACAAGAAA
Source organism: Hetaerina americana (assembly GCF_022747635.1). Taxonomy (NCBI): domain Eukaryota; kingdom Metazoa; phylum Arthropoda; class Insecta; order Odonata; family Calopterygidae; genus Hetaerina; species Hetaerina americana. Next base: position 145,771 of record NW_027286997.1, on the reverse strand, counting down.
TGAGCATTAAAGATGCTTCAGCGCAAGTGTTAATGTTACTAAAAGAGCCAAAATTTCTAAAAATATTGCGAAAAAAAACAATTTTCAGTTTAAGAGTGAATGTTTGAGGTGTATAGAAGGCATTTATTTCATTTTTAGAAAATTTATTTTTTCTCATTTTTCCATGAAAAGTGCCCTTTGGGTTCTAGGTGAAAATCTCACTCGACACAAATCAAACATAAATGTTTCCATTATTGTGTATTGTTGTTCATTTTCATCAAATAAACAAAATGAAACCCAGAATAAATACTGAAATACAAGAAATGAGCATAAAAGATGCTTAAGCGCAAATGTTATTCTTACTATAAGAGCCCAAATTTATAAAAATATTGCGAAAAACCACAATTTTCTGTTTAAGAGTGAATGTTTTAGGTGTATAAAAGGCATTTATTTCAATTTTAGAAAATTTAATTTTTCACATTTTTCCATGAAAAGTCCCTTTGGGTTCTAGGTGAAAATCTCACTGGACACAAATAAAAAAAATGTTTCCATGGTGTGTATTGTTGTTCATTTTCATCAAATAAACAAAATAAAACCCAGAATAAATCCTGAAAGACAAGGAATGAGCATAAAAGATGCTTCAGCGCAAGTGTTAATGTTACTAAAAGAGCCCAAATTTCTAAAAATATTGCGAAAAACCACAATCTTCTGTTTAAGAGTGAATGTTTGAGGTGTAAAGAAGGCATTTATTTCAATTTTAGAAAATTAAATTTTTCACATTTTTCCATGAAAAGTGCCAATACCCCCCCCCTCTTGGGTTCTAGGTGAAAATCTCACTCGACACAAATCAAACAAAAATGTTTCCATGGTGTGTTTTGTTTTCATTTTCATCAAATAAACAAAATAAAACCCAGAATAAATCCTGAAAGACAAGGAATGAGCATAAAAGATGCTTCAGCGCAAGTGTTAATGTTACTAAAAGAGCACAAATTTCTAAAAATATTGCGAAAAACCACTATCTTCTGTTTAAGAGTGAATGTTTGAGGTGTATAAATGGCATTTATTTCATTTTTAAAAAATTTAATTTTTTACATTTTTCCATGAAAAGTGCCAATACCCCCCCTTTGGGTTCTAGGTGAAAATCTCACTCGACACAAATCAAACAAAAATGTTTCCATGTTGTGTATTGGTTTTCATTTTCATCAAATTAACAAAATAAAACCTAGAATAAATCCTGAAAGACAAGAAATGAGCATAAAAGATGCTTCAGCGCAAGTGTTAATGTTATTAAAGAGCCCAAATTTCTAAAAATATTGCGAAAAACAACAATTTTCAGTTTAAGAGTGAATGTTTGAGGTGTATAGAAGGCATTTATTTCATTTTTAGAAAATTTAATTTTTCACATTTTTCCATGAAAAGTGCCAGTACCCCCCCTTTGGGTTCTAGGTGAAAATTTCACTCGACACAAATCAAACAAAAATGTTTCCTGGGTGTGTATTGTTTTTCATTTTCATCAAATAAACAAAATAAATCCAAGAATAAATACTGAAAGACAAGAAATGAGCATAAAAGATGCTTCAGCGCAAGTGTTAATGTTACTAAAAGAGCCCAAATTTCTAAAAATATTGCGAAAAACAACAATTTTCAGATTTAGAGTGAATGTTTGAGGTGTATAGAAGGCATTTATTTCATTTTTAGAAAATGTTTTTTTTCACATTTTTCCATGAATAGTGCCAATTACCCCCCTTTGGGTTCTAGGTGAAAATCTCGCTCAACACAAATCAAACAAAAATGTTTCCATGGTGTGTATTGGTTTTCATTTTCATCAAATTAACAAAATTAAACCCAGAATAAATACTGAAATACAAGAAATGAGCATAAAAGATGCTTCAGCGGGGTTGTTAATGTTACTAAAAGAGCCCAAATTTCTAAAAACATTGCGAAAAACAACAATTTTCAGATTTAGAGTGAATGTTTGAGGTGTATAAAAGGCATTTATTTCATTTTTAGAAAATTTATTTTTTCTCATTTTTCCATGAAAAGTGACAATTTTGGGTTCAAGGTGAAAATCTCACTCGACACAAATCAAAAAAAAATGTTTCCATGGTGTGTATTGTTGTTCATTTTCATCAAATAAAATAAATAAAACCCAGAATATATACTGAAAGACAAGAAATGAGCATAAAAGATGCTTCAGCGTGGTTGTTAATGTTCCTAAAAGAGCCGAAATTTCTAAAAATATTGCGAAAAACCACAATTTTCGGATTTAGAGTGAATGTTTGAGGTGTATAGAAGGCATTTATTTCATTTTTAGAAAATTATTTTTTCTCATTTTTCCATGAAAAGTGCCAATACCCCCCCTTTGGGTTCATGGTGAAAATCTCACTCGATACAAATCAAACAAAAAAGTTTCCATGGAGTGTATTGTTGCTCATTTTCATCAAATAAACAAAATAAAACCCAGAATAAATACTGAAAGACAAGAAATGAGCATTAAAGATGCTTCAGCGCAAGTGTTAATGTTACTAAAAGAGCCAAAATTTCTAAAAATATTGCGAAAAAACAACAATTTTCAGTTTAAGAGTGAATGTTTGAGGTGTATAGAAGGCATTTATTTCATTTTTAGAAAATTTATTTTTTCTCATTTTTCCATGAAAAGTGCCCTTTGGGTTCTAGGTGAAAATCTCACTCGACACAAATCAAACATAAATGTTTCCATTATTGTGTATTGTTGTTCATTTTCATCAAATAAACAAAATAAAACCCAGAACAAGTACTGAAAGACAAGGAATGAGCATAAAAGATGCTTCAGCGGGGTTGGTAATGTTAGTAAAAGAGCCCCCCCTTTGGGTTCTAGGTGAGAATCTCACTCGACACAAATCAAACAAAAATGTTTCCATGGTGTGTTCATTTTCATTAAATAAACAAAATTAAACCCATAGTAAATCCTGAAAGGCAAGAAATGAGCATAAAAGATGCTTCAGCGGGGTTGTTAATGTTACTAAAAGAGCCCAAATTTCTAAAAATATTGCGAAAAACCACAATCTTCTGTTTAAGAGTGAATGTTTGAGGTGTATAGAAGGCATTTATTTCAATTTTAGAAAATTTAATTTTTCACATTTTTCCATGAAAAGTGCCAATGCCCACCCCTTTAAGTTCTAGTCGAAAATCTCACTCGACACAAATCAAACACAAACGTTTCCATGGTGTGTATTGTTGTTCATTTTCATCAAATAAACAAAATAAAACCCAGAATAAGTACTGAAAGACAAGAAATGAGCATAAAAGATGCTTCAGCGCAAGTGTTAATGTTACTAAAAGAGCCCAAATTTCTAAAAATATAGCGAAAAACAACAATTTTCAGTTAAGAGTGAATGTTTGAGGTGTTTAGAAGGCATTTATTTCATTTTTAGAAAATTAATTTTTCTCATTTTTCCATGAAAAGTGCCAGTACCCCCCCCCTTTGGGTTCTAGGTGAAAATCTCAATCGACACAAATCAAACAAAAATGTTTCCTGGCTGTGTATTGTTTTTCATTTTCATCAAATAAACAAAATAAAACCCAGAATAAATCCAGAAATACAAGAAATGATTATAAAAGATGCTTCAGCGCAAGTGTTAATGTTACTAAAAGAGCCAAAATTTCTTAAAATATTGCGAAAAACAACAATTTTCAGTTTAAGAGTGAATGTTTGAGGTGTATAGAAGGCATTTTATTTCTATTTTTTAGAAATTTAATTTTTCACATTTTTCCATGAAAAGTGCCAATACCCCCCCTTTGGGTTCTAGGTGAAAATCTCACTCGACAAAAATCAAACAAAAATGTTTCCATGGTGTGTATTGGTTTTCATTTTCATCAAATTAACAAAATTAAACCCAGAATAAATACTGAAATACAAGAAATGAGCATAAAAGATGCTTCAGCGGGGTTGTTAATGTTACTAAAAAGAGCCCAAATTTCTAAAAACATTGCGAAAAACAACAATTTTCAGATTTAGAGTGAATGTTTGAGGTGTATAGAAGGCATTTATTTCATTTTAGAAAATTTATTTTTTCTCATTTTTCATGAAAAGTGACAATTTTGGGTTCAAGGTGAAAATCTCACTCGACACAAATCAAAAAAAAAATGTTTCCATGGTGTGTATTGTTGTTCATTTTCATCAAATAAAATAAATAAAACCCAGAAATATATACTGAAAGACAAGAAATGAGCATAAAAGATGCTTCAGCGTGGTTGTTAATGTTACTAAAAGAGCCGAAATTTCTAAAAATATTGCGAAAAACACAATTTTCGGATTTAGAGTGAATGTTTGAGGTGTATAGAAGGCATTTATTTCATTTTTAGAAAATTTATTTTTTCTCATTTTTCCATGAAAAGTGCCAAAACCCCCCCTTTGGGTTCATGGTGAAAATCTCACTCGATACAAATCAAACAAAAAAGTTTCCATGGAGTGTATTGTTGCTCATTTTCATCAAATAAACAAAATAAAACCCAGAATAAATACTGAAAGACAAGAAATGAGCATTAAAGATGCTTCAGCGCTAGTGTTAATGTTACTAAAAGAGCCCAAATTTTCAAAAAATATTGCGAAAAACAAAATTTTCAGATTTAGAGTGAATGTTTGTGGTGTGTAGAAGGCATTTATTTCATTTTAGAAAATGTATTTTTTCTCATTTATCCATGAAAAGTGCCAATACCCCCCCCTTTGGGTTCTAGGTGAAAATCTCACTCGACACAAATCAAACAAAAATGTTTCCATGGTGTGTATTGTTGTTCATTTTCATCAAATAAACAAAATAAAACCCAGAATAAATCTGAAATACAAGAAATGAGAATTAAAGATACTTCAGCGGAAGTGTAAATGTTACTAAAAGAGCCCAAATTTCTAAAAATATTGCGAAAAAACAACAATTTTCCGTTTTAGAGTGAATGTTTGAGGTGTATAAAAGGCATTTATTTCATTTTTAGAAAATGTTTTTTTTTCACAATTTTCCCTGAAAAGTGCCAATACCCCCCCCTTTGGGTTCTAGGTGAAAATCTCACTCGACACAAATCAAACAAAATGTTTCTATGGTGTGTATTGTTGTTCATTTTCATCAAATAAAAAAAAATAAAACCCAGAATAAATACTGAAATACAAGAAATCAGCATAAAAGATGCTTCAGCGCAAGTTGTTAATGTTACTAAAAGAGCCAAAATTTCTAAAAATATTGCGAAAAAACAACAATTTCAGTTTAACAGTGAATGTTTGAGGTGTATAGAAGGCATTTATTTCATTTTTAGAAAATTTATTTTTTCTCATTTTTATGAAAAGTGCCCTTTGGGTTCTAGGTGAAAATCCCACTCGACACAAATCAAACAAAAATGTTTCCATGGTGTGTATTGTTGTTCATTTTCATCAAATAAACAAAATAAAACCCAGAATAAATCCTGAAAGACAAGGAATGAGCATAAAAGATGCTTCAGCGCAAGTGTTAATGTTACTAAAAGAGCCCAAATTTCTAAAAATATTGCGAAAAACCACAATCTTCTGTTTAAGAGTGAATGTTTGAGGTGTAAAGAAGGCATTTATTTCAATTTTAGAAAATTAAATTTTTCACATTTTTCCATGAAAAGTGCCAATACCCCCCCCTCTTGGGTTCTAGGTGAAAATCTCACTTGACACAAATCAAACAAAAATGTTTCCATGGTGTGTTTTGTTTTCATTTTCATCAAATAAACAAAATAAAACCCAGAATAAATCCTGAAAGACAAGGAATGAGCATAAAAGATGCTTCAGCGCAAGTGTAAATGTTACTAAAAGAGCACAAATTTCTAAAAATATTGCGAAAAACCACTATCTTCTGTTTAAGAGTGAATGTTTGAGGTGTATAAAAGGCATTTATTTCATTTTTAAAAATTTAATTTTTTACATTTTTCCATGAAAAGTGCCAATACCCCCCCTTTGGGTTCTAGGTGAAAATCTCACTCGACACAAATCAAACAAAAATGTTTCCATGTTGTGTATTGGTTTTCATTTTCATCAAATTAACAAAATAAAACCCAGAATAAATCCTGAAAGACAAGAAATGAGCATAAAAGATGCTTCAGCGCAAGTGTTAATGTTACTAAAAGAGCCGAAATTTTCAAAAATATTGCGAAAAACAAAATTTTCAGATTTAGAGTGAATGTTTGAGGTGTGTAGAAGGCATTTATTTCATTTTTAGAAAATGTATTTTTTCTCATTTTTCCATGAAAAGTGCCAATACCCCCCCCCATTGGGTTCTAGGTGAAAATCTCACTCGACCCAAATCAAACAAAAATGTTTCCATGGTGTGTATTGTTGTTCATTTTCATCAAATAAACAAAATAAAACCCAGAATAAATCCTGAAAGACAAGAAATGAGCATAGAAGATGCTTCAGCGCAAGTGTTAATATTATTTAAAGGGCCCAAATTTCTAAAAATATTGCGAAAAACAACAATTTTCAGTTTAAGAGTGAATGTCTGAGGTGTATAGAAGGCATTTATTTCATTTTTAGAAAATTTAATTTTTCACTTTTTTCCATGAAAAGTGCCAATACCCCCCCCCTCTTGGGTTCTAGGTTAAAATCTCACTCGACACAAATCAAATAAAAATGTTTCCATGGTGTGTATTGTTGTTCATTTTCATCAAATAAACAAAATAAAACCCAGAATAAATCCTGAAAGACAAGAAATGAGCATAAAAGATGCTTCAGCGGGGTTGGTAATGTTAGTAAAAGAGCCCCCCCTTTGGGTTCTAGTCGAAAATCTCACTCGACACAAATCAAACACAAATGTTTCCATGGTGTGTATTGTTATTCATTTTCATCAAATAAACAAAATAAAACCCAGAATAAGTACTGAAAGACAAGAAATGAGCATAAAAGATGCTTCAGCGGGGTTGGTAATGTTAATAAAAGAGCCCCCCCTTTGGGTTCTAGGTGAGAATCTCACTCGACACAAATCAAACAAAAATGTTTCCATGGTGTGTATTGTTGTTCATTTTCATTAAATAAACAAAATTAAACCCATAATAAATCCTGAAAGGCAAGAAATGAGCATAAAAGATGCTTCAGCGGGGTTGTTAATGTTACTAAAAGAGCCCAAATTTCTAAAAATATATCGAAAAACCACAATCTTCTGTTTAAGAGTGAATGTTTGAGGTGTATAGAAGGCATTTATTTCAATTTTAGAAAATTTAATTTTTCACATTTTTCCATGAAAAGTGCCAATACCCCCCCCTTTGGGTTCTATGTGAAAATCTCACTCGACCCAAATCAAACAAAAATGTTTCCATGGTGTGTATTGTTGTTCATTTTCATCAACTAAACAAAATAAAACCCAGAATAAATCCTGAAAGGCAAGAAATGAGCATAGAAGATGCTTAAGCGCAAGTGTTTTTCTTACTATAAGAGCCCAAATTTATAAAAATATTGCGAAAAACCACAATTTTCTGTTTAAGAGTGAATGTTTTAGGTGTATAGAAGGCATTTATTTCAATTTTAGAAAATTTAATTTTTCACATTTTTCCATGAAAAGTCCAGTTGGGTTCTACGTGAAAATCTCACTCCACACAAATCAAACAAAAATGTTTCCATGGTGTGTATTGTTGATCATTTTCATCAAATAAACAAAATTAAACCCAGAATAAATCCTGAAAGACAAGAAATGAGCATAAAAGATGCTTCAGCGGGGTTGGTAATGTTAGTAAAAGAGCCCCCCCTTTGGGTTCTAGTCGAAAATCTCACTCGACACAAATCAAACACAAATGTTTCCATGGTGTGTATTGTTGTTCATTTTCATCAAATAAACAAAATAAAACCCAGAACAAGTACTGAAAGACAAGAAATGAGCATAAAAGATGCTTCAGCGGGGTTGTTAATGTTACTAAAAGAGCCCAAATTTCTAAAAACATTGCGAAAAACAACAATTTTCAGATTTAGAGTGAATGTTTGAGGTGTATAGAAGGCATTTATTTCATTTTTAGAAAATTTATTTTTTCTCATTTTTCCATGAAAAGTGACAATTTTGGGTTCAAGGTGAAAATCTCACTCGACACAAATCAAAAAAAAATGTTTCCATGGTGTGTATTGTTGTTCATTTTCATCAAATAAAATAAATAAAACCCAGAATATATACTGAAAGACAAGAAATGAGCATTAAAGGTGCTTCAGCGTGGTTGTTAATGTTACTAAAAGAGCCGAAATTTCTAAAAATATTGCGAAAAACCACAATTTTCGGATTTAGAGTGAATGTTTGAGGTGTATAGAAGGCATTTATTTCATTTTTAGAAAATTTATTTTTTCTCATTTTTCCATGAAAAGTGCCAATACCCCCCCTTTGGGTTCATGGTGAAAATCTCACTCGATACAAATCAAACAAAAAAGTTTCCATGGAGTGTATTGTTGCTCATTTTCATCAAATAAACAAAATAAAACCCAGAATAAATACTGAAAGACAAGAAATGAGCATTAAAGATGCTTCAGCGCAAGTGTTAATGTTACTAAAAGAGCCAAAATTTCTAAAAATATTGCGAAAAACAACAATTTTCAGTTTAAGAGTGAATGTTTGAGGTGTATAGAAGGCATTTATTTCATTTTTAGAAAATTTATTTTTTCTCATTTTTCCATGAAAAGTGCCCTTTGGGTTCTAGGTGAAAATCTCACTCGACACAAATCAAACATAAATGTTTCCATTATTGTGTATTGTTGTTCATTTTCATCAAATAAACAAAATGAAACCCAGAATAAATACTGAAATACAAGAAATGAGCATAAAAGATGCTTAAGCGCAAATGTTATTCTTACTATAAGAGCCCAAATTTATAAAAATATTGCGAAAAACCACAATTTTCTGTTTAAGAGTGAATGTTTTAGGTGTATAGAAGGCATTTATTTCAATTTTAGAAAATTTAATTTTTCACATTTTTCCATGAAAAGTCCCTTTGGGTTCTAGGTGAAAATCTCACTGGACACAAATAAAAAAAATGTTTCCATGGTGTGTATTGTTGTTCATTTTCATCAAATAAACAAAATAAAACCCAGAATAAATCCTGAAAGACAAGGAATGAGCATAAAAGATGCTTCAGCGCAAGTGTTAATGTTACTAAAAGAGCCCAAATTTCTAAAAATATTGCGAAAAACCACAATCTTCTGTTTAAGAGTGAATGTTTGAGGTGTAAAGAAGGCATTTATTTCAATTTTAGAAAATTAAATTTTTCACATTTTTCCATGAAAAGTGCCAATACCCCCCCCTCTTGGGTTCTAGGTGAAAATCTCACTCGACACAAATCAAACAAAAATGTTTCCATGGTGTGTTTTGTTTTCATTTTCATCAAATAAACAAAATAAAACCCAGAATAAATCCTGAAAGACAAGGAATGAGCATAAAAGATGCTTCAGCGCAAGTGTTCATGTTACTAAAAGAGCACAAATTTCTAAAAATATTGCGAAAAACCACTATCTTCTGTTTAAGAGTGAATGTTTGAGGTGTATAAATGGCATTTATTTCATTTTTAAAAAATTTAATTTTTTACATTTTTCCATGAAAAGTGCCAATACCCCCCCTTTGGGTTCTAGGTGAAAATCTCACTCGACACAAATCAAACAAAAATGTTTCCATGTTGTGTATTGGTTTTCATTTTCATCAAATTAACAAAATAAAACCTAGAATAAATCCTGAAAGACAAGAAATGAGCATAAAAGATGCTTCAGCGAAAGTGTTAATGTTACTAAAAGAGCCCAAATTTCTAAAAATATTGCGAAAAACAACAATTTTCAGTTTAAGAGTGAATGTTTGAGGTGTATAGAAGGCATTTATTTCATTTTTAGAAAATTTAATTTTTCACATTTTTCCATGAAAAGTGCCAGTACCCCCCCTTTGGGTTCTAGGTGAAAATTTCACTCGACACAAATCAAACAAAAATGTTTCCTGGGTGTGTATTGTTTTTCATTTTCATCAAATAAACAAAATAAATCCAAGAATAAATACTGAAAGACAAGAAATGAGCATAAAAGATGCTTCAGCGCAAGTGTTAATGTTACTAAAAGAGCCCAAATTTCTAAAAATATTGCGAAAAAACAACAATTTTCAGATTTAGAGTGAATGTTTGAGGTGTATAGAAGGCATTTATTTCATTTTTAGAAAATGTTTTTTTTCACATTTTTCCATGAATAGTGCCAATACCCCCCCTTTGGGTTCTAGGTGAAAATCTCGCTCAACACAAATCAAACAAAAATGTTTCCATGGTGTGTATTGGTTTTCATTTTCATCAAATTAACAAAATTAAACCCAGAATAAATACTGAAATACAAGAAATGAGCATAAAAGATGCTTCAGCGGGGTTGTTAATGTTACTAAAAGAGCCCAAATTTCTAAAAACATTGCGAAAAACAACAATTTTCAGATTTAGAGTGAATGTTTGAGGTGTATAGAAGGCATTTATTTCATTTTTAGAAAATTTATTTTTTCTCATTTTTCCATGAAAAGTGACAATTTTGGGTTCAAGGTGAAAATCTCACTCGACACAAATCAAAAAAAAATGTTTCCATGGTGTGTATTGTTGTTCATTTTCATCAAATAAAATAAATAAAACCCAGAATATATACTGAAAGACAAGAAATGAGCATAAAAGATGCTTCAGCGTGGTTGTTAATGTTCCTAAAAGAGCCGAAATTTCTAAAAATATTGCGAAAAACCACAATTTTCGGATTTAGAGTGAATGTTTGAGGTGTATAGAAGGCATTTATTTCATTTTTAGAAAATTTATTTTTTCTCATTTTTCCATGAAAAGTGCCAATACCCCCCCTTTGGGTTCATGGTGAAAATCTCACTCGATACAAATCAAACAAAAAAGTTTCCATGGAGTGTATTGTTGCTCATTTTCATCAAATAAACAAAATAAAACCCAGAATAAATACTGAAAGACAAGAAATGAGCATTAAAGATGCTTCAGCGCAAGTGTAAATGTTACTAAAAGAGCCAAAATTTCTAAAAATATTGCGAAAAACAACAATTTTCAGTTTAAGAGTGAATGTTTGAGGTGTATAGAAGGCATTTATTTCATTTTTAGAAAATTTATTTTTTCTCATTTTTCCATGAAAAGTGCCCTTTGGGTTCTAGGTGAAAATCTCACTCGACACAAATCAAACTTAAATGTTTCCATTATTGTGTATTGTTGTTCATTTTCATCAAATAAACAAAATGAAACCCAGAATAAATACTGAAATACAAGAAATGAGCATAAAAGATGCTTAAGCGCAAACGTTATTCTTACTATAAGAGCCCAAATTTCTAAAAATATTGCGAAAAACCACAATCTTCTGTTTAAGAGTGAATGTTTGAGGTGCATAGAAGGCATTTATTTCAATTTTAGAAAATTTAATTTTTCACATTTTTCCATGAAAAGTGCCAATACCCCCCCTTTGGGTTCTAGGTGAAAATCTCACTGGACACAAATAAAAAAAATGTTTCCATGGTGTGTATTGTTGTTCATTTTCATCAAATAAACAAAATAAAACCCAGAATAAATCCTGAAAGACAAGGAATGAGCATAAAAGATGCTTCAGCGCAAGTGTTAATGTTACTAAAAGAGCCCAAATTTCTAAAAATATTGCGAAAAACCACAATCTTCTGTTTAAGAGTGAATGTTTGAGGTGTAAAAAAGGCATTTATTTCAATTTTAGAAAATTAAATTTTTCACATTTTTCCATGAAAAGTGCCAATACCCCCCCCTCTTGGGTTCTAGGTGAAAATCTCACTCGACACAAATCAAACAAAAATGTTTCCATGGTGTGTTTTGTTTTCATTTTCATCAAATAAACAAAATAAAACCCAGAATAAATCCTGAAAGACAAGGAATGAGCATAAAAGATGCTTCAGCGCAAGTGTTAATGTTACTAAAAGAGCACAAATTTCTAAAAATATTGCGAAAAACCACTATCTTCTGTTTAAGAGTGAATGTTTGAGGTGTATAAATGGCATTTATTTCATTTTTAAAAAATTTAATTTTTTACATTTTTCCATGAAAAGTGCCAATACCCCCCCCTCTTGGGTTCTAGGTGAAAATCTCACTCGACACAAATCAAACAAAAATGTTTCCATGTTGTGTATTGGTTTTCATTTTCATCAAATTAACAAAATAAAACCTAGAATAAATCCTGAAAGACAAGAAATGAGCATAAAAGATGCTTCAGCGCAAGTGTTAATGTTACTAAAAGAGCCCAAATTTCTAAAAATATTGCGAAAAACAACAATTTTCAGTTTAAGAGTGAATGTTTGAGGTGTATAGAAGGCATTTATTTCATTTTTAGAAAATTTAATTTTTCACATTTTTCCATGAAAAGTGCCAGTACCCCCCCCTTTGGGTTCTAGGTGAAAATTTCACTCGACACAAATCAAACAAAAATGTTTCCTGGGTGTGTATTGTTTTTCATTTTCATCAAATAAACAAAATAAATCCAAGAATAAATACTGAAAGACAAGAAATGAGCATAAAAGATGCTTCAGCGCAAGTGTTAATGTTACTAAAAGAGCCCAAATTTCTAAAAATATTGCGAAAAACAACAATTTTCAGATTTAGAGTGAATGTTTGAGGTGTATAGAAGGCATTTATTTCATTTTTAGAAAATGTTTTTTTTCACATTTTTCCATGAATAGTGCCAATACCCCCCCTTTTGGTTCTAGGTGAAAATCTCGCTCAACACAAATCAAACAAAAATGTTTCAATGGTGTGTATTGTTGTTCATTTTCATCAAATAAAAAAAATAAAACCCAGAATAAATACTGAAATACAAGAAATGATTATAAAAGATGCTTCAGCGGGGTTGTTAATGTTACTAAAAGAGCCGAAATTTCTAAAAATATTGCGAAAAACCACAATTTTCGGATTTAGAGTATATGTTTGAGGGGTATAGAAGGCATTTATTTCATTTTTAGAAAATTTATTTTTTCTCATTTTTCCATGAAAAGTGCCAATACCCCCCCTTTGGGTTCATGGTGAAAATCTCACTCGATACAAATCAAACAAAAAAGTTTCCATGGAGTGTATTGTTGCTCATTTTCATCAAATAAACAAAATAAAACCCAGAATAAATACTGAAAGACAAGATATGAGCATTAAAGATGCTTCAGCGCAAGTGTTAATGTTACTAAAAGAGCCAAAATTTCTAAAAATATTGCGAAAAACAACAATTTTCAGTTTAAGAGTGAATGTTTGAGGTGTATAGAAGGCATTTATTTCATTTTTAGAAAATTTATTTTTTCTCATTTTTCCATGAAAAGTGCCCTTTGGGTTCTAGGTGAAAATCTCACTCGACACAAATCAAACAAAAATGTTTCCATGGTGTGTATTGTTATTCATTTTCATCAAATAAACAAAATAAAACCCATAATAAATCCTGAAAGACAAGAAATGAGCAAAAAAAATGCTTCAGCGCAAGTGTAAATGTTACTAAAAGAGCCTAAATTTCTAAAAATATTGCGAAAAACAACAATTTTCAGTTTAAGAGTGAATGTTTGAGGTGCATAGAAGGCATTTATTTCAATTTTAGAAAATTTAATTTTTCACATTTTTCCATGAAAAGTGCCAATACCCTTTGGGTTCTAGGTGAAAATCTCACTCAAAACAAATCAAACAAAAATGTTTCCATGGTGTGTATTGTTGTTCATTTTCATCAAATAAACAAAATAAAACCCAGAATAAATACTGAAAGACAAGAAATGAGCATTAAAGATGCTTCAGCGCAAGTGTTAATGTTACTAAAAGAGCCCAAATTTCTAAAAATATTGCGAAAAACACCAATTTTCAGATTTAGATTGAATGTTTGAGGTTATAGAAGGCATTTATTTCATTTTTAGAAAATTTAATTTTTCACATTTTTCCATGAAAAGTGCCAATACCCCCCCTTTGGGTTCTAGGTGAAAATCTCACTGGACACAAATCAAAAAAAAATGTTTCCATGGTGTGTATTGTTGTTCATTTTCATCAAATAAACAAAATAAAACCCAGAATAAATCCTGAAAGACAAGAAATGAGCATAAAAGATGCTTCAGCGCAAGTGTTAATGTTACTAAAAGAGCCCAAATTTCTAAAAATATTGCGAAAAACAACAATTTTCAGTTTAAGAGTGAATGTTTGAGGAGTATAGAAGGCTTTATTTCATTTTTAGAAAAGTTAATTTTTCACATTTTTCCATGAAAAGTGCCAATACCCCCCCCTTTGGGTTCTAGGTGAAAATCTCACTGGACACAAATCAAACAAAAATGTTTCCATGGTGTGTATTGTTGTTCATTTTCATCAACTAAACAAAATTAAACCCAGAATAAATCCTGAAAGGCAAGAAATGAGCATAAAAGACGCTTAACCGTGAGTGTTATTCTTACTATAAGAGCCCAAATTTCTAAAAAATATTGCGAAAAACAACAATTTTTAGTTTAAGAGTGAATGTTTGAGGTGTATAGAAGGCATTTATTTCATTTTTAGAAAATTTAATTTTTCACATTTTTCCATGAAAAGTGCCAATAACTCCCCCTTTGGTTCTAGGTGAAAATCTCACTCGACACAAATCAAACAAAAATGTTTCCATGGTGTGTATTGTTGTTCATTTTCATCAAATAAACAAAATAAAACCCAGAATAAATACTGAAATACAAGAAATGAGCATAAAAGATGCTTCAGCGGAAGTGTTAATGTTACTAAAAGAGCCAAAATGTCTAAAAATATTGCGAAAAACAACAATTTTCAGTTTAAGAGTGAATGTTTGAGGTGTATAGAAGGCATTTATTTCAATTTTAGAAAATTTAATTTTTCACATTTTTCCATGAAAAGTGCCAATGCTCCCCCCTTTGGGTTCTAGTCGAAAATCTCACTCGACACAAATCAAACACAAATGTTTCCATGGTGTGTATTGTTGTTCATTTTCATCAAATAAACAAAATAAAACCCAGAATAAGTACTTAAAGACAAGAAATGAGCATAAAAGATGCTTCAGCGCAAGTGTTAATGTTACTAAAAGAGCCCAAATTTCTAAAAATATTGCGAAAAACAACAATTTTCAGTTTAAAAGTGAATGTTTGAGGTGTATAGAAGGCATTTATTTCATTTTTAGAAAATTTAATTTTTCACATTTTTCCATGAAAAGTGCCAGTACCCCCCCCTTTGGGTTCTAGGTGAAAATTTCACTCGACACAAATCAAACAAAAATGTTTCCTGGGTGTGTATTGTTTTTCATTTTCATCAAATAAACAAAATAAATCCAAGAATAAATACTGAAAGACAAGAAATGAGCATAAAATATGCTTCAGCGCAAGTGTTAATGTTACTAAAAGAGCCCAAATTTCTAAAAATATTGCGAAAAACAACAATTTTCAGATTTAGAGTGAATGTTTGAGGTGTATAGAAGGCATTTATTTCATTTTTAGAAAATGTTTTTTTTTCACATTTTTCCATGAATAGTGCCAATACCCCCCCTTTGGGTTCTAGGTGAAAATCTCGCTCAACACAAATCAAACAAAAATGTTTCAATGGTGTGTATTGTTGTTCATTTTCATCAAATAAAAAAAATAAAACCCAGAATAAATACTGAAATACAAGAAATGATTATAACAGATGCTTCAGCGCAAGTGTTAATGTTACTAAAAGAGCCAAAATTTCTAAAAATATTGCGAAAAACAACAATTTTCAGTTTAAGAGTGAATGTTTGAGGTGTATAGAAGGCATTTATTTCATTTTTAGAAAATTTAATTTTTCACATTTTTCCATGAAAAGAGCCAATACCCCCCCTTTGGGTTCTAGGTGAAAATCTCACTCGACAAAAATCAAACAAAAATGTTTCCATGGTGTGTATTGGTTTTCATTTTCATCAAATTAACAAAATAAAACCCAGAATAAATACTGAAATACAAGAAATGAGCTAAAAAGATGCTTCAGCGGGGTTGTTAATGTTACTAAAAGAGCCCAAATTTCTAAAAATATTGCGAAAAACAACAATTTTCAGATTTAGAGTGAATGTTTGAGGTGTATAGAAGGCATTTATTTCATTTTTAGAAAATTTATTTTTTCTCATTTTTCCATGAAAAGTGACAATTTTGGGTTCAAGGTGAAAATCTCACTCGACACAAATCAAAAAAAAATCTTTCCATGGTGTGTATTGTTGTTCATTTTCATCAAATAAAATAAATAAAACCCAGAATATATACTGAAAGACAAGAAATGAGCATAAAAGATGCTTCAGCGGGGTTGTTAATGTTACTAAAAGAGCCGAAATTTCTAAAAATATTGCGAAAAACCACAATTTTCGGATTTAGAGTATATGTTTGAGGGGTATAGAAGGCATTTATTTCATTTTTAGAAAATTTATTTTTTCTCATTTTTCCATGAAAAGTGCCAATACCCCCCCTTTGGGTTCATGGTGAAAATCTCACTCGATACAAATCAAACAAAAAAGTTTCCATGGAGTGTATTGTTGCTCATTTTCATCAAATAAACAAAATAAAACCCAGAATAAATACTGAAAGACAAGATATGAGCATTAAAGATGCTTCAGCGCAAGTGTTAATGTTACTAAAAGAGCCAAAATTTCTAAAAAAATTGCGAAAAACAACAATTTTCAGTTTAAGAGTGAATGTTTGAGGTGTATAGAAGGCATTTATTTCAATTTTAGAAAATTTAATTTTTCACATTTTTCCATGAAAAGTGCCAATGCTCCCCCCTTTGGGTTCTAGTCGAAAATCTCACTCGACACAAATCAAACACAAATGTTTCCATGGTGTGTATTGTTGTTCATTTTCATCAAATAAACAAAATAAAACCCAGAATAAGTACTTAAAGACAAGAAATGAGCATAAAAGATGCTTCAGCGCAAGTGTTAATGTTACTAAAAGAACCCAATTTTCTAAAAATATTGCGAAAAACAACAATTTTCAGTTTAAGAGTGAATGTTTGAGGTGTATAGAAGGCATTTATTTCATTTTTAGAAAATTTAATTTTTCACATTTTTCCATGAAAAGTTCCAGTACCCCCCCCTTTGGGTTCTAGGTGAAAATTTCACTCGACACAAATCAAACAAAAATGTTTCCTGGGTGTGTATTGTTTTTCATTTTCATCAAATAAACAAAATAAATCCAAGAATAAATACTGAAAGACAAGAAATGAGCATAAAAGATGCTTCAGCGCAAGTGTTAATGTTACTAAAAGAGCCCAAATTTCTAAAAATATTGCGAAAAACAACAATTTTCAGATTTAGAGTGAATGTTTGAGGTGTATAGAAGGCATTTATTTCATTTTTAGAAAATGTTTTTTTTCACATTTTCCATGAATAGTGCCAATACCCCCCCTTTGGGTTCTAGGTGAAAATCTCGCTCAACACAAATCAAACAAAAATGTTTCAATGGTGTGTATTGTTGTTCATTTTCATCAAATAAAAAAAATAAAACCCAGAATAAATACTGAAATACAAGAAATGATTATAAAAGATGCTTCAGCGCAAGTGTTAATGTTACTAAAAGAGCCAAAATTTCTAAAAATATTGCGAAAAACAACAATTTTCAGTTTAAGAGTGAATGTTTGAGGTGTATAGAAGGCATTTATTTCATTTTTAGAAAATTTAATTTTTCACATTTTTCCATGAAAAGTGCCAATACCCCCCCTTTGGGTTCTAGGTGAAAATCTCACTCGACAAAAATCAAACAAAAATGTTTCCATGGTGTGTATTGGTTTTCATTTTCATCAAATTAACAAAATAAAACCCAGAATAAATACTGAAATACAAGAAATGAGCTAAAAAGATGCTTCAGCGGGGTTGTTAATGTTACTAAAAGAGCCCAAATTTCTAAAAATATTGCGAAAAACAACAATTTTCAGATTTAGAGTGAATGTTTGAGGTGTATAGAAGGCATTTATTTCATTTTTAGAAAATTTATTTTTTCACATTTTTCATGAAAAGTGACAATTTTGGGTTCAAGGTGAAAATCTCACTCGACACAAATCAAAAAAAAATCTTTCCATGGTGTGTATTGTTGTTCAATTTTCATCAAATAAAATAAATAAAACCCAGAATATATACTGAAAGACAAGAAATGAGCATAAAAGATGCTTCAGCGGGGTTGTTAATGTTACTAAAAGAGCCGAAGTTTCTAAAAATATTGCGAAAAACCACACTTTTCGGATTTAGAGTATATGTTTGAGGGGTATAGAAGGCATTTATTTCATTTTTAGAAAATTTATTTTTTCTCATTTTTCCATGAAAAGTGCCAATACCCCCCCTTTGGGTTCATGGTGAAAATCTCACTCGATACAAATCAAACAAAAAAGTTTCCATGGAGTGTATTGTTGCTCATTTTCATCAAATAAACAAAATAAAACCCAGAATAAATACTGAAAGACAAGATATGAGCATTAAAGATGCTTCAGCGCAAGTGTTAATGTTACTAAAAGAGCCAAAATTTCTAAAAATATTGCGAAAAACAACAATTTTCAGTTTAAGAGTGAATGTTTGAGGTGTATAGAAGGCATTTATTTCATTTTTAGAAAATTTATTTTTTCTCATTTTTCCATGAAAAGTGCCCTTTGGGTTCTAGGTGAAAATCTCACTCGACACAAATCAAACAAAAATGTTTCCATGGTGTGTATTGTTATTCATTTTCATCAAATAAACAAAATAAAACCCATAATAAATCCTGAAAGACAAGAAATGAGCAAAAAAATGCTTCAGCGCAAGTGTAAATGTTACTAAAAGAGCCTAAATTTCTAAAAATATTGCGAAAAACAACAATTTTCAGTTTAAGAGTGAATGTTTGAGGTGCATAGAAGGCATTTATTTCAATTTTAGAAAATTTAATTTTTCACATTTTTCCATGAAAAATGCCAATACCCTTTGGGTTCTAGGTGAAAATCTCACTCAAAACAAATCAAACAAAATGTTTCCATGGTGTGTATTGTTGTTCATTTTCATCAAATAAACAAAATAAAACCCAGAATAAATACTGAAAGACAAGAAATGAGCATTAAAGATGCTCAGCGCAAGTGTTAATGTTACTAAAAGAGCCAAAATTTCTAAAAATATTGCGAAAAAACACCAATTTTCAGATTTAGATTGAATGTTTGAGGTGTATAGAAGGCATTTATTTCATTTTTAGAAAATTTAATTTTTCACATTTTTCCATGAAAAGTGCCAATACCCCCCCCTTTGGGTTCTAGGTGAAAATCTCACTGGACACAAATCAAAAAAAATGTTTCCATGGTGTGTATTGTTGTTCATTTTCATCAAATAAACAAAATAAAACCCAGAATAAATCCTGAAAGACAAGAAATGAGCATAAAAGATGCTTCAGCGCAAGTGTTAATGTTACTAAAAGAGCCCAAATTTCTAAAAATATTGCGAAAAACAACAATTTTCAGTTTAAGAGTGAATGTTTGAGGAGTATAGAAGGCATTTATTTCATTTTTAGAAAAGTTAATTTTTCACATTTTTCCATGAAAAGTGCCAATACCCCCCCCCTTTGGGTTCTAGGTGAAAATCTCACTG
Organism: Hetaerina americana; assembly: GCF_022747635.1. Lineage (NCBI taxonomy): Eukaryota > Metazoa > Arthropoda > Insecta > Odonata > Calopterygidae > Hetaerina > Hetaerina americana. Next base: position 126,267 of record NW_027286997.1, on the reverse strand, counting down.
AACACAAATCAAACAAAAATGTTTCCATGGTGTGTATTGTTGTTCATTTTCATCAACTAAACAAAATTAAACCCAGAATAAATCCTGAAAGGCAAGAAATGAGCATAAAAGACGCTTAACCGTGAGTGTTATTCTTACTATAAGAGCCCAAATTTCTAAAAAATATTGCGAAAAACAACAATTTTTAGTTTAAGAGTGAATGTTTGAGGTGTATAGAAGGCATTTATTTCATTTTTAGAAAATTTAATTTTTCACATTTTTCCATGAAAAGTGCCAATACCCCGCCCTTTGGGTTCTAGGTGAAAATCTCACTCGAAATAAATCAAACAAAAATGTTTCCATGGTGTGTATTGTTGTTCATTTTCATCAAATAAAATAAATAAAACCCAGAATAAATCCTCAAAGACAAGAAATGAGCATAAAAGATGCTTCAGCGAAAGTGTTAATGTTACTAAAAGAGCCAAAATTTCTAAAAATATTGCGAAAAACAACAATTTTCAGTTTAAGAGTGAATGTTGAAGGTGTATAGAAGGCATTTATTTCATTTTTTGAAAATTTAATTTTTCACATTTTTCCATGAAAAGTGCAAATACCCCCCCCTTTGGGTTCTAGGTGAAAATCTCACTCGACACAAATCAAACAAAAATGTTTCCATGGTGTGTATTGTTGTTCATTTTCATTAAATAAACAAAATAAAATCCAGAATTAATCCTGAAAGACAAGAAATAAGCATAAAAGATGCTTCAGCGCAAGTGTTAATGTTACTAAAAGAGCCCAAATTTCTAAAAATATTGCGAAAAACCACAATCTTCTGTTTAAGAGTCAATGTTTGAGGTGCATTGAAGGCATTTATTTCAATTTTAAAAAATTTAATTTTTCACATTTTTCCATGAAAAGTGCCAATACCCCCCCCTTTGGGTTCTAGGTGAAAATCTCACTCGACACAAATCAAACAAAAATGTTTCCATGGTGTGTATTGTTGTTCATTTTCATCAAATAAACCAAATAAAAACCAGAATAAATCCTGAAAGACAAGAAATGAGCATAAAAGATGCTCCAGCGTAAGTGTTAACGTTAATAAAAGAGCCCAAGTCTCAAAAAATATTGCGAAAAACAGCAATATTCTGTTGTAGAGTGAATGTTTGAGGTGTATAGAAGGCATTTTTTTCATTTTTAGAAATTTTAATTTTTCACATTTTTCCATGAAAAGTGCCAACCCCCCCCTTTGGGTTCTAGGTGAAAATCTCACTCGGCACAAATCAAACAAAAATGTTTCCTTGTTGTGTATTGTTGTTCATTTTCATCAACTAAACAAAATTAAACCCAGAATAAATCCTTTAAGGCAAGAAATGAGCATGAAAGATGCTTGAGCGCAAGTGTTATTCTTACTATAAGAGCCCAAATTTCTAAAAAATATTGCGAAAAACAACAATTTTCAGTTTAAGAGTGAATGTTTGAGGTGTATAGAAGGCATTTATTTCATTTTTAGAAATTTTATTTTTTCACATTTTTCCATGAAAAGTGCCAATAACTCCCCCTTTGGGTTCTAGGTGAAAATCTCACTCGACACAAATCAAACAAAAATGTTTCCATGGTGTGTATTGTTGTTCATTTTCATCAAATAAACAAAATAAAACCCAGAATAAATACTGAAATACAAGAAATGAGCATAAAAGACGCTTAACCGCGAGTGTTATTCTTACTATAAGAGCCCAAATTTCTAAAAAATATTGCGAAAAACAACAATTTTCAGTTTAAGAGTGAATGTTTGACGTGTATAGAAGGCATTTATTTCATTTTTAGAAATTTTAATTTTTCACATTTTTCCATGAAAAGTGCCAATAACTCCCCCTTTGGTTCTAGGTGAAAATCTCACTCGACACAAATCAAACAAAAATGTTTCCATGGTGTGTATTGTTGTTCATTTTCATCAAATAAACAAAATAAAACCCAGAATAAATACTGAAATACAAGAAATGAGCATAAAAGATGCTTCAGCGGAAGTGTTAATGTTACTAAAAGAGCCAAAATGTCTAAAAATATTGCGAAAATTTTCAGTTTAAGAGTGAATGTTTGAGGTGTATAGAAGGCATTTATTTCATTTTTAGAAAATTTAATTTTTCACATTTTTCCATGAAAAGTGCCAATACCTCCCCCTTTGGGTTCTAGGTGAAAATCTCACTCGACACAAATCAAAAAAAAATGTTTCCATGGTGTGTATTGTTATTCATTTTCATCAAATAAAAAAAATAAAACCCAGAATAAATCCTGAAAGACAAGAAATCAGCATAAAAGATGCTTCAGCGCAAGTGTTAATGTTATTATAGAGCCCAAATTTCTAAAAATATTGCGGAAAACTACAATCTCCAGTTTTAGGGTGAATGTTTGAGGTGTTTAGAAGGCATTTATTTCATTTTTAGAAAAGTTAATTTTTTACATTTCCCATGAAAAATGCCAATACCCCCCCTTTGGGGTCTAGGTGAAAATCTCACTCGACACAAATCAAACAAAAATGTTTCCATGGTGTGTATTATTGTTCATTTTAATCAAATAAAAAAAAAAACCCAGAATTAATCCTGAAAGACAAGAAATGAGCATAAAAGATGCTTCAGCGCAAGTGTTAATGTTACTAAAAGAGCCGAAATTCTAAAAATATTGCGAAAAACAACAATCATCTGTTTTAGAGTGAATGTTTGAGGTGTTTAGAAGGCAAATATTTCATTTTTAGAAAATTTAATTTTTCACATTCGCCCATGAAAAGTGCCGATACCCCCCCCTTTGGGGTCTAGGTGAAAATCTCCCTCGACACAAATCAAACAAAAATGCTTCCTTGGTGTGTATTGTTGGTCATTTTCATCAAATAAACAAAATAAAACCCAGAATAAATACTGAAATACAAGAAATTGGCATAAAAGGTGTTTCAGCGGGGTTGTTAATGTTACTAAAAGAGCCCAAATTTCTAAAAATATTGCGAAAAACAACAATTTTCAGTTTAAGAGTGAATGTTTGAGGTGTATAGAAGGCATTTATTTCATTTTTAGAAAATTTAATTTTTCACATTTTTCCATGAAAAGTGCCAATACCCCCCCTTTGGGTTCTAGGTGAAAATCTCACTCGACACAAATCAAACAAAAATGTTTCCATGGTGTGTATTGTTGTTCATTTACATCAAATAAACAAAATAAAACCCAGAATAAATACTGAAATACAAGAAATGAGCATAAAAGACGCTTAACCGCGAGTGTTATTCTTACTATAAGAGCCCAAATTTCTAAAAAATATTGCGAAAAAAAACAATTTTCAGTTTAAGAGTGAATTTTTGAGGTGTATTGAAGGCATTTATTTCATTTTTAGAAATTTTAATTTTTCACATTTTTCCATGAAAAGTGCCAATAAAGTGCCCTTGGGTTCTAGGTGAAAATCTCACTCGACACAAATCAAACAAAAATGTTTCCATGGTGTGTATTGTTGTTCATTTTCATCAAATAAACAAAATAAAACCCAGAATAAATACTGAAATACAAGAAATGAGCATAAAAGATGCTTCAGCGGAAGAGTTAATGTTACTAAAAGAGGCCAAATTTCTAAAAATATTGCGAAAAACAACAATTTTCACATTTAGAGTGAATGTTTGAGGTGTATAGAAGGCATTTATTTCATTTTTAGAAAATGTTTTTTTTCACATTTTTCCATGAATAGTGCCAATACCTTCCCCTTTGGGTTCTAGGTGAAAATCTCTCTCAACACAAATCAAACAAAAATGTTTCCATGGTGTGTATTGTTGTTCATTTTCATCAAATAAACAAAATAAAACCCAGAATAAATCCTGAAAGGCATGAAATCAGCATAAAAGATGCTTCAGCGAAAGTGTTAATGTTACTAAAAGAGCCAAATTTTCTAAAAATATTGCGAAAAACAACAATTTTCAGTTAAGGAGTGAATGTTTGAGGTGTATAGAAGGCATTTATTTCATTTTTAGAAAATGTAATTTTTCACATTTTTCCATGAAAAGTGCCAATTCCCCCCCTTTGGGTTCTAGGTGAAAATCTCACTCGACACAAATCAAACAAAAATGTTTCCATGGTGTGTATTGTTGTTCATTTTCATCAAATAAAATAAATAAAACCCAGAATAAATCCTCAAAGACAAGAAATGAGCATAAAAGATGCTTCAGCGAAAGTGTTAATGTTACTAAAAGAGCCAAAATTTCTAAAAATATTGCGAAAAACAACAATTTTCAGTTTAAGAGTGAATGTTGAAGGTGTATAGAAGGCATTTATTTCATTTTTTGAAAATTTAATTCTTCACATTTTCCCATGAAAAGTGCCAATACCCCCCTTTTGGGTTCTAGGTGAAAATCTCACTCGACACAAATCAAACAAAAATGTTTCCATGGTGTGTATTGTTGTTCATTTTCATCAAATAAACAAAATAAAACCCATAATAAATCCTGAAAGACAAGAAATGAGCATAAAAGATGCTTCAGCGCAAGTGTTAATATTACTAAAAGAGCCCAAATTTCTAAAAATATTGCGAAAAACAACAATTTTCAGTTTAAGAGTGAATGTTTGAGGTGAATAGAAGGCATTTATTTCATTTTTAGAAAATTTAATTTTTCACATTTTTCCATGAAAAGTGCCAATAACTCCCCCTTTGGGTTCTAGGTGAAAATCTCACTCGACACAAATCAAACAAAAATGTTTCCATGGTGTGTATTGTTGTTCATTTTCATCAAATAAACAAAATAAAACCCAGAATAAATACTGAAATACAAGAAATGAGCATAAAAGACGCTTAACCGCGAGTGTTATTCTTACTATAAGAGCCCAAATTTCTAAAAAATATTGCGAAAAACAACAATTTTCAGTTTAAGAGTGAATGTTTGACGTGTATAGAAGGCATTTATTTCATTTTTAGAAATTTTAATTTTTCACATTTTTCCATGAAAAGTGCCAATAACTCCCCCTTTGGTTCTAGGTGAAAATCTCACTCGACACAAATCAAACAAAAATGTTTCCATGGTGTGTATTGTTGTTCATTTTCATCAAATAAACAAAATAAAACCCAGAATAAATACTGAAATACAAGAAATGAGCATAAAAGATGCTTCAGCGGAAGTGTTAATGTTACTAAAAGAGCCAAAATGTCTAAAAATATTGCGAAAAACAACAATTTTCAGTTAAAGAGTGAATGTTTGAGGTGTATAGAAGGCATTTATTTCATTTTTAGAAAATTTAATTTTTCACATTTTTCCATGAAAAGTGCCAATACCTCCCCCTTTGGATTCTAGGTGAAAATCTCACTCGACACAAATCAAAAAAAAATGTTTCCATGGTGTGTATTGTTATTCATTTTCATCAAATAAAAAAAATAAAACCCAGAATAAATCCTGAAAGACAAGAAATCAGCATAAAAGATGCTTCAGCGCAAGTGTTAATGTTATTAAAGAGCCCAAATTTCTAAAAATATTGCGGAAAACAACAATCTCCAGTTTTAGGGTGAATGTTTGAGGTGTTTAGAAGGCATTTATTTCATTTTTAGAAAAGTTAATTTTTTACATTTCCCATGAAAAATGCCAATACCCCCCCTTTGGGGTCTAGGTGAAAATCTCACTCGACACAGATCAAACAAAAATATTTCCATGGTGTGTATTGTTGTTCATTTTCATCAAATAAACAAAATAAAACCCAGAATAAATACTGAAATACAAGAAATGAGCATAAAAGACGCTTAACCGCGAGTGTTATTCTTACTATAAGAGCCCAAATTTCTAAAAAATATTGCGAAAAACAACAATTTTCAGTTTAAGAGTGAATGTTTGACGTGTATAGAAGGCATTTATTTCATTTTTAGAAATTTTAATTTTTCACATTTTTCCATGAAAAGTGCCAATAACTCCCCCTTTGGTTCTAGGTGAAAATCTCACTCGACACAAATCAAACAAAAATGTTTCCATGGTGTGTATTGTTGTTCATTTTCATCAAATAAACAAAATAAAACCCAGAATAAATACTGAAATACAAGAAATGAGCATAAAAGATGCTTCAGCGGAAGTGTTAATGTTACTAAAAGAGCCAAAATGTCTAAAAATATTGCGAAAAACAACAATTTTCAGTTAAAGAGTGAATGTTTGAGGTGTATAGAAGGCATTTATTTCATTTTTAGAAAATTTAATTTTTCACATTTTTCCATGAAAAGTGCCAATACCTCCCCCTTTGGGTTCTAGGTGAAAATCTCACTCGACACAAATCAAAAAAAAATGTTTCCATGGTGTGTATTGTTATTCATTTTCATCAAATAAAAAAAATAAAACCCAGAATAAATCCTGAAAGACAAGAAATCAGCATAAAAGATGCTTCAGCGCAAGTGTTAATGTTATTAAAGAGCCCAAATTTCTAAAAATATTGCGGAAAACAACAATCTCCAGTTTTAGGGTGAATGTTTGAGGTGTTTAGAAGGCATTTATTTCATTTTTAGAAAAGTTAATTTTTTACATTTCCCATGAAAAATGCCAATACCCCCCCTTTGGGGTCTAGGTGAAAATCTCACTCGACACAGATCAAACAAAAATGTTTCCATGGTGTGTATTATTGTTCATTTTCATCAAATAAACAAAAAAAACCCAGAATTAATCCTGAAAAAACAAGAAATGAGCATAAAAGATGCTTCAGCGCAAGTGTTAATGTTACTAAAAGAGCCGAAATTCTAAAAATATTGCGAAAAACAACAATCATCTGTTTTAGAGTGAATGTTTGAGGTGTTTAGAAGGCAAATATTTCATTTTTAGAAAATTTAATTTTTCACATTCGCCCATGAAAAGTGCCGATACCCCCCCTTTGGGGTCTAGGTGAAAATCTCCCTCGACACAAATCAAACAAAAATGCTTCCTTGGTGTGTATTGTTGGTCATTTTCATCAAATAAACAAAATAAAACCCAGAATAAATACTGAAATACAAGAAATTGGCATAAAAGATGCTTCAGCGCAAGTGTTAATGTTACTAAAAGAGCCAAATTTCTAAAAATATTGCGAAAAAACCACAATCTTCTGTTTAAGAGTCAATGTTTGAGGTGCATAGAAGGCATTTATTTCAATTTTAAAAAATTTAATTTTTCACATTTTTCCATGAAAAGTGCCAATACCCCCCCCTTTGGGTTCTAGGTGAAAATCTCACTCGACACAAATCAAAAAAAAATGTTTCCATGGTGTGTATTGTTGTTCATTTTCATCAACTAAACAAAATTAAACCCAGAATAAATCCTGAAAGGCAAGAAATGAGCATAAAAGACGCTTAACCGCGAGTGTTATTCTTACTATAAGAGCCAAAATTTCTAAAAAATATTGCGAAAAAAAAAATTTTCAGTTTAAGAGTGAATGTTTGAGGTGTATAGAAGGCATTTATTTCATTTTTAGAAATTTTAATTTTTCACATTTTTCCATGAAAATTTCAATAACTCCCCCTTTGGGTTCTAGGTGAAAATCTCACTGGACACAAATCAAACAAAAATGTTTCCATGGTGTGTATTATTGTTCATTTTCATCAAATAAACAAATAAACCCAGAATTAAACCTGAAAGACAAGAAATGGGCATAAAAGATGCTTCAGCGCAAGTGTTAATGTTACTAAAAGAGCCGAAATTCTAAAAATATTGCGAAAAACAACAATCATCAGTTTCAGAGTGAATGTTTGAGGTGTTAAGAAGGCAAATATTTCATTTTTAGAAAATTTAATTTTTCACATTCGCCCATGAAAAGTGCCGATACCCCCCCGTTTGGGGTCTAGGTGAAAATCTCCCTCGACACAAATCAAACAAAAATGCTTCCATGGTGTGTATTGTTGGTCATTTTCATCAAATAAACAAAATAAAACCCAGAATAAATACTGAAATACAAGAAATGAGCATAAAAGGTGCTTCAGCGGGGTTGTTAATGTTACTAAAAGAGCCCAAATTTCTAAAAATATTGCGAAAAAACCACAATTTTCTGTTTAAGAGTGAATGTTTTAGGTGTATAGAAGGCATTTATTTCAATTTTAGAAAATTTAATTTTTCACATTTTTCCATGAAAAGTTCCAATACCCCCCCTTTGGGTTCTAGGCGAAAATCTCACTCGACACAACTCAAACAAAAATGTTTCCATGGTGTGTATTGTTGTTCATTTTCATCAAATAAAAAAAATAAAACCCAGAACAAATCCTGAAAGACAAGAAATGAGCATAAAAGATGCTTAGGCGCAAGTGTTATTCTTACTAAAAGAGCCCAAATTTCTAAAAATATTGCGAAAAAACAACAATTTTCAGTTTAAGAGTGAATGTTTGAGGTGTATAGAAGGCATTTATTTCATTTTTAGAAATTTTAATTTTTCACATTTTTCCATGAAAAGTGCCAATAACTCCCCCTTTGGGTTCTAGGTGAAAATCTCATTCGACACAAATCAAACAAAAATGTTTCCATGGTGTGTATTGTTGTTCATTTTCATCAAATAAACAAAATAAACCCAGAATAAATACTGAAATACAAGAAATGAGCATAAAAGACGCTTAACCGCGAGTGTTATTCTTACTATAAGAGCCCAAATTTCTAAAAAATATTGCGAAAAAACAACAATTTTCAGTTTAAGAGTGAATGTTTGAGGTGTATAGAAGGCATTTATTTCATTTTTAGAAATTTTAATTTTTCACATTTTTCCATGAAAAGTGCCAATAACTCCCCCTTTGGGTTCTAGGTGAAAATCTCACTCGACACAAATCAAACAAAAATGTTTCCATGGTTTGTATTGTTGTTCATTTTCATCAAATAAACATAATAAAACCCAGAATAAATACTGAAATACAAGAAATGAGCATATAAGATGCTTCAGCGGAAGTGTTAATGTTACTAAAAGAGGCCAAATGTCTAAAAATATTGCGAAAAACAACAATTTTCAGTTTAAGAGTGAATGTTTGAGGTGTATAGATGGCATTTATTTCATTTTTAGAAAATTTAATTTTTCACATTTTTCCATGAAAAGTGCCAATACCTCCCCCTTTGGGTTCTAGGTGAAAATCTCACTCAACACAAATCAAACAAAAATGTTTCCATGGTGTGTATTGTTATTCATTTTCATCAAATAAAAAAAATAAAACCCAGAATAAATCCTGAAAGACAAGAAATCAGCATAAAAGATGCTTCAGCGCAAGTGTTAATGATATTAGAGAGCCCAAATTTCTAAAAATAATGCGGAAAACAACAATCTTCAGTTTTGGAGTGAATGTTTGAGGTGTTTAGAAGGCATTTATTTCATTTTTAGAAAAGTTAATTTTTTACATTTCCCATGAAAAATGCCAATACCCCCCCGTTTGGGGTCTAGGTGAAAATCTCCCTCGACACAAATCAAACAAAAATGCTTCCATGGTGTGTATTGTTGGTCATTTTCATCAAATAAACAAAATAAAACCCAGAAAAAATACTGAAATACAAGAAATGAGCATAAAAGGTGCTTCAGCGGGGTTGTTAATGTTACTAAAAGAGCCCAAATTTCTAAAAATATTGCGAAAAACCACAATTTTCTGTTTAAGAGTGAATGTTTTAGGTGTATAGAAGGCATTTATTTCAATTTTAGAAAATTTAATTTTTCACATTTTTCAATGAAAAGTTCCAATATCCCCCCTTTGGGTTCTAGGCGAAAATCTCACTCGACACAAATCAAACAAAAATGTTTCCATGGTGTGTATTGTTGTTCATTTTCATCCAATTAAAATAATAAAACCCAGAACAAATCCTGAAAGACAAGAAATGAGCATAAAAGATGCTTCAGCGCAAGTGTTAATATTACTTAAAGAGCCCAAATTTCTAAAAATATTGCGAAAAACAACAATTTTCAGTTTAAGAGTGAATGTCTGAGGTGTATAGAAGGCAATTATTTCATTTTTAGAAAATTTAATTTTTCACATTTTTCCATGAAAAGTGCCAATACCCCCCCTTTGGGTTCTGGGTGAAAATCTCACTCGTCACAAATCAAACAAAAATGTTTCCATGGTGTATATTGTTGTTCATTTTCATCAAATAAAATAAAACCCAGAATAAATCCTGAAAGACAAGAAATGAGCATAAAGGTGCTTCAGCGCATTTGTTAATGTTACTAAAAGAGCCCAAATTTCTAAAAATATTGCTAAAAACAACAATTTTCAGATTTAGAGTGAATGTTTGAGGTGTATAGAAGGCATTTATTTCATTTTTAGAAAATGTAATTTTTCACATTTTTCCATGAAAAGTGCCAATACCCTCGTGAAAAGTGAAAATCTCCTCGACACAAATCAAACAAAAATGTTTCCATGGTGTGTATTGTTGTTCATTTTCATCAAATTAACAAAATAAAACCCAGAATAAATCCTGAAAGACAAGAAATGAGCATAAAAGATGCTTCAGCGCAAATGTTAATGTTACTAAAAGAGCCCAAATTTCTAAAAATATTGCGAAAAAAAAACAATTTTCCGTTTTAGAGTGAATGTTTGAGGTGAATAGAAGGCATTTATTTCATTTTTAGAAAATTTAATTTTTCACATTTTTCCATGAAAAGTGCAAACACCCCCTTTGGGTTCTAGGTGAAAATCTCACTCGACGCAAATCAAACAAAAATGTTTCCATGGTGTGTATTGTTGATCATTTTCATCAAATAAACAAAATAAAACCCAGAATAAATCCTGAAAGACAAGAAATGAGCATAAAAAATGCTTCAGCGCAAGTGTAAATGTTACTAAAAGAGCCCAAATTTCTAAAAATATTGCGAAAAACAACAATTTTCAGTTTAAGAGTGAATGTTTGAGGTGTATAGAAGGCATTTATTTCATTTTTATAAAATTTAATTTTTCACATTTTTCCATGAAAAGTGCTAATACCCCCCCCTTTGGGTTCTAGTCGAAAATCTCACTCGACACAAATCAAACAAAAATGTTTCCATGGTGTGTATTGTTGTTCATTTTCATCAAATATACAAAATAAAACCCAGAATAAATCCTTAAAGGCAAGAAATGAGCATGAAAGATGCTTAAGCGCAAGTGTTATTCTTACTATAAGAGCCCAAATTTCTAAAAAATATTGCGAAAAACAACAATTTTCAGTTTAAGAGTGAATGTTTGACGTGTATAGAAGGCATTTATTTCATTTTTAGAAATTTTAATTTTTCACATTTTTCCATGAAAAGTGCCAATACACCCCCCTTTGGGTTCTAGGTGAAAATCTCACTCAACACATATCAAAGAAAAATGTTTCCATGGTGTGTATTGTTGTTCATTTTCATCAAATAAACAAAATAAAACCCAGAATAAATCCTGAAATACAAGAAATGAGCATTTAAGATGCTTCAGCGAAAGTGTTAATGTTACTAAAAGAGCCCAAATTTCTAAAAATATATCGAAAAACAACAATCATCTGTTTTAGAGTGAATATTTGAGGTGTATAGAAGGCATTTATTTCATTTTTAGAAATTTTAATTTTTCACATTTTTCCATGAAAAGTGCCAATACCCCCCCTTCGGGTTCTAGGTGAAAATCTCACTCGTCACAAATCAAACAAAAATGTTTCCATGGTGTGTATTGTTGTTCATTTTCATCAAAAAACAAAATAAAACCCAGAATAAATCCTGAAAGACAAGAAATGAGCATTAAAGATGCTTCAGCGCAGGTGTTAATGTTACTAAAAGAGCCCAAATTTCTAAAAATATTGCGAAAAACAACAATTTTCAGTTTAAGAGTGAATGTTTGAGGTGAATAGAAGGCATTTATTTCATTTTTAGAAAATTTAATTTTTCACATTTTTCCATGAAAAGTGCCAATACCCCCCCCTTTGGGTTCTAGGTGAAAATCTCACTCGACACAAATCAAACAAAAATGTTTCCATGGTGTGTATTGTTTTTCATTTTCATCAAATAAACAAAATAAAACCAAGAATAAATCCTGAAAGACATGAAATGAGCATAAAAGATGCTTCAGCGCAAGTGTTAATGTTACTTAAAGAGCCCAAATTTCTAAAAATATTGCGAAAAACAACAATTTTCAGTTTAAGAGTGAATGTCTGAGGTGTATAGAAGGCAATTATTTCATTTTTAGAAAATTTAATTTTTCACATTTTTCCATGAAAAGTGCCAATACCCCCCAAAAGTGCCAATACCCTTTGGGTTCTGGGTGAAAATCTCACTCGACGCAAATCAAACAAAAATGTTTCCATGGTGTGTATTGTTGATCATTTTCATCAAATAAACAAAATAAAACCCAGAATAAATCCTGAAAGACAAGAAATGAGCATAAAAGATGCTTCAGCGCAAGTGTTAATGTTACTAAAAGAGCCCAAATTTCTAAAAATATTGCGAAAAATCACAATCTTCTGTTTAAGAGTGAATGTTTGAGGTGTATTGAAGGCATTTATTTCATTTTTAGAAAATTTAATTTTTCACATTTTTCCATGAAAAGTGCTAATACCCCCCCCTTTGGGTTCTAGTCGAAAATCTCACTCGACACAAATCAAACACAAATGTTTCCATGGTGTGTATTGTTGTTCATTTTCATCAAATAAACAAAATAAAATCCAGAATAAATCCTTAAAGGCAAGAAATGAGCATGAAAGATGCTGAAGCGCAAGTGTTATTCTTACAATAAGAGCCCAAATTTCTAAAAATATTGCGAAAAACAACAATTTTCAGTTTAAGAGTGAATGTTTTAGGTGTATAGAAGGCATTTATTTCATTTTTAGAAAATTTAATTTTTCACATTTTTCCATGAAAAGTGCCAATACCCCCCCTTTGGGTTCTAGGTGAAAATCTCACTCGACACAAATCAAAAAAAAATGTTTCCATGGTGTGTATTGTTGTTCATTTTCATCAACTAAACAAAATTAAACCCAGAATAAATCCTGAAAGGCAAGAAATGGGCATAAAAGATGCTTCAGCGCAAGTGTTAATGTTACTAAAAGAGCCGAAATTCTAAAAATATTGCGAAAAACAACAATCATCTGTTTCAGAGTGAATGTTTGAGGTGTTTAGAAGGCAAATATTTCATTTTTAGAAAATTTAATTTTTCACATTCGCCCATGAAAAGTGCCGATACCCCCCCGTTTGGGGTCTAGGTGAAAATCTCCCTCGACACAAATCAAACAAAAATGCTTCCATGGTGTGTATTGTTGGTCATTTTCATCAAATAAACAAAATAAAACCCAGAAAAAATACTGAAATACAAGAAATGAGCATAAAAGGTGCTTCAGCGGGGTTGTTAATGTTACTAAAAGAGCCCAAATTTCTAAAAATATTGCGAAAAACCACAATTTTCTGTTTAAGAGTGAATGTTTTAGGTGTATAGAAGGCATTTATTTCAATTTTAGAAAATTTAATTTTTCACATTTTTCCATGAAAAGTGCCAATACCCCCCCTTTGGGTTCTAGGTGAAAATCTCACTCGACACAAATCAAAAAAAAATGTTTCCATGGTGTGTATTGTTGTTCATTTTCATCAACTAAACAAAATTAAACCCAGAATAAATCCTGAAAGGCAAGAAATGGGCATAAAAGATGCTTCAGCGCAAGTGTTAATGTTACTAAAAGAGCCGAAATTCTAAAAATATTGCGAAAAACAACAATCATCTGTTTCAGAGTGAATGTTTGAGGTGTTTAGAAGGCAAATATTTCATTTTTAGAAAATTTAATTTTTCACATTCGCCCATGAAAAGTGCCGATACCCCCCCGTTTGGGGTCTAGGTGAAAATCTCCCTCGACACAAATCAAACAAAAATGCTTCCATGGTGTGTATTGTTGGTCATTTTCATCAAATAAACAAAATAAAACCCAGAAAAAATACTGAAATACAAGAAATGAGCATAAAAGGTGCTTCAGCGGGGTTGTTAATGTTACTAAAAGAGCCCAAATTTCTAAAAATATTGCGAAAAAACCACAATTTTCTGTTTAAGAGTGAATGTTTTAGGTGTATAGAAGGCATTTATTTCAATTTTAGAAAATTTAATTTTTCACATTTTTCCATGAAAAGTTCCAATACCCCCCCTTTGGGTTCTAGGCGAAAATCTCACTCGACACAACTCAAACAAAAATGTTTCCATGGTGTGTATTGTTGTTCATTTTCATCAAATAAAAAAAATAAAACCCAGAACAAATCCTGAAAGACAAGAAATGAGCATAAAAGATGCTTAGGCGCAAGTGTTATTCTTACTAAAAGAGCCCAAATTTCTAAAAATATTGCGAAAAACAACAATTTTCAGTTTAAGAGTGAATGTTTGAGGTGTATAGAAGGCATTTATTTCATTTTTAGAAATTTTAATTTTTCACATTTTTCCATGAAAAGTGCCAATAACTCCCCCTTTGGGTTCTAGGTGAAAATCTCATTCGACACAAATCAAACAAAAATGTTTCCATGGTGTGTATTGTTGTTCATTTTCATCAAATAAACAAAATAAAACCCAGAATAAATACTGAAATACAAGAAATGAGCATAAAAGACGCTTAACCGCGAGTGTTATTCTTACTATAAGAGCCCAAATTTCTAAAAAATATTGCGAAAAACAACAATTTTCAGTTTAAGAGTGAATGTTTGAGGTGTATAGAAGGCATTTATTTCATTTTTAGAAATTTTAATTTTTCACATTTCTCCATGAAAAGTGCCAATAACTCCCCCTTTGGGTTCTAGGTGAAAATCTCACTCGACACAAATCAAACAAAAATGTTTCCATGGTGTGTATTGTTGTTCATTTTCATCAAATAAACAAAATAAAACCCAGAATAAATACTGAAATACAAGAAATGAGCATATAAGATTCTTCAGCGGAAGTGTTAATGTTACTAAAAGAGGCCAAATGTCTAAAAATATTGCGAAAAACAACAATTTTCAGTTTAAGAGTGAATGTTTGAGGTGTATAGATGGCATTTATTTCATTTTTAGAAAATTTAATTTTTCACATTTTTCCATGAAAAGTGCCAATACCTCCCCCTTTGGGTTCTAGGTGAAAATCTCACTCAACACAAATCAAACAAAAATGTTTCCATGGTGTGTATTGTTATTCATTTTCATCAAATAAAAAAAATAAAACCCAGAATAAATCCTGAAAGACAAGAAATCAGCATAAAAGATGCTTCAGCGCAAGTGTTAATGATATTAGAGAGCCCAAATTTCTAAAAATAATGCGGAAAACAACAATCTTCAGTTTTGGAGTGAATGTTTGAGGTGTTTAGAAGGCATTTATTTCATTTTTAGAAAAGTTAATTTTTTACATTTCCCATGAAAAATGCCAATACCCCCCCGTTTGGGGTCTAGGTGAAAATCTCCCTCGACACAAATCAAACAAAAATGCTTCCATGGTGTGTATTGTTGGTCATTTTCATCAAATAAACAAAATAAAACCCAGAATAAATACTGAAATACAAGAAATGAGCATAAAAGGTGCTTCAGCGGGGTTGTTAATGTTACTAAAAGAGCCCAAATTTCTAAAAATATTGCGAAAAACCACAATTTTCTGTTTAAGAGTGAATGTTTTAGGTGTATAGAAGGCATTTATTTCAATTTTAGAAAATTTAATTTTTCACATTTTACAATGAAAAGTTCCAATACCCCCCCTTTGGGTTCTAGGCGAAAATCTCACTCGACACAAATCAAACAAAAATGTTTCCATGGTGTGTATTGTTGTTCATTTTCATCCAATTAAAATAATAAAACCCAGAACAAATCCTGAAAGACAAGAAATGAGCATAAAAGATGCTTCAGCGCAAGTGTTAATATTACCTAAAGAGCCCAAATTTCTAAAAATATTGCGAAAAACAACAATTTTCAGTTTAAGAGTGAATGTTTGAGGTGTATAGATGGCATTTATTTCATTTTTAGAAAATTTAATTTTTCACATTTTTCCATGAAAAGTGCCAATACCTCCCCCTTTGGGTTCTAGGTGAAAATCTCACGCAACACAAATCAAACAAAAATGTTTCCATGGTGTGTATTGTTGTTCATTTTCATCAAATAAACAAAATAAAACCCAGAATAAATACTGAAATACAAGAAATGAGCATATAAGATGCTTCAGCGGAAGTGTTAATGTTACTAAAAGAGGCCAAATGTCTAAAAATATTGCGAAAAACAACAATTTTCAGTTTAAGAGTGAATGTTTGAGGTGTATAGATGGCATTTATTTCATTTTTAGAAAATTTAATTTTTCACATTTTTCCATGAAAAGTGCCAATACCTCCCCCTTTGGGTTCTAGGTGAAAATCTCGCTCAACACAAATCAAACAAAAATGTTTCCATGGTGTGTATTGTTATTCATTTTCATCAAATAAAAAAAATAAAACCCAGAATAAATCCTGAAAGACAAGAAATCAGCATAAAAGATGCTTCAGCGCAAGTGTTAATGATATTAGAGAGCCCAAATTTCTAAAAATAATGCGGAAAACAACAATCTTCAGTTTTGGAGTGAATGTTTGAGGTGTTTAGAAGGCATTTATTTCATTTTTAGAAAAGTTAATTTTTTACATTTCCCATGAAAAATGCCAATACCCCCCCGTTTGGGGTCTAGGTGAAAATCTCCCTCGACACAAATCAAACAAAAATGCTTCCATGGTGTGTATTGTTGGTCATTTTCATCAAATAAACAAAATAAAACCCAGAATAAATACTGAAATACAAATAATGAGCATAAAAGGTGCTTCAGCGGGGTTGTTAATGTTACTAAAAGAGCCCAAATTTCTAAAAATATTGCGAAAAACCACAATTTTCTGTTTAAGAGTGAATGTTTTAGGTGTATAGAAGGCATTTATTTCAATTTTAGAAAATTTAATTTTTCACATTTTTCAATGAAAAGTTCCAATACCCCCCCCTTTGGGTTCTGGGTGAAAATCTCACTCGTCACAAATCAAACAAAAATGTTTCCATGGTGTGTATTGTTGTTCATTTTCATCCAATTAAAATAATAAAACCCAGAACAAATCCTGAAAGACAAGAAATGAGCATAAAAGATGCTTCAGCGCAAGTGTTAATATTACTAAAAGAGCCCAAATTTCTAAAAATATTGCGAAAAACAACAATTTTCAGTTTAAGAGTGAATGTCTGAGGTGTATAGAAGGCAATTATTTCATTTTTAGAAAATTTAATTTTTCACATTTTTCCATGAAAAGTGCCAATACCCCCCCTTTGGGTTCTGGGTGAAAATCTCACTCGTCACAAATCAAACAAAAATGTTTCCATGGTGTATATTGTTGTTCATTTTCATCAAATAAAATAAAACCCAGAATAAATCCTGAAAGACAAGAAATGAGCATAAAGGTGCTTCAGCGCAATTGTTAATGTTACTAAAAGAGCCCAAATTTCTAAAAATATTGCGAAAAACCACAATCTTCTGTTTAAGAGTGAATGTTTGAGGTGAATAGAAGGCATTTATTTCATTTTTAGAAAATTTAATTTTTCACATTTTTCCATGAAAAGTGCCAATACCCCCCCCTTTGGGTTCTAGGTGAAAATCTCACTCGACACAAATCAAACAAAAATGTTTCCATGGTGTGTATTGTTTTTCATTTTTATCAAATAAACAAAATAAAACCAAGAATAAATCCTGAAAGACATGAAATGAGCATAAAAGATGCTTCAGCGCAAGTGTTAATGTTACTTAAAGAGCCCAAATTTCTAAAAATATTGCGAAAAACAACAATTTTCAGTTTAAGAGTGAATGTCTGAGGTGTATAGAAGGCAATTATTTCATTTTTAGAAAATTTAATTTTTCACATTTTTCCATGAAAAGTGCCAATACCCCCCAAAAGTGCCAATACCCTTTGGGTTCTGGGTGAAAATCTCACTCGACGCAAATCAAACAAAAATGTTTCCATGGTGTGTATTGTTGATCATTTTCATCAAATAAACAAAATAAAACCCAGAATAAATCCTGAAAGACAAGAAATGAGCATAAAAGATGCTTCAGCGCAAGTGTTAATGTTACTAAAAGAGCCCAAATTTCTAAAAATATTGCGAAAAATCACAATCTTCTGTTTAAGAGTGAATGTTTGAGGTGTATTGAAGGCATTTATTTCATTTTTAGAAAATTTAATTTTTCACATTTTTCCATGAAAAGTGCTAATACCCCCCCTTTGGGTTCTAGTCGAAAATCTCACTCGACACAAATCAAACACAAATGTTTCCATGGTGTGTATTGTTGTTCATTTTCATCAAATAAACAAAATAAAATCCAGAATAAATCCTTAAAGCCAAGAAATGAGCATGAAAGATGCTGAAGCGCAAGTGTTATTCTTACAATAAGAGCCCAAATTTCTAAAAATATTGCGAAAAACAACAATTTTCAGTTTAAGAGTGAATGTTTTAGGTGTATAGAAGGCATTTATTTCATTTTTAGAAAATTTAATTTTTCACATTTTTCCATGAAAAGTGCCAATACCCCCCCTTTGGGTTCTAGGTGAAAATCTCACTCGACACAAATCAAAAAAAAATGTTTCCATGGTGTGTATTGTTGTTCATTTTCATCAACTAAACAAAATTAAACCCAGAATAAATCCTGAAAGGCAAGAAATGGGCATAAAAGATGCTTCAGCGCAAGTGTTAATGTTACTAAAAGAGCCGAAATTCTAAAAATATTGCGAAAAACAACAATCATCTGTTTCAGAGTGAATGTTTGAGGTGTTTAGAAGGCAAATATTTCATTTTTAGAAAATTTAATTTTTCACATTCGCCCATGAAAAGTGCCGATACCCCCCCGTTTGGGGTCTAGGTGAAAATCTCCCTCGACACAAATCAAACAAAAATGCTTCCATGGTGTGTATTGTTGGTCATTTTCATCAAATAAACAAAATAAAACCCAGAAAAAATACTGAAATACAAGAAATGAGCATAAAAGACGCTTAACCGCGAGTGTTATTCTTACTATAAGAGCCCAAATTTCTAAAAAATATTGCGAAAAACAACAATTTTCAGTTTAAGAGTGAATGTTTGAGGTGTATAGAAGGCATTTATTTCATTTTTAGAAATTTTAATTTTTCACATTTTTCCATGAAAAGTGCCAATAACTCCCCCTTTGGGTTCTAGGTGAAAATCTCACTCGACACAAATCAAACAAAAATGTTTCCATGGTGTGTATTGTTGTTCATTTTCATCAAATAAACAAAATAAAACCCAGAATAAATACTGAAATACAAGAAATGAGCATATAAGATTCTTCAGCGGAAGTGTTAATGTTACTAAAAGAGGCCAAATGTCTAAAAATATTGCGAAAAACAACAATTTTCAGTTTAAGAGTGAATGTTTGAGGTGTATAGATGGCATTTATTTCATTTTTAGAAAATTTAATTTTTCACATTTTTCCATGAAAAGTGCCAATACCTCCCCCTTTGGGTTCTAGGTGAAAATCTCACTCAACACAAATCAAACAAAAATGTTTCCATGGTGTGTATTGTTATTCATTTTCATCAAATAAAAAAAATAAAACCCAGAATAAATCCTGAAAGACAAGAAATCAGCATAAAAGATGCTTCAGCGCAAGTGTTAATGATATTAGAGAGCCCAAATTTCTAAAAATAATGCGGAAAACAACAATCTTCAGTTTTGGAGTGAATGTTTGAGGTGTTTAGAAGGCATTTATTTCATTTTTAGAAAAGTTAATTTTTTACATTTCCCATGAAAAATGCCAATACCCCCCCGTTTGGGGTCTAGGTGAAAATCTCCCTCGACACAAATCAAACAAAAATGCTTCCATGGTGTGTATTGTTGGTCATTTTCATCAAATAAACAAAATAAAACCCAGAATAAATACTGAAATACAAGAAATGAGCATAAAAGGTGCTTCAGCGGGGTTGTTAATGTTACTAAAAGAGCCCAAATTTCTAAAAATATTGCGAAAAACCACAATTTTCTGTTTAAGAGTGAATGTTTTAGGTGTATAGAAGGCATTTATTTCAATTTTAGAAAATTTAATTTTTCACATTTTACAATGAAAAGTTCCAATACCCCCCCTTTGGGTTCTAGGCGAAAATCTCACTCGACACAAATCAAACAAAAATGTTTCCATGGTGTGTATTGTTGTTCATTTTCATCCAATTAAAATAATAAAACCCAGAACAAATCCTGAAAGACAAGAAATGAGCATAAAAGATGCTTCAGCGCAAGTGTTAATATTACCTAAAGAGCCCAAATTTCTAAAAATATTGCGAAAAACAACAATTTTCAGTTTAAGAGTGAATGTTTGAGGTGTATAGATGGCATTTATTTCATTTTTAGAAAATTTAATTTTTCACATTTTTCCATGAAAAGTGCCAATACCTCCCCCTTTGGGTTCTAGGTGAAAATCTCACGCAACACAAATCAAACAAAAATGTTTCCATGGTGTGTATTGTTGTTCATTTTCATCAAATAAACAAAATAAAACCCAGAATAAATACTGAAATACAAGAAATGAGCATATAAGATGCTTCAGCGGAAGTGTTAATGTTACTAAAAGAGGCCAAATGTCTAAAAATATTGCGAAAAACAACAATTTTCAGTTTAAGAGTGAATGTTTGAGGTGTATAGATGGCATTTATTTCATTTTTAGAAAATTTAATTTTTCACATTTTTCCATGAAAAGTGCCAATACCTCCCCCTTTGGGTTCTAGGTGAAAATCTCGCTCAACACAAATCAAACAAAAATGTTTCCATGGTGTGTATTGTTATTCATTTTCATCAAATAAAAAAAATAAAACCCAGAATAAATCCTGAAAGACAAGAAATCAGCATAAAAGATGCTTCAGCGCAAGTGTTAATGATATTAGAGAGCCCAAATTTCTAAAAATAATGCGGAAAACAACAATCTTCAGTTTTGGAGTGAATGTTTGAGGTGTTTAGAAGGCATTTATTTCATTTTTAGAAAAGTTAATTTTTTACATTTCCCATGAAAAATGCCAATACCCCCCCGTTTGGGGTCTAGGTGAAAATCTCCCTCGACACAAATCAAACAAAAATGCTTCCATGGTGTGTATTGTTGGTCATTTTCATCAAATAAACAAAATAAAACCCAGAATAAATACTGAAATACAAATAATGAGCATAAAAGGTGCTTCAGCGGGGTTGTTAATGTTACTAAAAGAGCCCAAATTTCTAAAAATATTGCGAAAAACCACAATTTTCTGTTTAAGAGTGAATGTTTTAGGTGTATAGAAGGCATTTATTTCAATTTTAGAAAATTTAATTTTTCACATTTTTCAATGAAAAGTTCCAATACCCCCCCCTTTGGGTTCTGGGTGAAAATCTCACTCGTCACAAATCAAACAAAAATGTTTCCATGGTGTGTATTGTTGTTCATTTTCATCCAATTAAAATAATAAAACCCAGAACAAATCCTGAAAGACAAGAAATGAGCATAAAAGATGCTTCAGCGCAAGTGTTAATATTACTAAAAGAGCCCAAATTTCTAAAAATATTGCGAAAAACAACAATTTTCAGTTTAAGAGTGAATGTCTGAGGTGTATAGAAGGCAATTATTTCATTTTTAGAAAATTTAATTTTTCACATTTTTCCATGAAAAGTGCCAATACCCCCCCTTTGGGTTCTGGGTGAAAATCTCACTCGTCACAAATCAAACAAAAATGTTTCCATGGTGTATATTGTTGTTCATTTTCATCAAATAAAATAAAACCCAGAATAAATCCTGAAAGACAAGAAATGAGCATAAAGGTGCTTCAGCGCAATTGTTAATGTTACTAAAAGAGCCCAAATTTCTAAAAATATTGCGAAAAACCACAATCTTCTGTTTAAGAGTGAATGTTTGAGGTGAATAGAAGGCATTTATTTCATTTTTAGAAAATTTAATTTTTCACATTTTTCCATGAAAAGTGCCAATACCCCCCCCTTTGGGTTCTAGGTGAAAATCTCACTCGACACAAATCAAACAAAAATGTTTCCATGGTGTGTATTGTTTTTCATTTTTATCAAATAAACAAAATAAAACCAAGAATAAATCCTGAAAGACATGAAATGAGCATAAAAGATGCTTCAGCGCAAGTGTTAATGTTACTTAAAGAGCCCAAATTTCTAAAAATATTGCGAAAAACAACAATTTTCAGTTTAAGAGTGAATGTCTGAGGTGTATAGAAGGCAATTATTTCATTTTTAGAAAATTTAATTTTTCACATTTTTCCATGAAAAGTGCCAATACCCCCCAAAAGTGCCAATACCCTTTGGGTTCTGGGTGAAAATCTCACTCGACGCAAATCAAACAAAAATGTTTCCATGGTGTGTATTGTTGATCATTTTCATCAAATAAACAAAATAAAACCCAGAATAAATCCTGAAAGACAAGAAATGAGCATAAAAGATGCTTCAGCGCAAGTGTTAATGTTACTAAAAGAGCCCAAATTTCTAAAAATATTGCGAAAAATCACAATCTTCTGTTTAAGAGTGAATGTTTGAGGTGTATTGAAGGCATTTATTTCATTTTTAGAAAATTTAATTTTTCACATTTTTCCATGAAAAGTGCTAATACCCCCCCTTTGGGTTCTAGTCGAAAATCTCACTCGACACAAATCAAACACAAATGTTTCCATGGTGTGTATTGTTGTTCATTTTCATCAAATAAACAAAATAAAATCCAGAATAAATCCTTAAAGCCAAGAAATGAGCATGAAAGATGCTGAAGCGCAAGTGTTATTCTTACAATAAGAGCCCAAATTTCTAAAAATATTGCGAAAAACAACAATTTTCAGTTTAAGAGTGAATGTTTTAGGTGTATAGAAGGCATTTATTTCATTTTTAGAAAATTTAATTTTTCACATTTTTCCATGAAAAGTGCCAATACCCCCCCTTTGGGTTCTAGGTGAAAATCTCACTCGACACAAATCAAAAAAAAATGTTTCCATGGTGTGTATTGTTGTTCATTTTCATCAACTAAACAAAATTAAACCCAGAATAAATCCTGAAAGGCAAGAAATGGGCATAAAAGATGCTTCAGCGCAAGTGTTAATGTTACTAAAAGAGCCGAAATTCTAAAAATATTGCGAAAAACAACAATCATCTGTTTCAGAGTGAATGTTTGAGGTGTTTAGAAGGCAAATATTTCATTTTTAGAAAATTTAATTTTTCACATTCGCCCATGAAAAGTGCCGATACCCCCCCGTTTGGGGTCTAGGTGAAAATCTCCCTCGACACAAATCAAACAAAAATGCTTCCATGGTGTGTATTGTTGGTCATTTTCATCAAATAAACAAAATAAAACCCAGAAAAAATACTGAAATACAAGAAATGAGCATAAAAGGTGCTTCAGCGGGGTTGTTAATGTTACTAAAAGAGCCCAAATTTCTAAAAATATTGCGAAAAACCACAATTTTCTGTTTAAGAGTTAATGTTTTAGGTGTATAGAAGGCATTTATTTCAATTTTAGAAAATTTAATTTTTCACATTTTTCCATGAAAAGTTCCAATACCCCCCCTTTGGGTTCTAGGCGAAAATCTCACTCGACACAACTCAAACAAAAATGTTTCCATGGTGTGTATTGTTGTTCATTTTCATCAAATAAAAAAAATAAAACCCAGAACAAATCCTGAAAGACAAGAAATGAGCATAAAAGATGCTTAGGCGCAAGTGTTATTCTTACTAAAAGAGCCCAAATTTCTAAAAATATTGCGAAAAACAACAATTTTCAGTTTAAGAGTGAATGTTTGAGGTGTATAGAAGGCATTTATTTCATTTTTAGAAATTTTAATTTTTCACATTTTTCCATGAAAAGTGCCAATAACTCCCCCTTTGGGTTCTAGGTGAAAATCTCATTCGACACAAATCAAACAAAAATGTTTCCATGGTGTGTATTGTTGTTCATTTTCATCAAATAAACAAAATAAAACCCAGAATAAATACTGAAATACAAGAAATGAGCATAAAAGACGCTTAACCGCGAGTGTTATTCTTACTATAAGAGCCCAAATTTCTAAAAAATATTGCGAAAAACAACAATTTTCAGTTTAAGAGTGAATGTTTGAGGTGTATAGAAGGTATTTATTTCATTTTTAGAAATTTTAATTTTTCACCTTTTTCCATGAAAAGTGCCAATAACTCCCCCTTTGGGTTCTAGGTGAAAATCTCACTCGACACAAATCAAACAAAAATGTTTCCATGGTGTGTATTGTTGTTCATTTTCATCAAATAAACAAAATAAAACCCAGAATAAATACTGAAATACAAGAAATGAGCATATAAGATTCTTCAGCGGAAGTGTTAATGTTACTAAAAGAGGCCAAATGTCTAAAAATATTGCGAAAAACAACAATTTTCAGTTTAAGAGTGAATGTTTGAGGTGTATAGATGGCATTTATTTCATTTTTAGAAAATTTAATTTTTCACATTTTTCCATGAAAAGTGCCAATACCTCCCCCTTTGGGTTCTAGGTGAAAATCTCACTCAACACAAATCAAACAAAAATGTTTCCATGGTGTGTATTGTTATTCATTTTCATCAAATAAAAAAAATAAAACCCAGAATAAATCCTGAAAGACAAGAAATCAGCATAAAAGATGCTTCAGCGCAAGTGTTAATGATATTAGAGAGCCCAAATTTCTAAAAATAATGCGGAAAACAACAATCTTCAGTTTTGGAGTGAATGTTTGAGGTGTTTAGAAGGCATTTATTTCATTTTTAGAAAAGTTAATTTTTTCCATTTCCCATGAAAAATGCCAATACCCCCCCGTTTGGGGTCTAGGTGAAAATCTCCCTCGACACAAATCAAACAAAAATGCTTCCATGGTGTGTATTGTTGGTCATTTTCATCAAATAAACAAAATAAAACCCAGAATAAATACTGAAATACAAGAAATGAGCATAAAAGGTGCTGCAGCGGGGTTGTTAATGTTACTAAAAGAGCCCAAATTTCTAAAAATATTGCGAAAAACCACAATTTTTTATTTAAGAGTGAATGTTTTAGGTGTATAGAAGGCATTTATTTCAATTTTAGAAAATTTAATTTTTCACATTTTACAATGAAAAGTTCCAATACCCCCCCTTTGGGTTCTAGGCGAAAATCTCACTCGACACAAATCAAACAAAAATGTTTCCATGGTGTGTATTGTTGTTCATTTTCATCCAATTAAAATAATAAAACCCAGAACAAATCCTGAAAGACAAGAAATGAGCATAAAAGATGCTTCAGCGCAAGTGTTAATATTACTAAAAGAGCCCAAATTTCTAAAAATATTGCGAAAAACAACAATTTTCAGTTTAAGAGTGAATGTTTGAGGTGTATAGATGGCATTTATTTCATTTTTAGAAAATTTAATTTTTCACATTTTTCCATGAAAAGTGCCAATACCTCCCCCTTTGGGTTCTAGGTGAAAATCTCACGCAACACAAATCAAACAAAAATGTTTCCATGGTGTGTATTGTTGTTCATTTTCATCAAATAAACAAAATAAAACCCAGAATAAATACTGAAATACAAGAAATGAGCATATAAGATGCTTCAGCGGAAGTGTTAATGTTACTAAAAGAGGCCAAATGTCTAAAAATATTGCGAAAAACAACAATTTTCAGTTTAAGAGTGAATGTTTGAGGTGTATAGATGGCATTTATTTCATTTTTAGAAAATTTAATTTTTCACATTTTTCCATGAAAAGTGCCAATACCTCCCCCTTTGGGTTCTAGGTGAAAATCTCACTCAACACAAATCAAACAAAAATGTTTCCATGGTGTGTATTGTTATTCATTTTCATCAAATAAAAAAAATAAAACCCAGAATAAATCCTGAAAGACAAGAAATCAGCATAAAAGATGCTTCAGCGCAAGTGTTAATGATATTAGAGAGCCCAAATTTCTAAAAATAATGCGGAAAACAACAATCTTCAGTTTTGGAGTGAATGTTTGAGGTGTTTAGAAGGCATTTATTTCATTTTTAGAAAAGTTAATTTTTTACATTTCCCATGAAAAATGCCAATACCCCCCCGTTTGGGGTCTAGGTGATAATCTCCCTCGACACAAATCAAACAAAAATGCTTCCATGGTGTGTATTGTTGGTCATTTTCATCAAATAAACAAAATAAAACCCAGAATAAATACTGAAATACAAGAAATGAGCATAAAAGGTGCTTCAGCGGGGTTGTTAATGTTACTAAAAGAGCCCAAATTTCTAAAAATATTGCGAAAAACCACAATTTTCTGTTTAAGAGTGAATGTTTTAGGTGTATAGAAGGCATTTATTTCAATTTTAGAAAATTTAATTTTTCACATTTTTCAATGAAAAGTTCCAATACCCCCCCCTTTGGGTTCTGGGTGAAAATCTCACTCGTCACAAATCAAACAAAAATGTTTCCATGGTGTGTATTGTTGTTCATTTTCATCCAATTAAAATAATAAAACCCAGAACAAATCCTGAAAGACAAGAAATGAGCATAAAAGATGCTTCAGCGCAAGTGTTAATATTACTAAAAGAGCCCAAATTTCTAAAAATATTGCGAAAAACAACAATTTTCAGTTTAAGAGTGAATGTCTGAGGTGTATAGAAGGCAATTATTTCATTTTTAGAAAATTTAATTTTTCACATTTTTCCATGAAAAGTGCCAATACCCCCCCTTTGGGTTCTGGGTGAAAATCTCACTCGTCACAAATCAAACAAAAATGTTTCCATGGTGTATATTGTTGTTCATTTTCATCAAATAAAATAAAACCCAGAATAAATCCTGAAAGACAAGAAATGAGCATAAAGGTGCTTCAGCGCAATTGTTAATGTTACTAAAAGAGCCCAAATTTCTAAAAATATTGCTAAAAACAACAATTTTCAGATTTAGAGTGAATGTTTGAGGTGTATAGAAGGCATTTATTTCATTTTTAGAAAATGTAATTTTTCACATTTTTCCATGAAAAGTGCAAATACCCCCCCTTTGGGTTCTAGGTGAAAATCTCCTCGACACAAATCAAACAAAAATGTTTCCATGGTGTGTATTGTTGTTCATTTTCATCAAATTAACAAAATAAAACCCAGAATAAATCCTGAAAGACAAGAAATGAGCATAAAAGATGCTTCAGCGCAAGTGTTAATGTTACTCAAAGAGCCCAAATTTCTAAAAATATTGCGAAAAATCACAATCTTCTGTTTAAGAGTCAATGTTTGAGGTGCATAGAAGGCATTTATTTCAATTTTAATAAATTTAATTTTTCACATTTTTCCATGAAAAGTGCCAATACCCCCCCCTTTGGGTTCTAGGTGAAAATCTCACTCGACACAAATCAAACAAAAATGTTTCCATGGTGTGTATTGTTGTTCATTATCATCAGCTAAACAAAATTAAACCCAGAAAAAATCCTGAAAGACAAGAAATGAGCATAAAAAATGCTTCAGCGCAAGTGTAAATGTTACTAAAAGAGCCCAAATTTCTAAAAATATTGCGAAAAACAACAATTTTCAGTTTAAGAGTGAATGTTTGAGGTGTATAGAAGGCATTTATTTCATTTTTAGAAAATTTAATTTTTCACATTTTTCCATGAAAAGTGCTAATACCCCCCCCTTTGGGTTCTAGTCGAAAATCTCACTCGACACAAATCAAACACAAATGTTTCCATGGTGTGTATTGTTGTTCATTTTCATCAAATAAACAAAATAAAACCCAGAATAAATCCTTAAAGGCAAGAAATGAACATGAAAGATGCTGAAGCGCAAGTGTTATTCTTACAATAAGAGCCCAAATTTCTAAAAAATATTGCGAAAAACAACAATTTTCAGTTTAAGAGTGAATGTTTGACGTGTATAGAAGGCATTTATTTCATTTTTAGAAAATTTAATTTTTCACATTTTTCCATGAAAAGTGCCAATACACCCCCCTTTGGGTTCTAGGTGAAAATCTCACTCAACACATATCAAAGAAAAATGTTTCCATGGTGTGTATTGTTGTTCATTTTCATCAAATAAACAAAATAAAACCCAGAATAAATCCTGAAATACAAGAAATGAGCATTTAAGATGCTTCAGCGAAAGTGTTAATGTTACTAAAAGAGCCCAAATTTCTAAAAATATATCGAAAAACAACAATCATCTGTTTTAGAGTGAATATTTGAGGTGTATAGAAGGCATTTATTTCATTTTTAGAAATTTTAATTTTTCACATTTTTCCATGAAAAGTGCCAATACCCCCCCTTCGGGTTCTAGGTGAAAATCTCACTCGACACAAATCAAACAAAAATGTTTCCATGGTGTGTATTGTTGTTCTATTTCATCAAAAAACAAAATAAAACCCAGAATAAATACTGAAATACAAGAAATGAGCATTAAAGATGCTTCAGCGAAAGTGTTAATGTTACTAAAAGAGCCCAAATTTCTAAAAATATTGCGAAAAAAACAATTTTCAGTTTAAGAGTGAATGTTTGAGGTGTATAGAAGGCATTTATTTCAATTTTAGAAAATTTAATTTTTCACATTTTTCCATGAAAAGTGCCAATACACCCGCCTTTGGGTTCTAGGTGAAAATCTCACTCGACACAAATCAAACAAAAATGTTTCCATGGTTTGTATTGTTGTTCATTTTCATCAACTAAACAAAATTTAACCCAGAATAAATCCTGAAAGGCAAGAAATGAGCATAAAAGATGCTTCAGCGGAAGTGTTAATGTTACTATAAGAGCCAAAATTTCTAAAAATATTGCGAAAAACAACAATTTTCAGTTTAAGAGTGAATGTTTGAGGTGTATAGGAGGCATTTATTTCATTTTAGAAAATTTAATTTTTCACATTTTTCCATGAAAAGTGCCAATTCCCCCCCTTTGGGTTCTAGGTGAAAATCTCACTGGCACAAATCAAAAAAAAATGTTTCCATGGTGTGTATTGTTGTTCATTTTCATCAAATAAACAAAATAAAACACAGAATAAATCCTGAAAGACAAGAAATGAGCATAAAAGATGCTTCAGCGCAAGTGTTAATGTTACTAAAAGAGCCCAAATTTCTAAAAATATTGCGAAAAACCACAATCTTCTGTTTAAGAGTCAATGTTTGAGGTGCATAGAAGGCATTTATTTCAATTTTAAAAAATTTAATTTTTCACATTTTTCCATGAAAAGTGCCAATACCACCCCTTCGGGTTCTAGGTGAAAATCTCACTCGACACAAATCAAACAAAAATGTTTCCATGGTGTGTATTGTTGTTCATTTTCATCAAAAAACAAAATAAAACCCAGAAAAAATCCTGAAAGACAAGAAATGAGCATTAAAGATGCTTCAGCGAAAGTGTTAATGTTACTAAAAGAGCCAAAATTTCTAAAAATATTGCGAAAAATAACAATTTTCAGTTTAAGAGTGAATGTTTTAGGTGTATAGAAGGCATTTATTTCATTTTTAGAAAATTTAATTTTTCACATTTTTCCATGAAAAGTGCCAATACCCCCCCCTTTGGGTTCTAGTCGAAAATCTCACTCGACACAAATCAAACACAAATGTTTCCATGGTGTGTATTGTTGTTCATTTTCATCAAATAAACAAAATAAAACCCAGAATAAATCCTGAAAGACAAGAAATGAGCATAAAAGATGCTTCAGCGCAAGTGTTAATGTTACTAAAACAGCCCAAATTTCTAAAAATATTGCGAAAAACAACAATTTTCAGTTTAAGAGTGAATGTTTGAGGTGAATAGAAGGCATTTATTTCATTTTTAGAAAATTTAATTTTTCACATTTTTCCATGAAAAGTGCAAATACCCCCCCTTTGGGTTCTAGGTGAAAATCTCACTCGACACAAATCAAACAAAAATGTTTCCATGGTGTGTATTGTTGATCATTTTCATCAAATAAACAAAATAAAACCCAGAATAAATCCTGAAAGACAAGAAATGAGCATAAAAGATGCTTCAGCGCAAGTGTTAATGTTACTAAAAGAGCCCAAATTTCTAAAAATATTGCGAAAAACCACAATCTTCTGTTTAAGAGTCAATGTTTGAGGTGCATAGAAGGCTTTTATTTCAATTTTAAAAAATTTAATTTTCCACATTTTTCCATGAAAAGTGCCAATACCCCCCCTTCGGGTTCTAGGTGAAAATCTCACTCGACACAAATCAAACACAAATGTTTCCATGGTGTGTATTGTTGTTCATTTTCATCAAAAAACAAAATAAAACCCAGAATAAATCCTGAAAGGCAAGAAATGAGCATAAAAGACGCTTAACCGCGAGTGTTATTCTTACTATAAGAGCCAAAATTTCTAAAAAATATTGCGAAAAACAACAATTTTCAGTTTAAGAGTGAATGTTTGAGGTGTATATAAAGCATTTATTTCATTTTTAGAAATTTTAATTTTTCACATTTTTCCATGAAAAGTGCCAATACCCCCCCCCCTTTGGGGTCTAGGTGAAAATCTCACTCGACACAAATCAAACAAAAATGTTTCCATGGTGTGTATTGTTGTTCATTTTCATCAAATAAACAAAATAAAACCCAGATTAAATACTGAAATACAAGAAATGAGCATAAAAGATGCTTCAGCGGAAGTGTTAATGTTACTAAAAGAGCCCAAATTTCTAAAAATATAGCGAAAAACAACAATTTTCAGTTTAAGAGTGAATGTTTGAGGTGTATAGGAGGCATTTATTTCATTTTTAGAAAATTTAATTTTTCACATTTTTCCATGAAAAGTGCCAATACCCCCCCCTTTGGGTTCTAGGTGAAAATCTCACTCGACACAAATCAAACAAAAATGTTTCCATGGTGTGTATTGTTTTTCATTTTCATCAAATAAACAATAAAAACCCAGAATTAATCCTGAAAAACAAGAAATGAGCATAAAAGATGCTTCAGCGCAATTGTTAATGTTACTAAAAGAGCCCAAATTTCTAAAAATATCGCGAAAAACAACAATTTTCCGTTTAAGAGCGAATATTTGAGGTGTATAGAAGGCATTTATATCAATTTTAGAAAATTTAATTTTTCACATTTTTCCATGAAAAGTGCCAATACCCCCCCCTTTGGGTTCTAGGTGAAAATCTAACTCGACACAAATCAAACAAAAATGTTTCCATGGTGTGTATTCTTGTTCATTTTCATCAAAAAACAAAATAAAACCCAGAATAAATCCTGAAAGACAAGAAATCAGCATAAAAGATGCTTCAGCGAAAGTGTTAATGTTACTAAAAGAGCCCAAATTTCTAAAAATATATCGAAAAACAACAATCATCTGTTTTAGAGTGAATATTTGAGGTGTATAGAAGGCATTTATTTCATTTTTAGAAATTTTAATTTTTCACATTTTTCCATGAAAAGTGCCAATACCCCCCCTTCGGGTTCTAGGTGAAAATCTCACTCGACACAAATCAAACAAAAATGTTTCCATGGTGTGTATTGTTGTTCTATTTCATCAAAAAACAAAATAAAACCCAGAATAAATACTGAAATACAAGAAATGAGCATTAAAGATGCTTCAGCGAAAGTGTTAATGTTACTAAAAGAGCCCAAATTTCTAAAAATATTGCGAAAAAAACAATTTTCAGTTTAAGAGTGAATGTTTGAGGTGTATAGAAGGCATTTATTTCAATTTTAGAAAATTTAATTTTTCACATTTTTCCATGAAAAGTGCCAATACACCCGCCTTTGGGTTCTAGGTGAAAATCTCACTCGACACAAATCAAACAAAAATGTTTCCATGGTTTGTATTGTTGTTCATTTTCATCAACTAAACAAAATTTAACCCAGAATAAATCCTGAAAGGCAAGAAATGAGCATAAAAGATGCTTCAGCGGAAGTGTTAATGTTACTATAAGAGCCAAAATTTCTAAAAATATTGCGAAAAACAACAATTTTCAGTTTAAGAGTGAATGTTTGAGGTGTATAGGAGGCATTTATTTCATTTTAGAAAATTTAATTTTTCACATTTTTCCATGAAAAGTGCCAATTCCCCCCCTTTGGGTTCTAGGTGAAAATCTCACTGGCACAAATCAAAAAAAAATGTTTCCATGGTGTGTATTGTTGTTCATTTTCATCAAATAAACAAAATAAAACCCAGAATAAATCCTGAAAGACAAGAAATGAGCATAAAAGATGCTTCAGCGCAAGTGTTAATGTTACTAAAAGAGCCCAAATTTCTAAAAATATTGCGAAAAACCACAATCTTCTGTTTAAGAGTCAATGTTTGAGGTGCATAGAAGGCATTTATTTCAATTTTAAAAAATTTAATTTTTAACATTTTTCCATGAAAAGTGCCAATACCACCCCTTCGGGTTCTAGGTGAAAATCTCACTCGACACAAATCAAACAAAAATGTTTCCATGGTGTGTATTGTTGTTCATTTTCATCAAAAAAAAAAATAAAACCCAGAAAAAATCCTGAAAGACAAGAAATGAGCATTAAAGATGCTTCAGCGAAAGTGTTAATGTTACTAAAAGAGCCAAAATTTCTAAAAATATTGCGAAAAATAACAATTTTCAGTTTAAGAGTGAATGTTTTAGGTGTATAGAAGGCATTTATTTCATTTTTAGAAAATTTAATTTTTCACATTTTTCCATGAAAAGTGCCAATACCCCCCCCTTTGGGTTCTAGTCGAAAATCTCACTCGACACAAATCAAACACAAATGTTTCCATGGTGTGTATTGTTGTTCATTTTCATCAAATAAACAAAATAAAACCCAGAATAAATCCTGAAAGACAAGAAATGAGCATAAAAGATGCTTCAGCGCAAGTGTTAATGTTACTAAAACAGCCCAAATTTCTAAAAATATTGCGAAAAACAACAATTTTCAGTTTAAGAGTGAATGTTTGAGGTGAATAGAAGGCATTTATTTCATTTTTAGAAAATTTAATTTTTCACATTTTTCCATGAAAAGTGCAAATACCCCCCCTTTGGGTTCTAGGTGAAAATCTCACTCGACACAAATCAAACAAAAATGTTTCCATGGTGTGTATTGTTGATCATTTTCATCAAATAAACAAAATAAAACCCAGAATAAATCCTGAAAGACAAGAAATGAGCATAAAAGATGCTTCAGCGCAAGTGTTAATGTTACTAAAAGAGCCCAAATTTCTAAAAATATTGCGAAAAACCACAATCTTCTGTTTAAGAGTCAATGTTTGAGGTGCATAGAAGGCTTTTATTTCAATTTTAAAAAATTTAATTTTCCACATTTTTCCATGAAAAGTGCCAATACCCCCCCTTCGGGTTCTAGGTGAAAATCTCACTCGACACAAATCAAACACAAATGTTTCCATGGTGTGTATTGTTGTTCATTTTCATCAAAAAACAAAATAAAACCCAGAATAAATCCTGAAAGGCAAGAAATGAGCATAAAAGACGCTTAACCGCGAGTGTTATTCTTACTATAAGAGCCAAAATTTCTAAAAAATATTGCGAAAAACAACAATTTTCAGTTTAAGAGTGAATGTTTGAGGTGTATATAAAGCATTTATTTCATTTTTAGAAATTTTAATTTTTCACATTTTTCCATGAAAAGTGCCAATACCCCCCCCCCTTTGGGGTCTAGGTGAAAATCTCACTCGACACAAATCAAACAAAAATGTTTCCATGGTGTGTATTGTTGTTCATTTTCATCAAATAAACAAAATAAAACCCAGATTAAATACTGAAATACAAGAAATGAGCATAAAAGATGCTTCAGCGGAAGTGTTAATGTTACTAAAAGAGCCCAAATTTCTAAAAATATATCGAAAAACAACAATCATCTGTTTTAGAGTGAATATTTGAGGTGTATAGAAGGCATTTATTTCATTTTTAGAAATTTTAATTTTTCACATTTTTCCATGAAAAGTGCCAATACCCCCCCTTCGGGTTCTAGGTGAAAATCTCACTCGACACAAATCAAACAAAAATGTTTCCATGGTGTGTATTGTTGTTCTATTTCATCAAAAAACAAAATAAAACCCAGAATAAATACTGAAATACAAGAAATGAGCATTAAAGATGCTTCAGCGAAAGTGTTAATGTTACTAAAAGAGCCCAAATTTCTAAAAATATTGCGAAAAAAACAATTTTCAGTTTAAGAGTGAATGTTTGAGGTGTATAGAAGGCATTTATTTCAATTTTAGAAAATTTAATTTTTCACATTTTTCCATGAAAAGTGCCAATACACCCGCCTTTGGGTTCTAGGTGAAAATCTCACTCGACACAAATCAAACAAAAATGTTTCCATGGTTTGTATTGTTGTTCATTTTCATCAACTAAACAAAATTTAACCCAGAATAAATCCTGAAAGGCAAGAAATGAGCATAAAAGATGCTTCAGCGGAAGTGTTAATGTTACTATAAGAGCCAAAATTTCTAAAAATATTGCGAAAAACAACAATTTTCAGTTTAAGAGTGAATGTTTGAGGTGTATAGGAGGCATTTATTTCATTTTAGAAAATTTAATTTTTCACATTTTTCCATGAAAAGTGCCAATTCCCCCCCTTTGGGTTCTAGGTGAAAATCTCACTGGCACAAATCAAAAAAAAATGTTTCCATGGTGTGTATTGTTGTTCATTTTCATCAAATAAACAAAATAAAACCCAGAATAAATCCTGAAAGACAAGAAATGAGCATAAAAGATGCTTCAGCGCAAGTGTTAATGTTACTAAAAGAGCCCAAATTTCTAAAAATATTGCGAAAAACCACAATCTTCTGTTTAAGAGTCAATGTTTGAGGTGCATAGAAGGCATTTATTTCAATTTTAAAAAATTTAATTTTTAACATTTTTCCATGAAAAGTGCCAATACCACCCCTTCGGGTTCTAGGTGAAAATCTCACTCGACACAAATCAAACAAAAATGTTTCCATGGTGTGTATTGTTGTTCATTTTCATCAAAAAACAAAATAAAACCCAGAAAAAATCCTGAAAGACAAGAAATGAGCATTAAAGATGCTTCAGCGAAAGTGTTAATGTTACTAAAAGAGCCAAAATTTCTAAAAATATTGCGAAAAATAACAATTTTCAGTTTAAGAGTGAATGTTTTAGGTGTATAGAAGGCATTTATTTCATTTTTAGAAAATTTAATTTTTCACATTTTTCCATGAAAAGTGCCAATACCCCCCCCTTTGGGTTCTAGTCGAAAATCTCACTCGACACAAATCAAACACAAATGTTTCCATGGTGTGTATTGTTGTTCATTTTCATCAAATAAACAAAATAAAACCCAGAATAAATCCTGAAAGACAAGAAATGAGCATAAAAGATGCTTCAGCGCAAGTGTTAATGTTACTAAAACAGCCCAAATTTCTAAAAATATTGCGAAAAACAACAATTTTCAGTTTAAGAGTGAATGTTTGAGGTGAATAGAAGGCATTTATTTCATTTTTAGAAAATTTAATTTTTCACATTTTTCCATGAAAAGTGCAAATACCCCCCCTTTGGGTTCTAGGTGAAAATCTCACTCGACACAAATCAAACAAAAATGTTTCCATGGTGTGTATTGTTGATCATTTTCATCAAATAAACAAAATAAAACCCAGAATAAATCCTGAAAGACAAGAAATGAGCATAAAAGATGCTTCAGCGCAAGTGTTAATGTTACTAAAAGAGCCCAAATTTCTAAAAATATTGCGAAAAACCACAATCTTCTGTTTAAGAGTCAATGTTTGAGGTGCATAGAAGGCTTTTATTTCAATTTTAAAAAATTTAATTTTCCACATTTTTCCATGAAAAGTGCCAATACCCCCCCTTCGGGTTCTAGGTGAAAATCTCACTCGACACAAATCAAACACAAATGTTTCCATGGTGTGTATTGTTGTTCATTTTCATCAAAAAACAAAATAAAACCCAGAATAAATCCTGAAAGGCAAGAAATGAGCATAAAAGACGCTTAACCGCGAGTGTTATTCTTACTATAAGAGCCAAAATTTCTAAAAAATATTGCGAAAAACAACAATTTTCAGTTTAAGAGTGAATGTTTGAGGTGTATATAAAGCATTTATTTCATTTTTAGAAATTTTAATTTTTCACATTTTTCCATGAAAAGTGCCAATACCCCCCCCCCTTTGGGGTCTAGGTGAAAATCTCACTCGACACAAATCAAACAAAAATGTTTCCATGGTGTGTATTGTTGTTCATTTTCATCAAATAAACAAAATAAAACCCAGATTAAATACTGAAATACAAGAAATGAGCATAAAAGATGCTTCAGCGGAAGTGTTAATGTTACTAAAAGAGCCCAAATTTCTAAAAATATAGCGAAAAACAACAATTTTCAGTTTAAGAGTGAATGTTTGAGGTGTATAGGAGGCATTTATTTCATTTTTAGAAAATTTAATTTTTCACATTTTTCCATGAAAAGTGCCAATACCCCCCCCTTTGGGTTCTAGGTGAAAATCTCACTCGACACAAATCAAACAAAAATGTTTCCATGGTGTGTATTGTTGTTCATTTTCATCAACTAAACAAAATTTAACCCAGAATAAATCCTGAAAGGCAAGAAATGAACATAAAAGATGCTTCAGCGGAAGTGTTAATGTTACTATAAGAGCCAAAATTTCTAAAAAATATTGCGAAAAATACCAATTTTCAGTTTAAGAGTGAATGTTTGAGGTGTATAGAAGGCATTTATTTCATTTTAGAAAATTTAATTTTTCACATTTTTCCATGAAAAGTGCCAATTCCCCCCCCTTTGGGTTCAAGGTGAAAATCTCACTCGACACAAATCAAACAAAAATGTTTCCATGGTGTGTATTGTTGTTCATTTTCATCAAATAAAATAAATAAAACCCAGAATAAATCCTGAAAGACAAGAAATGAGCATAAAAGATGCTTCAGCGCAAGTGTTAATGTTACTAAAAGAGCCCAAATTTCTAAAAATATTGCGAAAAACCACAATCTTCTGTTTAAGAGTCAATGTTTGAGGTGCATAGAAGGCATTTATTTCAATTTTAAAAAATTTAATTTTTCACATTTTTCCATGAAAAGTGCCAATACCCCCCCTTCGGGTTCTAGGTGAAAATCTCACTCGACACAAATCAAACAAAAATGTTTCCATGGTGTGTATTGTTGTTCATTTTCATCAAAAAACAAAATAAAACCCAGAATAAATACTGAAATACAAGAAATGAGCATAAAAGATGCTTCAGCGGGGTTGTTAATGTTACTAAAAGAGCCCAAATTTCTAAAAATATTGCGAAAAACCACACCCTTCTGTTGAAGAGTGAATGTTTGAGGTGTATAGAAGGCATTTATTTCATTTTTAGAAAATGTTTTTTTTCACATTTTTCCATGAAAAGTGCCCTTTGGGTTCTAGGTGGAAATCTCACTCGACACAAATCAAACAAAAATGTTTCCATGGTGTGTATTGTTTTTCATTTTCATCAAATAAACAAAATAAAACCCAGAATAAATCCTGAAAGACAAGAAATGAGCATAAAAGATGCTTCAGCGCAAGTGTTAATGTTACTAAAAGAGCCCAAATTTCTAAAAATATTGCGAAAAACAAAAATTTTCAGTTTTAGAGTGAATGTTTGAGGTGTATAGAAGGCATTTATTTCATTTTTAAAAAATTTAATTTTTCCCATTTTTCAATGAAAAGTGCCAATACCCCCCCCCTTTGGGTTCTAAGGGAAAATCTCACTCGACACAAATCAAACAAAAATGTTTCCATGATGTGTATTGTTGTTCATTTTCATCAAATAAACAAAATAAAACCCAGAATAAATCCTGAAAGACAAGATGTGAGCATAAAAGATGCTTCAGCGCAAGTGTTAATGTTACTAAAAGAGCCCAAATTTCTAAAAATATTGCGAAAAACCACAATCTTCTGTTTAAGAGTCAATGTTTGAGGTGCATAGAAGGCTTTTATTTCAATTTTAAAAAATTTAATTTTTCACATTTTTCCATGAAAAGTGCCAATACCCCCCCTTCGGGTTCTAGGTGAAAATCTCACTCGACACAAATCAAACACAAATGTTTCCATGGTGTGTATTGTTGTTCATTTTCATCAAAAAACAAAATAAAACCCAGAATAAATCCTGAAAGACAATAAATGAGCATAAAAGATGCTTCAGCGAAAGTGTTAATGTTACTAAAAGAGCCCAAATTTCTAAAAATATTGCGAAAAACAACAATTTTCAGTTTAAGAGTGAATGTTTGAGGTGTATAGAAGGCATTTATTTCATTTTTAGAAAATTTAATTTTTCACATTTTTCCATGAAAAGTGCCAATACCCCCCCCTTTGGGTTCTAGTCGAAAATCTCACTCGACACAAATCAAACACAAATGTGTCCATGGTGTGTATTGTTGTTCATTTTCATCAAATAAATAAAATAAAATCAGAATAAATCCTGAAAGACAAGAAATGAGCATAAAAGATGCTTCAGCGCAAGTGTTAATGTTCCCAAAAGAGCCCAAATTTCTAAAAATATCGCGAAAAACAACAATTTTCCGTTTAAGAGCGAATATTTGAGGTGTATAGAAGGCATTTATTTCATTTTTAGAAAATTTAATTTTTCACATTTTTCCATGAAAAGTGCCAATACCCCCCCCTTTGGGTTCTAGGTGAAAATCTCACTCGACACAAATCAAACAAAAATGTTTCCATGGTGTGTATTGTTTTTCATTTTCATCAAATAAACAATAAAAACCCAGAATTAATCCTGAAAAACAAGAAATGAGCATAAAAGATGCTTCAGCGCAATTGTTAATGTTACTAAAAGAGCCCAAATTTCTAAAAATATCGCGAAAAACAACAATTTACCGTTTAAGAGCGAATATTTGAGGTGTATAGAAGGCATTTATATCAATTTTAGAAAATTTAATTTTTCACATTTTTCCATGAAAAGTGCCAATACCCCCCCCTTTGGGTTCTAGGTGAAAATCTCACTCGACACAAATCAAACAAAAATGTTTCCATGGTGTGTATTCTTGTTCATTTTCATCAAAAAACAAAATAAAACCCAGAATAAATCCTGAAAGACAAGAAATCAGCATAAAAGATGCTTCAGCGCAAGTGTTAATGTTACTAAAGAGCCCAAATTTCTAAAAATATTGCGGAAAACCACAATCTCCAGTTTTAGAGTGAATGTTTGAGGTGTTTAGAAGGCATTTATTTCATTTTTAGAAAATTTAATTTTTCACATTTTCCATGAAAATTGCCCCCCTTTGGGTTCTAGGTGAAAATCTCACTCGTAACAAATCAAACAAAAATGTTTCAATAGAGTGTATCGTTGTTCATTTTCATCAAATAAACAAAATAAAACCCAGAATTAATCCTGAAAGACAAGAAATGGGCATAAAAGATGCTTCAGCGCAAGTGTTAATGTTCCTAAAACAGCCGAAATTTCGAAAAAAAAATCAAAAAACAACAATCATCTGTTTTAGAGTGAACGTTTGAGGTGTTTAGAAGGCATTTATTTCATTTTTAGAAAATTTAATTTTTCCCATTTTTCCATGAAAAGTGCCAATACCCTTTGGGTTCTAGATGAAAATCTCCCTCGACACAAATCAAACAAAAATGTTTCAATGGTATGTATTGTTGTTCATTTTCATCAACTAAACAAAATTAAACCCAGAATAAATCCTGAAAGGCAAGAAATGAGCATAAAAGACGCTTAACCGCGAGTGTTATTCTTACTATAAGAGCCAAAATTTCTAAAAAATATTGCGAAAAACAACAATTTTCAGTTTAAGAGTGAATGTTTGAGGTGTATATAAAGCATTTATTTCATTTTTAGAAATTTTAATTTTTCACATTTTTCCATGAAAAGTGCCAATACCCCCCCTTTGGGGTCTAGGTGAAAATCTCACTCGACACAAATCAAACAAAAATGTTTCCATGGTGTGTATTGTTGTTCATTTTCATCAAATAAACAAAATAAAACCCAGATTAAATACTGAAATACAAGAAATGAGCATAAAAGATGCTTCAGCGGAAGTGTTAATGTTACTAAAAGAGCCCAAATTTCTAAAAATATAGCGAAAAACAACAATTTTCAGTTTAAGAGTGAATGTTTGAGGTGTATAGGAGGCATTTATTTCATTTTTAGAAAATTTAATTTTTCACATTTTTCCATGAAAAGTGCCAATACCCCCCCCTTTGGGTTCTAGGTGAAAATCTCACTCGACACAAATCAAACAAAAATGTTTCCATGGTGTGTATTGTTTTTCATTTTCATCAAATAAACAATAAAAACCCAGAATTAATCCTGAAAAACAAGAAATGAGCATAAAAGATGCTTCAGCGCAATTGTTAATGTTACTAAAAGAGCCCAAATTTCTAAAAATATCGCGAAAAACAACAATTTTCCGTTTAAGAGCGAATATTTGAGGTGTATAGAAGGCATTTATATCAATTTTAGAAAATTTAATTTTTCACATTTTTCCATGAAAAGTGCCAATACCCCCCCCTTTGGGTTCTAGGTGAAAATCTCACTCGACACAAATCAAACAAAAATGTTTCCATGGTGTGTATTCTTGTTCATTTTCATCAAAAAACAAAATAAAACCCAGATTAAATCCTGAAAGACAAGAAATCAGCATAAAAGATGCTTCAGCGCAAGTGTTAATGTTACTAAAGAGCCCAAATTTCTAAAAATATTGCGGAAAACCACAATCTCCAGTTTTAGAGTGAATGTTTGAGGTGTTTAGAAGGCATTTATTTCATTTTTAGAAAATTTAATTTTTCACATTTTCCATGAAAAATGCCCCCCTTTGGGTTCTAGGTGAAAATCTCACTCGTAACAAATCAAACAAAAATGTTTCAATAGAGTGTATCGTTGTTCATTTTCATCAAATAAACAAAATAAAACCCAGAATTAATCCTGAAAGACAAGAAATGGGCATAAAAGATGCTTCAGCGCAAGTGTTAATGTTCCTAAAAGAGCCGAAATTTCGAAAAAAAAATCAAAAAACAACAACCATCTGTTTTAGAGTGAATGTTTGAGGTGTTTAGAAGGCATTTATTTCATTTTTAGAAAATTTAATTTTTCCCATTTTTCCATGAAAAGTGCCAATACCCTTTGGGTTCTAGATGAAAATCTCCCTCGACACAAATCAAACAAAAATGTTTCAATAGAGTGTATCGTTGTTCATTTTCATCAACTAAACAAAATTAAACCCAGAATAAATCCT
Organism: Hetaerina americana; assembly: GCF_022747635.1. NCBI lineage: Eukaryota > Metazoa > Arthropoda > Insecta > Odonata > Calopterygidae > Hetaerina > Hetaerina americana. The sequence continues at coordinate 85,300 of NW_027286997.1, read as the reverse complement.
GAAAGGCAAGAAATGAGCATAAAAGACGCTTAACCGCGAGTGTTATTCTTACTATAAGAGCCAAAATTTCTAAAAAATATTGCGAAAAACAACAATTTTCAGTTTAAGAGTGAATGTTTGAGGTGTATATAAGGCATTTATTTCATTTTTAGAAATTTTAATTTTTCACATTTTTCCATGAAAAGTGCCAATACCCCCCCCTTTGGGGTCTAGGTGAAAATCTCACTCGACACAAATCAAACAAAAATGTTTCCATGGTGTGTATTCTTGTTCATTTTCATCAAATAAACAAAATAAAACCCAGATTAAATACTGAAATACAAGAAATGAGCATAAAAGATGCTTCAGCGGAAGTGTTAATGTTACTAAAAGAGCCCAAATTTCTAAAAATATAGCGAAAAACAACAATTTTCAGTTTAAGAGTGAATGTTTGAGGTGTATAGAAGCCATTTATTTCATTTTTAGAAAATTTAATTTTTCACATTTTTCCATGAAAAGTGCCAATACCCTTTGGGTTCTAGGTAAAAATCTCACTCGACACAAATCAAACAAAAATGCTTCCATGGTGTGTATTGTTGTTCAATTTCATCAAATAAACAAAATAAAACCCAGAATAAATACTGAAATACAAGAAATGAGCATAAAAGATGCTTAAGCGGGGTTGTTAATTTTACTAAAAGAGCCCAAATTTCTAAAAATATTGCGAAAAACAACAATTTTCAGTTTAAGAGTGAATGTTTGAGGTGTATAGAAGGCATTTATTTCATTTTTAGAAAAGTTAATTTTTCACATTTTTCCATGAAAAGTTCCAATACCCCCCCCTTTGGGTTCTAGGTGAAAATCTCACTCGACACAAATCAAACAAAAATGTTTCCATGGTGTGTATTGTTGTTCATTTTCATCAAATAAACAAAATAAAACCCAGAATAAATACTGAAATACAAGAAATGAGCATAAAAGATGCTTCAGCGGGGTTGTTAATGTTACTAAAAGAGCTCAAATTTCTAAAAATATTGCGAAAAACAACAATTTTCAGTTTAAGAGTGAATGTTTGAGGTGTATAGAAGGCATTTATTTCATTTTTAGAAAATGTAATTTTTCACATTTTTCCATGAAAAGTGCCAATACCCCCCCCTTTGGGGTCTAGGTGAAAATCTCACTCGACACAAATCAAACAAAAATGTTTCCATGGTGTGTATTCTTGTTCATTTTCATCAAATAAACAAAATAAAACCCAGATTAAATACTGAAATACAAGAAATGAGCATAAAAGATGCTTCAGCGGAAGTGTTAATGTTACTAAAAGAGCCCAAATTTCTAAAAATATAGCGAAAAACAACAATTTTCAGTTTAAGAGTGAATGTTTGAGGTGTATAGAAGGCATTTATTTCATTTTTAGAAAATTTAATTTTTCACATTTTTCCATGAAAAGTGCCAATACCCTTTGGGTTCTAGGTAAAAATCTCACTCGACACAAATCAAACAAAAATGCTTCCATGGTGTGTATTGTTGTTCAATTTCATCAAATAAACAAAATAAAACCCAAAATAAATACTGAAATACAAGAAATGAGCATAAAAGATGCTTAAGCGGGGTTGTTAATTTTACTAAAAGAGCCCAAATTTCTAAAAATATTGCGAAAAACAACAATTTTCAGTTTAAGAGTGAATGTTTGAGGTGTATAGAAGGCATTTATTTCATTTTTAGAAAAGTTAATTTTTCACATTTTTCCATGAAAAGTTCCAATACCCCCCCCTTTGGGGTCTAGGTGAAAATCTCACTCGACACAAATCAAACAAAAATGCTTCCATGGTGTGTATTCTTGTTCATTTTCATCAAATAAACAAAATAAAACCCAGAATAAATACTGAAATACAAGAAATGAGCATAAAAGATGCTTAAGCGGGGTTGTTAATTTTACTAAAAGAGCCCAAATTTCTAAAAATATTGCGAAAAACAACAATTTTCAGTTTAAGAGTGAATGTTTGAGGTGTATAGAAGGCATTTATTTCATTTTTAGAAAATTTAATTTTTCACATTTTTCCATGAAAAGTGCCAATACCCCCCCCTTTGGGTTCTAGGTAAAAATCTCACTCGTCACACATCAAACAAAAATGTTTCCATGGTGTGTATTGTTGTTCATTTTCATCAAATAAACAAAATAAAGTCCAGAATAAATCCTGAAAGACAAGAAATGAGCGTAAAAGATGCTTCAGCGAAAGTGTTAATGTTCCTAAAAGAACCAAAATTTCTAAAAATATTGCGAAAAACAACAATTTTCAGTTTAAGAGTGAATGTTTGAGGTGTATAGAAGGCATTTATTTCATTTTTAGAAAATGTAATTTTTCACATTTTTCCATGAAAAGTGCCAATACCCCCCCCTTTGGGTTCAAGGTGAAAATCTCACTCGACACAAATCAAACAAAAATGTTTCCATGGTGTGTATTGTTGTTCATTTTCATCAAATAAAATAAAAAAAACCCAGAATAAATCCTGAAAGACAAGAAATGAGCATAAAAGATGCTTCAGCGCAAGTGTTAATGTTACGAAAACAGCCCAAATTTCTAAAAATATTGCGAAAAACAACAATTTTCAGTTTAAGAGTGAATGTTTGAGGTGAATAGAAGGCATTTATTTCATTTTTAGAAAATTTAATTTTTCACATTTTTCCATGAAAAGTGCAAATACCCCCCCCCTTTGGGTTCTAGGTGAAAATCTCACTCGACACAAATCAAACAAAAATGTTTCCATGGTGTGTATTCTTGTTCATTTTCATCAAAAAACAAAATAAAACCCAGAATAAATCCTTAAAGACAAGAAATCAGCATAAAAGATGCTTCAGCGCAAGTGTTAATGTTACTAAAGAGCCCAAATTTCTAAAAATATTGCGGAAAACCACAATCTCCAGTTTTAGAGTGAATGTTTGAGGTGTTTAGAAGGCATTTATTTCATTTTTAGAAAATTTAATTTTTCAAATTTTCCATGAAAAATGCCCCCCTTTGTGTTCTAGGTAAAAATCTCACTCGTAACATATCAAACAAAAATGTTTCAATAGAGTGTATCGTTGTTCATTTTCATCAAATAAACAAAATAAAACCCAGAATTAATCCTGAAAGACAAGAAATGGGCATAAAAGATGCTTCAGCGCAAGTGTTAATGTTCCTAAAAGAGCCGAAATTTCTAAAAATATATCAAAAAACAACAATCATCTGTTTTAGAGTGAATGTTTGAGGTGTATAGAAGGCATTTATTTCATTTTTAGAAAAGTTAATTTTTCACATTTTTCCATGAAAAGTTCCAATACCCCCCCCCCTTTGGGTTCTAGGTGAAAATCTCACTCGACACAAATCAAACAAAAATGTTTCCATGGTGTGTATTGTTGTTCATTTTCATCAAAAAACAAAATTAAACCCAGAATAAATCCTGAAAGACAAGAAATGAGCATAAAAGATGCTTAAGCGAAAGTGTTAATGTTACTAAAAGAGCCAAAATTTCTAAAAATATTGCGAAAAACAACAATCTTCTGTTTTAGAGTGAATGTTTGAGGTGTATAGAAGGCATTTATTTCATTTTTAGAAATTTTAATTTTTTACATTTTTCCATGAAAAGTGCCAATACCCTTTGGGTTCTAGGTAAAAATCTCACTCGACACAAATCAAACAAAAATGCTTCCATGGTGTGTATTGTTGTTCAATTTCATCAAATAAACAAAATAAAACCCAGAATAAATACTGAAATACAAGAAATGAGCATAAAAGATGCTTCAGCGGGGTTGTTAATTTTACTAAAAGAGCCCAAATTTCTAAAAATATTGCGAAAAACAACAATTTTCAGTTTAAGAGTGAATGTTTGAGGTGTATAGAAGGCATTTATTTCATTTTTAGAAATTTTAATTTTTCACATTTTTCCATTAAAAGTGCCAATACCCCCCATTTGGGTTCTAGGTGAAAATCTCACTCGACACAAATCAAACAAAAATGTTTCCATGGTGTGTATTGTTGTTCATTTTCATCAAATAAACAAAATAAAACCCAGAATAAATACTGAAATACAAGAAATGAGCATAAAAGATGCTTCAGCGGAAGTGTTAATGTTACTAAAAGAGCCCAAATTTCTAAAAATATAGCGAAAAACAACAATTTTCAGTTTAAGAGTGAATGTTTGAGGTGTATAGAAGGCATTTATTTCATTTTTAGAAAATTTAATTTTTCACATTTTTCCATGAAAAGTGCCAATACCCTTTGGGTTCTAGGTAAAAATCTCACTCGACACAAATCAAACAAAAATGCTTCCATGGTGTGTATTGTTGTTCAATTTCATCAAATAAACAAAATAAAACCCAGAATAAATACTGAAATACAAGAAATGAGCATAAAAGATGCTTCAGCGGGGTTGTTAATTTTACTAAAAGAGCCCAAATTTCTAAAAATATTGCGAAAAACAACAATTTTCAGTTTAAGAGTGAATGTTTGAGGTGTATAGAAGGCATTTATTTCATTTTTAGAAAAGTTAATTTTTCACATTTTTCCATGAAAAGTTCCAATACCCCCCTTTGGGTACCTACCTTTTCACCTAGAACCCTTTGGGTTCCAGGTGAAAATCTCACTCGACACAAATCAAACAAAAATGTTTCCATGGTGTGTATTGTTGTTTATTTTCATCAAAAAACAAAATAAAACCCAGAATAAATCCTGAAAGACAAGAAATGGGCATAAAAGATGCTTCAGCGCAAGTGTTAATGTTCCTAAAAGAGCCGAAATTTCTAAAAATATATCAAAAAACAACAATCATCTGTTTTAGAGTGAATGTTTGAGGTGTTTAGAAGGCATTTATTTCATTTTTAGAAAATTTAATTTTTCCCATTTTTCCATGAAAAGTGCCAATACCCTTTGGGTTCTAGATGAAAATCTCCCTCGACACAAATCAAACAAAAATGTTTCCATGGTATGTATTGTTGTTCATTTTCTTCAACTAAACAAAATTAAACCCAGAATAAATCCTGAAAGGCAAGAAATGAGCATAAAGGACGCTTAACCGCGAGTGTTATTCTTACTATAAGAGCCAAAATTTCTAAAAAATATTGCGAAAAACAACAATTTTCAGTTTAAGAGTGAATGTTTGAGGTGTATATAAGGCATTTATTTCATTTTTAGAAATTTTAATTTTTCACATTTTTCCATGAAAAGTGCCAATACCCTTTGGGTTCTAGGTAAAAATCTCACTCGACACAAATCAAACAAAAATGCTTCCATGGTGTGTATTGTTGTTCAATTTCATCAAATAAACAAAATAAAACCCAGAATAAATACTGAAATACAAGAAATGAGCATAAAAGATGCTTCAGCGGGGTTGTTAATTTTACTAAAAGAGCCCAAATTTCTAAAAATATAGCGAAAAACAACAATTTTCAGTTTAAGAGTGAATGTTTGAGGTGTATAGAAGGCATTTATTTCATTTTTAGAAAAGTTAATTTTTCACATTTTTCCATGAAAAGTTCCAATACCCCCCCCTTTGGGTTCTAGGTGAAAATCTCACTCGACACAAATCAAACAAAAATGTTTCCATGGTGTGTATTGTTGTTCATTTTCATCAAAAAACAAAATAAAACCCAGAATAAATCCTGAAAGACAAGAAATGAGCATAAAAGATGCTTAAGCGAAAGTGTTAATGTTACTAAAAGAGCCAAAATTTCTAAAAATATTGCGAAAAACAACAATCTTCTGTTTTAGAGTGAATGTTTGAGGTGTATAGAAGGCATTTATTTCATTTTTAGAAATTTTAATTTTTTACATTTTTCCATGAAAAGTGCCAATACCCCCCCCTTTGGGTTCTAGGTGAAAATCTCACTCGACACAAATCAAACAAAAATGTTTCCATGGGGTGTATTGTTGTTCATTTTCATCAAATAAACAAAATTAAACCCAGAATAAATCCTGAAAGGCAAGAAATGAGCATAAAAGACGCTTAACCGCGAGTGTTATTCTTACTATAAGAGCCAAAATTTCTAAAAAATATTGCGAAAAACAACAATTTTCAGTTTAAGAGTGAATGTTTGAGGTGTATATAAGGCATTTATTTCATTTTTAGAAATTTTAATTTTTCACATTTTTCCATGAAAAGTGCCAATACCCCCCCCTTTGGGGTCTAGGTGAAAATCTCACTCGACACAAATCAAACAAAAATGTTTCCATGGTGTGTATTGTTGTTCATTTTCATCAAAAAACAAAATAAAACCCAGAATAAATCCTGAAAGACAAGAAATGAGCATAAAAGATGCTTAAGCGAAAGTGTTAATGTTACTAAAAGAGCCAAAATTTCTAAAAATATTGCGAAAAACAACAATCTTCTGTTTTAGAGTGAATGTTTGAGGTGTATAGAAGGCATTTATTTCATTTTTAGAAATTTTAATTTTTTACATTTTTCCATGAAAAGTGCCAATACCCCCCCCTTTGGGTTCTAGGTGAAAATCTCACTCGACACAAATCAAACAAAAATGTTTCCATGGGGTGTATTGTTGTTCATTTTCATCAAATAAACAAAATTAAACCCAGAATAAATCCTGAAAGGCAAGAAATGAGCATAAAAGACGCTTAACTGCGAGTGTTATTCTTACTATAAGAGCCAAAATTTCTAAAAAATATTGCGAAAAACAACAATTTTCAGTTTAAGAGTGAATGTTTGAGGTGTATATAAGGCATTTCATTTTTAGAAATTTTAATTTTTCACATTTTTCCATGAAAAGTGCCAATACCCCCCCCTTTGGGGTCTAGGTGAAAATCTCACTCGACACAAATCAAACAAAAATGTTTCCATGGTGTGTATTGTTGTTCATTTTCATCAAATAAACAAAATAAAACCCAGATTAAATACTGAAATACAAGAAATGAGCATAAAAGATGCTTCAGCGGAAGTGTTAATGTTACTAAAAGAGCCCAAATTTCTAAAAATATAGCGAAAAACAACAATTTTCAGTTTAAGAGTGAAAGTTTGAGGTGTATAGAAGGCATTTATTTCATTTTTAGAAAATTTAATTTTTCACATTTTTCCATGAAAAGTGCCAATACCCTTTGGGTTCTAGGTAAAAATCTCACTCGACACAAATCAAACAAAAATGCTTCCATGGTGTGTATTGTTGTTCAATTTCATCAAATAAACAAAATAAAACCCAGAATAAATACTGAAATACAAGAAATGAGCATAAAAGATGCTTCAGCGGGGTTGTTAATTTTACTAAAAGAGCCCAAATTTCTAAAAATATTGCGAAAAACAACAATTTTCAGTTTAAGAGTGAATGTTTGAGGTGTATAGAAGGCATTTATTTCATTTTTAGAAAATTTAATTTTTCACATTTTTCCATGAAAAGTGCCAATACCCCCCCCTTTGGGTTCTAGGTAAAAATCTCACTCGTCACACATCAAACAAAAATGTTTCCATGGTGTGTATTGTTGTTCATTTTCATCAAATAAAATAAAACCCAGAATAAATCCTGAAAGACAAGAAATGAGCATAAAAGATGCTTCAGCGCAAGTGTTAATGTTCCTAAAAAAGCCGAAATTTCTAAAAATATATCAAAAAACAACAATCATCTGTTTTAGAGTGAATGTTTGAAGTGTTTAGAAGGCATTTATTTCATTTTTAGAAAATATAATTTTTCCCATTTTTCCATGAAAAGTGCCAATACCCTTTGGGTTCTAGATGAAAATCTCCCTCGACACAAATCAAACAAAAATGTTTCCATGGTATGTATTGTTGTTCATTTTCATCAACTAAACAAAATTAAACCCAGAATAAATCCTGAAAGGCAAGAAATGAGCAAAAAAGACGCTTAACCGCGAGTGTTATTCTTACTATAAGAGCCAAAATTTCTAAAAAATATTGCGAAAAACAACAATTTTCAGTTTAAGAGTGAATGTTTGAGGTGTATATAAGGCATTTATTTCATTTTTAGAAATTTTAATCTTTCACATTTTTCCATGAAAAGTGCCAATACCCCCCCCTTTGGGTTCTTGGTGAAAATCTCACTCGACACAAATCAAACAAAAATGTTTCCATGGTGTGTATTGTTGTTCATTTTCATCAAATAAACAAAATAAAACCCAGATTAAATACTGAAATACAAGAAATGAGCATAAAAGATGCTTCAGCGGAAGTGTTAATGATACTAAAAGAGCCCAAATTTCTAAAAATATTGCGAAAAACAACAATTTTCAGTTTAAGAGTGAATGTTTGAGGTGTATAGAAGGCATTTATTTCATTTTTAGAAAATTTAATTTTTCACATTTTTCCATGAAAAGTGCCAATACCCCCCCCTTTGGGTTCTAGGTAAAAATCTCACTCGTCACACATCAAACAAAAATGTTTCCATGGTGTGTATTGTTGTTCATTTTCATCAAATAAAATAAAACCCAGAATAAATCCTGAAAGACAAGAAATGAGCATAAAAGATGCTTCAGCGGGGTTGTTAATGTTACTAAAAGAGCCCAAATTTCTAAAAATATTGCGAAAAACAACAATTTTCAGATTTAGAGTGAATGTTTGAGGTGTATAGAAGGCATTTATTTCATTTTTAGAAAATGTTTTTTTTCATATTTTTCCATGAATAGTGCCAATACCCCCCCTTTGGGTTCTAGGTGAAAATCTCACTCAACACAAATCAAACAAAAATGTTTCCAAGGTGTGTATTGTTGTTCATTTTCATCAAAAAAACAAAATAAAACCAAGAATAAATCCTTAAAGGCAAGAAATGAGCATGAAAGATGCTTAAGCGCAAGAGTTAATCTTACTATAAGAGCCCAAATTTCTAAAAAATATTGCGAAAAACAACAATTTTCAGTTTAAGAGTGAATGTTTGACGTGTATAGAAGGCATTTATTTCATTTTTAGAAAATTTAATTTTTCACGTTTTTCCATGAAAAGTGCCAAAACCCCCCCCTTTGGGTTCTAGGTGAAAATCTCACTCGACACATATCAAACAAAAATGTTTCCATGGTGAGTATTGTTGTTCATTTTCATCAAATAAACAAAATAAAACCCAGAATAAATACTGAAATACAAGAAATGAGCATAAAAGATGCTTCAGCGGAAGTGTTAATGTTACTAAAAGAGCCCAAATTTCTAAAAATATAGCGAAAAACAACAATTTTCAGTTTAAGAGTGAATGTTTGAGGTGTATAGAAGGCATTTATTTCATTTTTAGAAAATTTAATTTTTCACATTTTTCCATGAAAAGTGCCAATACCCTTTGGGTTCTAGGTAAAAATCTCACTCGACACAAATCAAACAAAAATGCTTCCATGGTGTGTATTGTTGTTCAATTTCATCAAATAAAAAAATAAAACCCAGAATAAATACTGAAATACAAGAAATGAGCATAAAAGATGCTTCAGCGGGGTTGTTAATTTTACTAAAAGAGCCCAAATTTCTAAAAATATAGCGAAAAACAACAATTTTCAGTTTAAGAGTGAATGTTTGAGGTGTATAGAAGGCATTTATTCCATTTTTGAAAAGTTAATTTTTCACATTTTTCCATGAAAAGTTCCAATACCCCCCCCTTTGAGTTCTAGGTGAAAATCTCACTCGACACAAATCAAACAAAAATGTTTCCCTGGTGTGTATTGTTGTTCATTATCATCAAAAAACAAAATAAAACCCAGAATAAATCCTGAAAGACAAGAAATGAGCATAAAAGATGCTTCAGCGCAATTGTAAATGTTACTAAAAGAGCCCAAATTTCTAAAAATATTGCGAAAAACAACAATTTTCAGTTTAAGAGTGAATGTTTTAGGTGTATAGAAGGCATTTATTTCATTTTTAGAAAATTTAATTTTTCACATTTTTCCATGAAAAGTGCCAATACCCCCCCCTTTGGGTTCTAGTCGAAAATCTCACTCGACACAAATCAAACACAAATGTTTCCATGGTGTGTATTGTTGTTCATTTTCATCAAATAAAATAAAACCCAGAATAAATCCTGAAAGACAAGAAATGAGCATAAAAGATGCTTCAGCGGGGTTGTTAATGTTACTAAAAGAGCCCAAATTTCTAAAAATATTGCGAAAAACAACAATTTTCAGTTTAAGAGTGAATGTTTGACGTGTATAGAAGGCATTTATTTCATTTTTAGAAAATTTAATTTTTCACGTTTTTCCATGAAAAGTGCCAATACCCCTGGACTCACTGGACAATACCAATCTCACTGGACACAAATCAAACAAAAATGTTTCCATGGTGTGTATTGTAGTTCATTTCCATCAAATAAACAAAATAAAACCCAGAATAAATCCTGAAGGCAAGAAATGAGCATAAAAGATGCTTCAGCGCAAGTGTTAATGTTACTAAAAGAGCCCAAATTTCTAAAAATATTGCGAAAAACAACAATTTTCAGTTTAAGAGTGAACGTTTGAGGTGAATAGAAGGCATTTATTTCATTTTTAGAAAATTTAATTTTTCACATTTTTCCATGAAAAGTGCAAATACCCCCCCCTTTGGGTTCTAGGTGAAAATCTCACTCGACACAAATCAAACAAAAATGTTTCCATGGTGTGTATTGTTGATCATTTTCATCAAATAAACAAAATAAAACCCCGAATAAATCCTGAAAGACAAGAAATGAGCATAAAAGATGCTTCAGCGCAAGTGTTTATGTAACTAAAAGAGCCCAAATTTCTAAAAATATTGCGAAAAACCACAATCTTCTGTTTAAGAGTCAATGTTTGAGGTGCATAGAAGGCATTTATTTCAATTTTAGAAAATTTAATTTTTCACATTTTTCCATGAAAAGTGCCAATACCCCCCCTCTAGGTTCTAAATGAAAATCTCACTGGACACAAATCAAACAAAAATGTTTCTATGGTGTGTATTGTTGATCATTTTCATCAAATAAACAAAATAAAACCCAGAAAAAATCCTGAAAGACAAGAAATGAGCAAAAAAAATGCTTCAGCGCAAGTGTAAATGTTACTAAAAGAGCCCAAATTTCTAAAAATATTGCGAAAAACAACAATTTTCAGTTTAAGAGTGAATGTTTGAGGTGTATAGAAGGCATTTATTTCATTTTTAGAAAATTTAATTTTTCACATTTTTCCATGAAAAGTGCCAATACCCCCCCCTTCGGGTTCTAGGTGAAAATCTCACTCGACACAAATCAAACAAAAATGTTTCCATGGTGTGTATTGTTGTTCATTTTCATCAAAAAACAAAATAAAACCCAGAATAAATCCTGAAAGACAAGAAATGAGCATAAAAGATGCTTCAGCGAAAGTGTTAATGTTACAAAAAGAGCCGAAATTTCTAAAAATATATCAAAAAACAACAATCATCTGTTTTAGAGTGAATGTTTGAGGTGTTTAGAAGGCATTTATTTCATTTTTAGAAAATTTAATTTTTCCCATTTTTCCATGAAAAGTGCCAATACCCTTTGGGTTCTAGATGAAAATCTCCCTCGACACAAATCAAACAAAAATGTTTCCATGGTGTGTATTGTCGTTCATTTTCATCAACTAAACAAAATTAAACCCAGAATAAATCCTGAAAGGCAAGAAATGAGCATAAAAGACGCTTAACCGCGAGTGTTATTCTAACTAAAAGAGCCGAAATTTCTAAAAATATATCAAAAAACAACAATCATCTGTGTTAGAGTGAATGTTTGAGGTGTTTAGAAGGCATTTATTTCATTTTTAGAAAATTTAATTTTTCCCATTTTTCCATGAAAAGTGCCAATACCCTTTGGGTTCTAGGTGAAAATCTCACTCGACACAAATCAAACAAAAATGTTTCCATGGTGTGTATTGTTGTTCATTTTCATCAAATAAACAAAATAAAACCCATAATAAATACTGAAATACAAGAAATGAGCATAAAAGATGCTTCAGCGGAAGTGATAATGTTACTAAAAGAGCCCAAATTTCTAAAAATATTGCGAAAAACAACAATTTTCAGTTTAAGAGTGAATGTTTGAGGTGTATAGAAGGCATTTATTTCATTTTTAGAAAATTTAATTTTTCACATTTTCCCATGAAAAGTGCCAATACCCCCCCCTTTGGGTTCTAGGTAAAAATCTCACTCCACACAAATCAAACAAAAATGCTTCCATGGTGTGTATTGTTGTTCATTTCCATCAAATAAAAAAAATAAAACCCAGAATAAATGCTGAAAGACAAGAAATGAGCATAAAAGATGCTTAAGCGAAAGTGTTAATATTACTAAAAGAGCCAAAATTTCTAAAAATATTGCGAAAACAACAATTTTCAGTTTAAGAGTGAATGTTTGAGGTGTATAGAAGGCATTTATTTCATTTTTAGAAAAGTAAATTTTTCGCATTTTTCCATGAAAAGTTCCAATACCCCCCCTTTGGGTTCTAGGTGAAAATCTCATTCGACACAAATCAAGCAAAAATGTTTCCATGGTGTGTATTGTTGGTCATTTTCATCAAATAAACAAAATAAAACCCAGAATAAATACTGAAATACAAGAAATGAGCATAAAAGGTGCTTCAGCGGGGTTGTTAATGTTACTAAAAGAGCCCAAATTTCTAAAAATATTGCGAAAAACAACAATTTTCTGTTAAAGAGTGAATGTTTTAGGTGTATAGAAGGCATTTATTTCAATTTTAGAAAATTTAATTTTTCACATTTTTCCATGAAAAGTTCCAATACCCCCCCTTTGGGTTCTAGGTGAAAATCTCACTCGACACAAATCAAACAAAAATGTTTCCATGGTGTGTATTGTTGTTCATTTTCATCAAATAAAAAAAATAAAACCCAGAATAAATGCTGACAGACAAGAAATGAGCATAAAAGATGCTTCAGCGCAAGTGTTAATATTACTAAAAGAGCCCAAATTTCTAAAAATATTGCGAAAAACAACAATTTCAGTTTAAGAGTGAATGTCTGAGGTGTATAGAAGGCAATTATTTCATTTTTAGAAAATTTAATTTTTCACATTTTTCCATGAAAAGTGCCAATACCCCCCCCTTTGGGTTCTGGGTGAAAATCTCACTCGTTACAAATCAAACAAAAATGTTTCCATGGTGTGTATTGTTGTTCATTTTCATCAAATAAAATAAAACCCAGAATAATACCTGAAAGACAAGAAATGAGCATAAAAGATGCTTCAGCGCAATTGTTAATGTTACTAAAAGAGCCCAAATTTCTAAAAATATTGCGAAAAACAACAATTTTCAGATTTAGAGTGAATGTTTGAGGTGTATAGAAGGCATTTATTTCATTTTTAGAAAATGTTTTTTTTCACATTTTTCCATGAATAGTGCCAATACCCCCCCTTTGGGTTCTAGGTGAAAATCTCGCTCAACACAAATCAAACAAAAATGTTTCCAAGGTGTGTATTGTTGTTCATTTTCATCAAATAAACAAAATAAAACCCAGAATAAATCCTGAAAGACATGAAATCAGCATAAAAGATGCTTCAGCGAAAGTGTTAATGTTACTAAAAGAACCAAAATTTCTAAAAATATTGCGAAAAACAACAATTTTCAGTTTAAGAGTGAATGTTTGAGGTGTATAGAAGGCATTTATTTCTTTTTAGAAAATGTAATTTTTCACATTTTTCCATGAAAAGTGCAAATACCCCCCCCTTTGGGTTCTAGTCGAAAATCTCACTCGACACAAATCAAACACAAATGTTTCCATGGTGTGTATTGTTGTTCATTTTCATCAAATAAACAAAATAAAACCCAGAATAAATCCTTAAAGGCAAGAAATGAGCATGAAAGATGCTTAAGCGCAAGTGTTAATCTTACTATAAGAGCCCAAATTTCTAAAAAATATTGCGAAAAACAACAATTTTCAGTTTAAGAGTGAATGTTTGACGTGTATAGAAGGCATTTATTTCATTTTTAGAAAATTTAATTTTTCACGTTTTTCCATGAAAAGTGCCAATACCCCCCCTCTAGGTTCTAGGTGAAAATCTCACTGGACACAAATCAAACAAAAATGTTTCTATGGTGTGTATTGTTGATCATTTTCATCAAATAAACAAAATAAAACCCAGAAAAAATCCTGAAAGACAAGAAATGAGCAAAAAAAATGCTTCAGCGCAAGTGTAAATGTTACTAAAAGAGCCCAAATTTCTAAAAATATTGCGAAAAACAACAATTTTCAGTTTAAGAGTGAATGTTTGAGGTGTATAGAAGGCATTTATTTCATTTTTAGAAAATTTAATTTTTCACATTTTTCCATGAAAAGTGCCAATACCCCCCCCTTCGGGTTCTAGGTGAAAATCTCACTCGACACAAATCAAACAAAAATGTTTCCATGGTGTGTATTGTTGTTCATTTTCATCAAAAAACAAAATAAAACCCAGAATAAATCCTGAAAGACAAGAAATGAGCATAAAAGATGCTTCAGCGAAAGTGTTAATGTTACAAAAAGAGCCGAAATTTCTAAAAATATATCAAAAAACAACAATCATCTGTTTTAGAGTGAATGTTTGAGGTGTTTAGAAGGCATTTATTTCATTTTTAGAAAATTTAATTTTTCCCATTTTTCCATGAAAAGTGCCAATACCCTTTGGGTTCTAGATGAAAATCTCCCTCGACACAAATCAAACAAAAATGTTTCCATGGTGTGTATTGTCGTTCATTTTCATCAACTAAACAAAATTAAACCCAGAATAAATCCTGAAAGGCAAGAAATGAGCATAAAAGACGCTTAACCGCGAGTGTTATTCTAACTAAAAGAGCCGAAATTTCTAAAAATATATCAAAAAACAACAATCATCTGTGTTAGAGTGAATGTTTGAGGTGTTTAGAAGGCATTTATTTCATTTTTAGAAAATTTAATTTTTCCCATTTTTCCATGAAAAGTGCCAATACCCTTTGGGTTCTAGGTGAAAATCTCACTCGACACAAATCAAACAAAAATGTTTCCATGGTGTGTATTGTTGTTCATTTTCATCAAATAAACAAAATAAAACCCATAATAAATACTGAAATACAAGAAATGAGCATAAAAGATGCTTCAGCGGAAGTGATAATGTTACTAAAAGAGCCCAAATTTCTAAAAATATTGCGAAAAACAACAATTTTCAGTTTAAGAGTGAATGTTTGAGGTGTATAGAAGGCATTTATTTCATTTTTAGAAAATTTAATTTTTCACATTTTCCCATGAAAAGTGCCAATACCCCCCCCTTTGGGTTCTAGGTAAAAATCTCACTCCACACAAATCAAACAAAAATGCTTCCATGGTGTGTATTGTTGTTCATTTCCATCAAATAAAATAAATAAAACCCAGAATAAATGCTGAAAGACAAGAAATGAGCATAAAAGATGCTTAAGCGAAAGTGTTAATATTACTAAAAGAGCCAAAATTTCTAAAAATATTGCGAAAACAACAATTTTCAGTTTAAGAGTGAATGTTTGAGGTGTATAGAAGGCATTTATTTCATTTTTAGAAAAGTAAATTTTTCGCATTTTTCCATGAAAAGTTCCAATACCCCCCCTTTGGGTTCTAGGTGAAAATCTCATTCGACACAAATCAAGCAAAAATGTTTCCATGGTGTGTATTGTTGGTCATTTTCATCAAATAAACAAAATAAAACCCAGAATAAATACTGAAATACAAGAAATGAGCATAAAAGGTGCTTCAGCGGGGTTGTTAATGTTACTAAAAGAGCCCAAATTTCTAAAAATATTGCGAAAAACAACAATTTTCTGTTAAAGAGTGAATGTTTTAGGTGTATAGAAGGCATTTATTTCAATTTTAGAAAATTTAATTTTTCACATTTTTCCATGAAAAGTTCCAATACCCCCCCTTTGGGTTCTAGGTGAAAATCTCACTCGACACAAATCAAACAAAAATGTTTCCATGGTGTGTATTGTTGTTCATTTTCATCAAATAAAAAAAATAAAACCCAGAATAAATGCTGACAGACAAGAAATGAGCATAAAAGATGCTTCAGCGCAAGTGTTAATATTACTAAAAGAGCCCAAATTTCTAAAAATATTGCGAAAAACAACAATTTCAGTTTAAGAGTGAATGTCTGAGGTGTATAGAAGGCAATTATTTCATTTTTAGAAAATTTAATTTTTCACATTTTTCCATGAAAAGTGCCAATACCCCCCCCTTTGGGTTCTGGGTGAAAATCTCACTCGTTACAAATCAAACAAAAATGTTTCCATGGTGTGTATTGTTGTTCATTTTCATCAAATAAAATAAAACCCAGAATAATACCTGAAAGACAAGAAATGAGCATAAAAGATGCTTCAGCGCAATTGTTAATGTTACTAAAAGAGCCCAAATTTCTAAAAATATTGCGAAAAACAACAATTTTCAGATTTAGAGTGAATGTTTGAGGTGTATAGAAGGCATTTATTTCATTTTTAGAAAATGTTTTTTTTCACATTTTTCCATGAATAGTGCCAATACCCCCCCTTTGGGTTCTAGGTGAAAATCTCGCTCAACACAAATCAAACAAAAATGTTTCCAAGGTGTGTATTGTTGTTCATTTTCATCAAATAAACAAAATAAAACCCAGAATAAATCCTGAAAGACATGAAATCAGCATAAAAGATGCTTCAGCGAAAGTGTTAATGTTACTAAAAGAACCAAAATTTCTAAAAATATTGCGAAAAACAACAATTTTCAGTTTAAGAGTGAATGTTTGAGGTGTATAGAAGGCATTTATTTCTTTTTAGAAAATGTAATTTTTCACATTTTTCCATGAAAAGTGCAAATACCCCCCCCTTTGGGTTCTAGTCGAAAATCTCACTCGACACAAATCAAACACAAATGTTTCCATGGTGTGTATTGTTGTTCATTTTCATCAAATAAACAAAATAAAACCCAGAATAAATCCTTAAAGGCAAGAAATGAGCATGAAAGATGCTTAAGCGCAAGTGTTAATCTTACTATAAGAGCCCAAATTTCTAAAAAATATTGCGAAAAACAACAATTTTCAGTTTAAGAGTGAATGTTTGACGTGTATAGAAGGCATTTATTTCATTTTTAGAAAATTTAATTTTTCACGTTTTTCCATGAAAAGTGCCAATACCCCCCCTCTAGGTTCTAGGTGAAAATCTCACTGGACACAAATCAAACAAAAATGTTTCCATGGTGTGTATTGTAGTTCATTTCCATCAAATAAACAAAATAAAACCCAGAATAAATCCTGAAAGACAAGAAATGAGCATAAAAGATGCTTCAGCGCAAGTGTTAATGTTACTAAAAGAGCCCAAATTTCTAAAAATATTGCGAAACACAACAATTTTCAGTTTAAGAGTGAATGTTTGAGGTGTATAGAAGGCATTTATTTCATTTTTAGAAAATTTAATTTTTTATATTTTTCCATGAAAAGTGCCAATACACCCCCCTTTGGGTTCTAGGTGAAAATCACACTCATCACATATCAAAGAAAAATGTTTCCATGTTGTGTATTGTTGTTCATTTTCATCAAATAAACAAAATAAAACCCAGAATAAATCCTGAAATACAAGAAATGAGCATTAAAGATGCTTCAGCGAAAGTGTTAATGTTACTAAAAGAGCCCAAATTTCTAAAAATATATCGAAAAACAACAATCATCTGTTTTAGAGTGAATGTTTTAGGTGTTAAGAAGGCATTTATTTCATTTTTAGAAAATTTAATTTTTCACATTTTTCCATGAAAAGTGCCAATACCCCCCCTTCGGGTTCTAGGTGAAAATCTCACTCGACACAAATCAAACAAAAATGTTTCCATGGTGTGTATTGTTGTTCATTTTCATCAAAAAACAAAATAAAACCCAGAATAAATCCTGAAAGACAAGAAATGAGCATAAAAGATGCTTCAGCGCTAGTGTTAAGGTTACTAAAAGAGCCCAAATTTCTAAAAATATTGCGAAAAACAACAATCTTCTGTTTTAGAGTGAATGTTTGAGGTGTATAGAAGGCATTTATTTCATTTTTAGAAAATTTAATTTTTCACATTTTTCCATGAAAAGTGGCAATACCCCCCCCTTTGGGTTCTGGGTGAAAATCTTACTCGTCACAAATCAAACAAAAATGTTTCCATGGTGTGTATTGTTGTTCATTTTCATCAAATAAAATAAAACCCAGAATAAATCCTGAAAGACAAGAAATGAGCATAAAAGATGCTTCAGCGCAATTGTTAATGTTACTAAAAGAGCCCAAATTTCTACAAATATTGCGAAAAACAACAATTTTCAGATTTAGAGTGAATGTTTGAGGTGTATAGAAGGCATTTATTTCATTTTTAGAAAATGTTTTTTTTTAACATTTTTCCATGAATAGTGCCAATACCCCCCCTTTTGGTTCTAGGTGAAAATCTCACTCAACACAAATAAAACAAAAATGTTTCCAAGGTGTGTATTGTTGTTCATTTTCATCAAATAAACAAAATAAAACCCAGAATAAATCCTGAAAGACATGAAATCAGCATAAAAGATGCTTCTGCGAAAGTGTTAATGTTACTAAAAGAACCAAAATTTCTAAAAATATTGCGATAAACAACAATTTTCAGTTTAAGAGTGAATGTTTGAGGTGTATAGAAGGCATTTATTTCATTTTTAGAAAATGTTTTTTTTCACATTTTTCCATGAATAGTGGCAATACCCCCCCTTTGGGTTCTAGGTGAAAATCTCACTCAACACAAATCAAACAAAAATGTTTCCAAGGTGTGTATTGTTGTTCATTTTCATCAAATAAACAAAATAAAACCCAGAATAAATCCTGAAAGACATGAAATCAGCATAAAAGATGCTTCAGCGAAAGTGTTAATGTTACTAAAAGAACCAAAATTTCTAAAAATATTGCGAAAAACAACAATTTTCAGTTTAAGAGTGAATGTTTGAGGTGTATAGAAGGCATTTATTTCATTTTTAGAAAATGTAATTTTTCACATTATTCCATGAAAAGTGCCAATACCCCCCCCTTTGGGTTCAAGGTGAAAATCTCACTCGACACAAATCAAACAAAAATGTTTCCATGGTGTGTATTGTTGTTCATTTTCATCAAATAAAATAAATAAAACCCAGAATAAATCCTGAAATACAAGAAATGAGCATAAAAGATGCTTCAGCGAAAGTGTTAATGTTACTAAAAGAGCCAAAATTTCTAAAAATATATCGAAAAACAACAATCATCTGTTTTACAGTGAATGTTTTAGGTGTTAAGAAGGCATTTATTTCATTTTTAGAAAATTTAATTTTTCACATTTTTCCATGAAAAGTGCCAATACCCCCCCTTCGGGTTCTAGGTGAAAATCTCACTCGACACAAATCAAACAAAAATGTTTTCATGGTGTGTATTGTTGTTCATTTTCATCAAAAAACAAAATAAAACCCAGAATAAATCCTGAAAGACAAGAAATGAGCATAAAAGATGCTTCAGCGCTAGTGTTAAGGTTACTAAAAGAGCCCAAATTTCTAAATATATTGCGAAAAACAACAATCTTCTGTTTTACAGTGAATGTTTGAGGTGTATAGAAGGCATTTATTTCATTTTTAGAAAATTTAATTTTTCACATTTTTCCATGAAAAGTGCCAATACCCCCCCCCTTTGGGTTCTGGGTGAAAATCTCACTCGTCACAAATCAAACAAAAATGTTTCCATGGTGTGTATTGTTGTTCATTTTCATCAAATAAAATAAAACCCAGAATAAATCCTGAAAGACAAGAAATGAGCATAAAAGATGCTTCAGCGCAATTGTTAATGTTACTAAGAGCCCAAATTTCTACAAATATTGCGAAAAACAACAATATTCAGATTTAGAGTGAATGTTTGAGGTGTATAGAAGGCATTTATTTCATTTTTAGAAAATGTTTTTTTTCACATTTTTCCATGAATAGTGCCAATACCCCCCCTTTGGGTTCTAGGTGAAAATCTCACTCAACACAAATCAAACAAAAATGTTTCCAAGGTGTGTATTGTTGTTCATTTTCATCAAATAAACAAAAAAAAACCCAGAATAAATCCTGAAAGACATGAAATCAGCATAAAAGATGCTTCAGCGAAAGTGTTAATGTTACTAAAAGAACCAAAATTTCTAAAAATATTGCGAAAAACAACAATTTTCAGTTTAAGAGTGAATGTTTGAGGTGTATAGAAGGCATTTATTTCATTTTTAGAAAATGTTTTTTTTCACATTTTTCCATGAATAGTGCCAATACCCCCCCTTTGGGTTCTAGGTGAAAATCTCACTCAACACAAATCAAACAAAAATGTTTCCAAGGTGTGTATTGTTGTTCATTTTCATCAAATAAACAAAATAAAACCCAGAATAAATCCTGAAAGACATGAAATCAGCATAAAAGATGCTTCTGCGAAAGTGTTAATGTTACTAAAAGAACCAAAATTTCTAAAAATATTGCGAAAAACAACAATTTTCAGTTTAAGAGTGAATGTTTGAGGTGTATAGAAGGCATTTATTTCATTTTTAGAAAATGTAATTTTTCACATTTTTCCATGAAAAGTGCCAATACCCCCCCCTTTGGGTTCAAGGTGAAATCTCACTCGACACAAATCAAACAAAAATGTTTCCATGGTGTGTATTGTTGTTCATTTTCATCAAATAAACAAAATAAAACCCAGAATAAATCCTGAAAGACATGAAATCAGCATAAAAGATGCTTCAGCGAAAGTGTTAATGTTACTAAAAGAACCAAAATTTCTAAAAATATTGCGAAAAACAACAATTTTCAGTTTAAGAGTGAATGTTTGAGGTGTATAGAAGGCATTTATTTCATTTTTAGAAAATGTAATTTTTCACATTTTTCCATGAAAAGTGCCAATACCCCCCCCTTTGGGTTCAAGGTGAAAATCTCACTCGACACAAATCAAACAAAAATGTTTCCATGGTGTGTATTGTTGTTCATTTTCATCAAATAAAATAAATAAAACCCAGAATAAATCCTGAAATACAAGAAATGAGCATAAAAGATGCTTCAGCGAAAGTGTTTATGTTACTAAAAGAGCCAAAATTTCTAAAAATATATCGAAAAACAACAATCATCTGTTTTAGAGTGAATGTTTTAGGTGTTAAGAAGGCATTTATTTCATTTTTAGAAAATTTAATTTTTCACATTTTTCCATGAAAAGTGCCAATACCCCCCCTTCGGGTTCTAGGTGAAAATCTCACTCGACACAAATCAAACAAAAATGTTTCCATGGTGTGTATTGTTGTTCATTTTCATCAAAAAACAAAATAAAACCCAGAATAAATCCTGAAAGACCAGAAATGAGCATAAAAGATGCTTCAGCGCTAGTGTTAAGGTTACTAAAAGAGCCCAAATTTCTAAATATATTGCGAAAAACAACAATCTTCTGTTTTACAGTGAATGTTTGAGGTGTATAGAAGGCATTTATTTCATTTTTAGAAAATTTAATTTTTCACATTTTTCCATGAAAAGTGCCAATACCCCCCCCTTTGGGTTCTGGGTGAAAATCTCACTCGTCACAAATCAAACAAAAATGTTTCCATGGTGTGTATTGTTGTTCATTTTCATCAAATAAAATAAAACCCAGAAAAAATCCTGAAAGACAAGAAATGAGCATAAAAGATGCTTCAGCGCAATTGTTAATGTTACTAAAAGAGCCCAAATTTCTACAAATATTGCGAAAAACAACAATATTCAGATTTAGAGTGAATGTTTGAGGTGTATAGAAGGCATTTATTTCATTTTTAGAAAATGTTTTTTTTCACATTTTTCCATGAATAGTGCCAATACCCCCCCTTTGGGTTCTAGGTGAAAATCTCACTCAACACAAATCAAACAAAAATGTTTCCAAGGTGTGTATTGTTGTTCATTTTCATCAAATAAACAAAAAAAAACCCAGAATAAATCCTGAAAGACATGAAATCAGCATAAAAGATGCTTCAGCGAAAGTGTTAATGTTACTAAAAGAACCAAAATTTCTAAAAATATTGCGAAAAACAACAATTTTCAGTTTAAGAGTGAATGTTTGAGGTGTATAGAAGGCATTTATTTCATTTTTAGAAAATGTTTTTTTTCACATTTTTCCATGAATAGTGCCAATACCCCCCCTTTGGGTTCTAGGTGAAAATCTCACTCAACACAAATCAAACAAAAATGTTTCCAAGGTGTGTATTGTTGTTCATTTTCATCAAATAAACAAAATAAAACCCAGAATAAATCCTGAAAGACATGAAATCAGCATAAAAGATGCTTCAGCGAAAGTGTTAATGTTACTAAAAGAACCAAAATTTCTAAAAATATTGCGAAAAACAACAATTTTCAGTTTAAGAGTGAATGTTTGAGGTGTATAGAAGGCATTTATTTCATTTTTAGAAAATGTAATTTTTCACATTTTTCCATGAAAAGTGCCAATACCCCCCCTTTGGGTTCAAGGTGAAAATCTCACTCGACACAAATCAAACAAAAATGTTTCCATGGTGTGTATTGTTGTTCATTTCCATCAAATAAAATAAATAAAACCCAGAATAAATCCTGAAATACAAGAAATGAGCATAAAAGATGCTTCAGCGAAAGTGTTAATGTTACTAAAAGAGCCAAAATTTCTAAAAATATATCGAAAAACAACAATCATCTGTTTTAGAGTGAATGTTTTAGGTGTTAAGAAGGCATTTATTTCATTTTTAGAAAATTTAATTTTTCACATTTTTCCATGAAAAGTGCCAATACCCCCCCTTCGGGTTCTAGGTGAAAATCTCAATCGACACAAATCAAACAAAAATGTTTCCATGGTGTGTATTGTTGTTCATTTTCATCAAAAAACAAAATAAAACCCAGAATAAATCCTGAAAGACAAGAAATGAGCATAAAAGATGCTTCAGCGCTAGTGTTAAGGTTACTAAAAGAGCCCAAATTTCTAAATATATTGCGAAAAACAACAATCTTCTGTTTTACAGTGAATGTTTGAGGTGTATAGAAGGCATTTATTTCATTTTTAGAAAATTTAATTTTTCACATTTTTCCATGAAAAGTGCCAATACCCCCCCCTTTGGGTTCTGGGTGAAAATCTCACTCGTCACAAATCAAACAAAAATGTTTCCATGGTGTGTATTGTTGTTCATTTTCATCAAATAAAATAAAACCCAGAATAAATCCTGAAAGACAAGAAATGAGCATAAAAGATGCTTCAGCGCAATTGTTAATGTTACTAAAAGAGCCAAAATTTCTAAAAATATATCGAAAAACAACAATATTCAGATTTAGAGTGAATGTTTGAGGTGTATAGAAGGCATTTATTTCATTTTTAGAAAATGTTTTTTTTCACATTTTTCCATGAATAGTGCCAATACCCCCCCTTTGGGTTCTAGGTGAAAATCTCACTCAACACAAATCAAACAAAAATGTTTCCAAAGTGTGTATTGTTGTTCATTTTCATCAAATAAACAAAAAAAAACCCAGAATAAATCCTGAAAGACATGAAATCAGCATAAAAGATGCTTCAGCGAAAGTGTTAATGTTACTAAAAGAACCAAAATTTCTAAAAATATTGCGAAAAACAACAATTTTCAGTTTAAGAGTGAATGTTTGAGGTGTATAGAAGGCATTTATTTCATTTTTAGAAAATGTTTTTTTTCACATTTTTCCATGAATAGTGCCAATACCCCCCCTTTGGGTTCTAGGTGAAAATCTCACTCAACACAAATCAAACAAAAATGTTTCCAAGGTGTGTATTGTTGTTCATTTTCATCAAATAAACAAAATAAAACCCAGAATAAATCCTGAAAGACATGAAATCAGCATAAAAGATGCTTCTGCGAAAGTGTTAATGTTACTAAAAGAACCAAAATTTCTAAAAATATTGCGATAAACAACAATTTTCAGTTTAAGAGTGAATGTTTGAGGTGTATAGAAGGCATTTATTTCATTTTTAGAAAATGTTTTTTTTCACATTTTTCCATGAATAGTGCCAATACCCCCCCTTTGGGTTCTAGGTGAAAATCTCACTCAACACAAATCAAACAAAAATGTTTCCATGGTGTGTATTGTTGTTCATTTTCATCAAATAAACAAAATTAAACCCAGAATAAATCCTGAAAGGCAAGAAATGAGCATAAAAGATGCTTCAGCGAAAGTGTTAATGTTACTAAAAGAGCCAAAATTTCTAAAAATATATCGAAAAACAACAATCATCTGTTTTAGAGTGAATGTTTTAGGTGTTAAGAAGGCATTTATTTCATTTTTAGAAAATTTAATTTTTCACATTTTTCCATGAAAAGTGCCAATACCCCCCCTTCGGGTTCTAGGTGAAAATCTCACTCGACACAAATCAAACAAAAATGTTTCCATGGTGTGTATTGTTGTTCATTTTCATCAAAAAACAAAATAAAACCCAGAATAAATCCTGAAAGACAAGAAATGAGCATAAAAGATGCTTCAGCGCTAGTGTTAAGGTTACTAAAAGAGCCCAAATTTCTAAATATATTGCGAAAAACAACAATCTTCTGTTTTACAGTGAATGTTTGAGGTGTATAGAAGGCATTTATTTCATTTTTAGAAAATTTAATTTTTCACATTTTTCCATGAAAAGTGCCAATACCCCCCCCTTTGGGTTCTGGGTGAAAATCTCACTCGTCACAAATCAAACAAAAATGTTTCCATGGTGTGTATTGTTGTTCATTTTCATCAAATAAAATAAAACCCAGAAAAAATCCTGAAAGACAAGAAATGAGCATAAAAGATGCTTCAGCGCAATTGTTAATGTTACTAAAAGAGCCCAAATTTCTACAAATATTTCGAAGAACAACAATATTCAGATTTAGAGTGAATGTTTGAGGTGTATAGAAGGCATTTATTTCATTTTTAGAAAATGTTTTTTTTCACATTTTTCCATGAATAGTGCCAATACCCCCCCTTTGGGTTCTAGGTGAAAATCTCACTCAACACAAATCAAACTGAAATGTTTCCAAGGTGTGTATTGTTGTTCATTTTCATCAAATAAACAAAAAAAAACCCAGAATAAATCCTGAAAGACATGAAATCAGCATAAAAGATGCTTCAGCGAAAGTGTTAATGTTACTAAAAGAACCAAAATTTCTAAAAATATTGCGAAAAACAACAATTTTCAGTTTAAGAGTGAATGTTGAAGGTGTATAGAAGGCATTTATTTCATTTTTTGAAAATTTAATTTTTCACATTTTTCCATGAAAAGTGCCAATACCCCCCCTTTGGGTTCTAGGTGAAAATCTCACTCGACACAAATCAAACAAAAATGTTTCCATGGTGTGTATTGTTGTTAATTTTCATCAAATTAACAAAATAAAACCCAGAATAAATCCTGAAAGACAAGAAATGAGCATAAAAGATGCTTCAGCGCAAGTGTTAATGTTACTAAAAGAGCCCAAATTTCGAAAAAATTGCGAAAAACAACAATTTTCAGTTTAAGAGTGAATGTTTGAGGTGAATAGAAGGCATTTATTTCATTTTTAGAATATTTAATTTTTCACATTTTTCCATGAAAAGTGCAAATACCCCCCCCTTTGGGTTCTAGGTGAAAATCTCACTCGACACAAATCAAACAAAAATGTTTCCATGGTGTGTATTGTTGTTCATTTTCATCAAATAAACTAAATAAAACCCAGAATAAATCCTTAAAGGCAAGAAATGAGCATGAAAGATGCTTAAGCGCAAGAGTTAATCTTACTATAAGAGCCCAAATTTCTAAAAAATATTGCGAAAAACAACAATTTTCAGTTTAAGAGTGAATGTTTGACGTTTATAGAAGGCATTTATTTCATTTTTAGAAAATTTAATTTTTCACGTTTTTCCATGAAAAGTGCCAATACCCCCCCTTTGGGTTCTAGGTTAAAATCTCACTGGACACAAATCAAACAAAAATGTTTCCATGGTGTGTATTGTAGTTCATTTCCATCAAATAAACAAAATAAAACCCAGAATAAATCCTGAAAGACAAGAAATGAGCATAAAAGATGCTTCAGCGCAAGTGTTAATGTTACTAAAAGAGCCCAAATTTCTAAAAATATTGCGAAAAACAACAATTTTCAGTTTAAGAGTGAATGTTTGAGGTGTATAGAAGGCATTTATTTCATTTTTAGAAAATTTAATTTTTCACATTTTTCCATGAAAAGTGCCAATACACCCCCTTTTGGGTTCTAGGTGAAAATCTCACTCAACACATATCAAAGAAAAATGTTTCCATGGTGTGTATTGTTGTTCATTTTCATCAAATAAACAAAATAAAACCCAGAATAAATCCTGAAATACAAGAAATGAGCATTAAAGATGCTTCAGCGAAAGTGTTAATGTTACTAAAAGAGCCCAAATTTCTAAAAATATATCGAAAAACAACAATCATCTGTTTTAGATTGAATGTTTTAGGTGTTAAGAAGGCATTTATTTCATTTTAAGAAAATTTAATTTTTCACATTTTTCCATGAAAAGTGCCAATACCCCCCCTTTGGGTTCTAGGTGAAAATCTCACTCGACACAAATCAAACAAAAATGTTTCCATGGTGTGTATTGTTGTTAATTTTCATCAAATTAACAAAATAAAACCCAGAATAAATCCTGAAAGACAAGAAATGAGCATAAAAGATGCTTCAGCGCAAGTGTTAATGTTACTAAAAGAGCCCAAATTTCGAAAAAATTGCGAAAAACAACAATTTTCAGTTTAAGAGTGAATGTTTGAGGTGAATAGAAGGCATTTATTTCATTTTTAGAATATTTAATTTTTCACATTTTTCCATGAAAAGTGCAAATACCCCCCCCTTTGGGTTCTAGGTGAAAATCTCACTCGACACAAATCAAACAAAAATGTTTCCATGGTGTGTATTGTTGTTCATTTTCATCAAATAAACTAAATAAAACCCAGAATAAATCCTTAAAGGCAAGAAATGAGCATGAAAGATGCTTAAGCGCAAGAGTTAATCTTACTATAAGAGCCCAAATTTCTAAAAAATATTGCGAAAAACAACAATTTTCAGTTTAAGAGTGAATGTTTGACGTTTATAGAAGGCATTTATTTCATTTTTAGAAAATTTAATTTTTCACGTTTTTCCATGAAAAGTGCCAATACCCCCCCTTTGGGTTCTAGGTTAAAATCTCACTGGACACAAATCAAACAAAAATGTTTCCATGGTGTGTATTGTAGTTCATTTCCATCAAATAAACAAAATAAAACCCAGAATAAATCCTGAAAGACAAGAAATGAGCATAAAAGATGCTTCAGCGCAAGTGTTAATGTTACTAAAAGAGCCCAAATTTCTAAAAATATTGCGAAAAACAACAATTTTCAGTTTAAGAGTGAATGTTTGAGGTGTATAGAAGGCATTTATTTCATTTTTAGAAAATTTAATTTTTCACATTTTTCCATGAAAAGTGCCAATACACCCCCTTTTGGGTTCTAGGTGAAAATCTCACTCAACACATATCAAAGAAAAATGTTTCCATGGTGTGTATTGTTGTTCATTTTCATCAAATAAACAAAATAAAACCCAGAATAAATCCTGAAATACAAGAAATGAGCATTAAAGATGCTTCAGCGAAAGTGTTAATGTTACTAAAAGAGCCCAAATTTCTAAAAATATATCGAAAAACAACAATCATCTGTTTTAGATTGAATGTTTTAGGTGTTAAGAAGGCATTTATTTCATTTTAAGAAAATTTAATTTTTCACATTTTTCCATGAAAAGTGCCAATACCCCCCCTTCGGGTTCTAGGTGAAAATCTCACTCGACACAAATCAAACAAAAATGTTTCCATGGTGTGTATTGTTGTTCATTTTCATCGAAAAACAAAATAAAACCCAGAATAAATCCTGAAAGACAAGAAATGAGCATAAAAGATGCTTCAGCGAAAGTGCTAATGTTACTAAAAGAGCCAAAATTTCTAAAAATATTGCGAAAAACAACAATTTTCAGTTTAAGAGTGAATGTTGGAGGTGTATAGAAGGCATTTATTTCATTTTTTGAAAATTTAATTTTTCACATTTTTCCATGAATAGTGCCAATACCCCCCCTTTGGGTTCTAGGTGAAAATCTCACTCAACACAAATCAAACAAAAATGTTTCCATGGTGTGTATTGTTGTTCATTTTCATCAAATAAACAAAATTAAACCCAGAATAAATCCTGAAAGGCAAGAAATGAGCATAAAAGATGCTTCAGCGAAAGTGTTAATGTTACTAAAAGAGCCAAAATTTCTAAAAATATATCGAAAAACAACAATCATCTGTTTTAGAGTGAATGTTTTAGGTGTTAAGAAGGCATTTATTTCATTTTTAGAAAATTTAATTTTTCACATTTTTCCATGAAAAGTGCCAATACCCCCCCTTCGGGTTCTAGGTGAAAATCTCACTCGACACAAATCAAACAAAAATGTTTCCATGGTGTGTATTGTTGTTCATTTTCATCAAAAAACAAAATAAAACCCAGAATAAATCCTGAAAGACAAGAAATGAGCATAAAAGATGCTTCAGCGCTAGTGTTAAGGTTACTAAAAGAGCCCAAATTTCTAAATATATTGCGAAAAACAACAATCTTCTGTTTTACAGTGAATGTTTGAGGTGTATAGAAGGCATTTATTTCATTTTTAGAAAATTTAATTTTTCACATTTTTCCATGAAAAGTGCCAATACCCCCCCCTTTGGGTTCTGGGTGAAAATCTCACTCGTCACAAATCAAACAAAAATGTTTCCATGGTGTGTATTGTTGTTCATTTTCATCAAATAAAATAAAACCCAGAAAAAATCCTGAAAGACAAGAAATGAGCATAAAAGATGCTTCAGCGCAATTGTTAATGTTACTAAAAGAGCCCAAATTTCTACAAATATTTCGAAGAACAACAATATTCAGATTTAGAGTGAATGTTTGAGGTGTATAGAAGGCATTTATTTCATTTTTAGAAAATGTTTTTTTTCACATTTTTCCATGAATAGTGCCAATACCCCCCCTTTGGGTTCTTGGTGAAAATCTCACTCAACACAAATCAAACAAAAATGTTTCCAAGGTGTGTATTGTTGTTCATTTTCATCAAATAAACAAAAAAAAACCCAGAATAAATCCTGAAAGACATGAAATCAGCATAAAAGATGCTTCAGCGAAAGTGTTAATGTTACTAAAAGAACCAAAATTTCTAAAAATATTGCGAAAAACAACAATTTTCAGTTTAAGAGTGAATGTTTGAGGTGTATAGAAGGCATTTATTTCATTTTTAGAAAATGTTTTTTTTTCACATTTTTCCATGAATAGTGCCAATACCCCCCCTTTGGGTTCTAGGTGAAAATCTCACTCAACACAAATCAAACAAAAATGTTTCCAAGGTGTGTATTGTTGTTCATTTTCATCAAATAAACAAAATAAAACCCAGAATAAATCCTGAAAGACATGAAATCAGCATAAAAGATGCTTCAGCGAAAGTGTAAATGTTACTAAAAGAGCCAAAATTTCTAAAAATATTGCGAAAAACAACAATTTTCAGTTTAAGAGTGAATGTTGAAGGTGTATAGAAGGCATTTATTTCATTTTTTGAAAATTTAATTTTTCACATTTTTCCATGAAAAGTGCCAATGCCCCCCCTTTGGGTTCTAGGTGAAAATCTCACTCGACACAAATCAAACAAAAATGTTTCCATGGTGTGTATTGTTGTTAATTTTCATCAAATTAACAAAATAAAACCCAGAATAAATCCTGAAAGACAAGAAATGAGCATAAAAGATGCTTCAGCGCAAGTGTTAATGTTACTAAAAGAGCTCAAATTTCGAAAAAATTGCGAAAAACAACAATTTTCAGTTTAAGAGTGAATGTTTGAGGTGAATAGAAGGCATTTATTTCATTTTTAGAATATTTAATTTTTCACATTTTTCCATGAAAAGTGCAAATACCCCCCCCTTTGGGTTCTAGGTGAAAATCTCACTCGACACAAATCAAACAAAAATGTTTCCATGGTGTGTATTGTTGTTCATTTTCATCAAATAAACAAAATAAAACCCAGAATAAATCCTGAAAGACAAGAAATCAGCATTAAAGATGCTTCAGCGCAAGTGTTAATGTTATTAAAGAGCCCAAATTCCTAAAAATATTGCGGAAAACAACAATCTCCAGTTTTAGAGTGAATGTTTGAGGTGTTTAGAAGGCATTTATTTCATTTTTAGAAAATTTAATTTTTTACATTTACCATGAAAAATGCCAATACCCCCCCTTTGAATTCTAGGTGAAAATCTCACTCGAAACAAATCAAACAAAAATGTTTCTATGGTGTGTATTATTGTTCATTTTCATCAAATAAACAAAAAAAAACCCAGAATTAATCCTGAAAGACAAGAAACGGGCATAAAAGGTGCTTCAGCGCAAGTGTTAATGTTACTAAAAGAGCCGAAATTACTAAAAATATTGCGAAAAACAACAATCATCTGTTTTAGAGTGAATGTTTGAGGTGTTTAGAAGGCAAATATTTCATTTTTAGAAAATTTAATTTTTCACATTCGTCCATGAAAAGTGCCAATACCCCCCTTTGGGGTCTAGGTGAAAATCTCCCTCGACACAAATCAAACAAAAATGCTTCCTTGGTGTGTATTCTTGTTCATTTTCATCAAATAAACAAAATAAAACCCAGAATAAATACTGAAATACAAGAAATGTGCATAAAAGATGCTTCAGCGGGGTATTAATGTTACTAAAAGAGCCCAAATTTCTAAAAATATTGCGAAAAACAACAATCTCCAGTTTTAGAGTGAATGTTTGAGGTGTTTAGAAGGCATTTATTTCATTTTTAGAAAATTTAATTTTTTACATTTACCATGAAAAATGCCAATACCCCCCCGTTTGGGTTCTAGGTGAAAATCTCACTCGACACAAATCAAACAAAAATGTTTCCATGGTGTGTATTGTTGTTCATTTTCATCAAATAAACAAAATAAAACCCAGAATAAATCCTGAAAGACAAGAAATGAGCATAAAAGATGCTTCAGCGCAAGTGTTAATGTTACTAAAAGAGCCCAAATTTCGAAAAAATTGCGAAAAACAACAATTTTCAGTTTAAGAGTGAATGTTTGAGGTGAATAGAAGGCATTTATTTCATTTTTAGAATATTTAATTTTTCACATTTTTCCATGAAAAGTGCAAATACCCCCCCCTTTGGGTTCTAGGTGAAAATCTCACTCGACACAAATCAAACAAAAATGTTTCCATGGTGTGTATTGTTGTTCATTTTCATCAAATAAACAAAATAAAACCCAGAATAAATCCTGAAAGACAAGAAATCAGCATTAAAGATGCTTCAGCGCAAGTGTTAATGTTATTAAAGAGCCCAAATTCCTAAAAATATTGCGGAAAACAACAATCTCCAGTTTTAGAGTGAATGTTTGAGGTGTTTAGAAGGCATTTATTTCATTTTTAGAAAATTTAATTTTTTACATTTACCATGAAAAATGCCAATACCCCCCCTTTGAATTCTAGGTGAAAATCTCACTCGAAACAAATCAAACAAAAATGTTTCTATGGTGTGTATTATTGTTCATTTTCATCAAATAAACAAAAAAAAAACCCAGAATTAATCCTGAAAGACAAGAAACGGGCATAAAAGGTGCTTCAGCGCAAGTGTTAATGTTACTAAAAGAGCCGAAATTACTAAAAATATTGCGAAAAACAACAATCATCTGTTTTAGAGTGAATGTTTGAGGTGTTTAGAAGGCAAATATTTCATTTTTAGAAAATTTAATTTTTCACATTCGTCCATGAAAAGTGCCAATACCCCCCTTTGGGGTCTAGGTGAAAATCTCCCTCGACACAAATCAAACAAAAATGCTTCCTTGGTGTGTATTCTTGTTCATTTTCATCAAATAAACAAAATAAAACCCAGAATAAATACTGAAATACAAGAAATGTGCATAAAAGATGCTTCAGCGGGGTATTAATGTTACTAAAAGAGCCCAAATTTCTAAAAATATTGCGAAAAACAACAATCTCCAGTTTTAGAGTGAATGTTTGAGGTGTTTAGAAGGCATTTATTTCATTTTTAGAAAATTTAATTTTTTACATTTACCATGAAAAATGCCAATACCCCCCCGTTTGGGTTCTAGGTGAAAATCTCACTCGACACAAATCAAACAAAAATGTTTCCATGGTGTGTATTGTTGTTCATTTTCATCAAATAAACAAAATAAAACCCAGAATAAATCCTGAAAGACAAGAAATGAGCATAAAAGATGCTTCAGCGCAAGTGTTAATGTTACTGAAAGAGCCCAAATTTCTAAAAATATTGCGAAAAACAACAATTTTCAGATTTAGACTGAATGATTGAGGTGTATAGAAGGCATTTATTTCATTTTTAGAAAATTTATTTTTTCTCATTTTTCCATGAAAAGTGCCAATACCCCCCCTTTGGGTTCTAGGTGAAAATCGCCCTCGACACAAATCAAACAAAAATGCTTCCATGGTGTGTATTGTTGTTCATTTTCATCAAATAAACAAAATAAAACCCAGAATAAATACTGAAATACAAGAAATGAGCATAAAAGATGCTTCAGCGGGGTTGTTAATGTTACTAAAAGAGCCCAAATTTCTAAAAATATTGCGAAAAACAACAATTTTCAGATTTAGAGTGAATGTTTGAGGTGTATAGAAGGCATTAATTTCATTTTTAGAAAATTTATTTTTTCTAATTTTTCCATGAAAAGTGACAATACCCCCCCCTTTGGGTTCAAGGTGAAAATCTCACTCGACACAAATCAAAAAAAATGTTTCCATGGTGTGTATTGTTGTTCATTTTCATCAAATAAAATAAATAAAACCCAGAATATATACTGAAAGACAAGAAATGAGCATAAAAGATGCTTCAGCGAAAGTGTTAATGTTACTAAAAGAGCCAAAATTTCTAAAAATATTGCGAAAAACAACAATTTTCATTTTAAGAGTGAATGTGGGAGGTGTATAGAAGTCATTTATTTCATTTTTAGAAAATTTAATTTTTCCCATTTTTCCATGAAAAGTGCCAATACCCCCCCTTTGGGTTCTAGATGAAAATCTCCCTCGAAACAAATCAAACAAAAATGTTTTCATGGTGTGTATTCTTGTTCATTTTCATCAAAAAACCAAAATAAAACGCAGAATAAATCCTGAAAGACAAGAAATGAGCATAAAAGATGCTTCAGCGCTAGTGTTAAGGTTACTAAAAGAGCCCAAATTTCTAAAAATATTGCGGAAAACAACAATCTCCAGTTTTAGAGTGAATGTTTGAGGTGTATAGAAGGCATTTATTTCATTTTTAGAAAATTTAATTTTTCACATTTTTCCATGAAAAGTGCCAATACCCCCCCTTCGGGTTCTAGGTGAAAATCTCACTCGACACAAATCAAACAAAAATGTTTCCATGGTGTGTATTGTTGTTCATTTTCATCAAAAAACAAAATAAAACCCAGAATAAATCCTGAAAGACAAGAAATGAGCATAAAAGATGCTTCAGCGCTAGTGTTAAGGTTACTAAAAGAGCCCAAATTTCTAAAAATATTGCGGAAAACAACAATCTCCAGTTTTAGAGTGAATGTTTGAGGTGTTTAGAAGGCATTTATTTCATTTTTAGAAAATTTAATTTTTCACATTTTCCATGAAAAATGCCAAAACCCTCTACTTTGGGTTCTAGGTGAAAATCTCACTCGAAACATTTCAAACAAAAATGTTTCAATAGAGTGTATTGTTGTTCATTTTCATCAAATAAACAAAAAAAACCCAGAATTAATCCTGAAAGACAAGAAATGGGCGTAAAAGATGCTTCAGCGCAAGTGTTAATGTTACTAAAAGAGCCGAAATTTCTAAAAATATATCGAAAAACAACAATCATCTGTTCTAGAGTGAATGTTTGAGGTGTTTAGAAGGCATTTATTTCATTTTTAGAAAATTTAATTTTTCCCATTTTTCCATGAAAAATGCCAAAACCCTCTACTTTGGGTTCTAGGTGAAAATCTCACTCGACACAAATCAAACAAAAATGTTTCCATGGTGTGTATTGTTGTTCATTTTCATCAAATTAACAAAATAAAACCCAGAATAAATACTGAAATTCAAGAAATGAGCATAAAAGATGCTTCAGCGGAAGTGTTAATGTTATTAAAGAGCCCAAATTTCTAAAAATATTGCGAAAAACAACAATTTTCAGTTTAAGAGTGAATGTTTGAGGTGTATAGAAGGCATTTATTTCATTTTTAGAAAATTTAATTTTTCACATTTTTCCATGAAAAGTGCCAATACCCCCCTTTGGGTTCTAGGTGAAAATCTCACTCGACACAAATCAAACAAAAATGTTTCCATGGTGTGTATTGTTGTTCATTTTCATCAAATAAACAAAATAAAACCCAGAATAAATCCTGAAAGACAAGAAATCAGCATTAAAGATGCTTCAGCGCAAGTGTTAATGTTATTAAAGAGCCCAAATTCCTAAAAATATTGCGGAAAACAACAATCTCCAGTTTTAGAGTGAATGTTTGAGGTGTTTAGAAGGCATTTATTTCATTTTTAGAAAATTTAATTTTTTACATTTACCATGAAAAATGCCAATACCCCCCCTTTGAATTCTAGGTGAAAATCTCACTCGAAACAAATCAAACAAAAATGTTTCTATGGTGTGTATTATTGTTCATTTTCATCAAATAAAAAAAAAAAACCCAGAATTAATCCTGAAAGACAAGAAATGGGCATAAAAGGTGCTTCAGCGCAAGTGTTAATGTTACTAAAAGAGCCGAAATTACTAAAAATATTGCGAAAAACAACAATCATCTGTTTTAGAGTGAATGTTTGAGGTGTTTAGAAGGCAAATATTTCATTTTTAGAAAATTTAATTTTTCACATTCGTCCATGAAAAGTTCCAATACCCCCTTTTGGGGTCTAGGTGAAAATCTCCCTCG
Source organism: Hetaerina americana (assembly GCF_022747635.1). Taxonomy (NCBI): domain Eukaryota; kingdom Metazoa; phylum Arthropoda; class Insecta; order Odonata; family Calopterygidae; genus Hetaerina; species Hetaerina americana. Next base: position 50,506 of record NW_027286997.1, on the reverse strand, counting down.
ACACAAATCAAACAAAAATGTTTCCTTGGTGTGTATTCTTGTTCATTTTCATCAAATAAACAAAATAAAACCCAGAATAAATACTGAAATACAAGAAAATTGCATAAAAGATGCTTCAGCGGGGTATTAATGTTACTAAAAGAGCCCAAATTTCTAAAAATATTGCGAAAAACAACAATCTCCAGTTTTAGAGTGAATGTTTGAGGTGTTTAGAAGGCATTTATTTCATTTTTAGAAAATTTAATTTTTTACTTTTACCATGAAAAATGCCAATACCCCCCCGTTTGGGTTATAGGTGAAAATCTCACTCGACACAAATCAAACAAAAATGTTTCCATGGTGTGTATTGTTGTTCATTTTCATCAAATAAACAAAATAAAACCCAGAATAAATCCTGAAAGACAAGAAATGAGCATAAAAGATGCTTCAGCGCAAGTGTTAATGTTACTAAAAGAGCCCAAATTTCTAAAAATATTGCGAAAAACAACAATTTTCAGATTTAGACTGAATGATTGAGGTGTATAGAAGGCATTTATTTCATTTTTAGAAAATTTATTTTTTCTCATTTTTCCATGAAAAGTGCCAATACCCCCCCTTTGGGTTCTAGGTGAAAATCGCCCTCGACACAAATCAAACAAAAATGCTTCCATGGTGTGTATTGTTGTTCATTTTCATCAAATAAACAAAATAAAACCCAGAATAAATACTGAAATACAAGAAATGAGCATAAAAGATGCTTCAGCGGGGTTGTTAATGTTACTAAAAGAGCTCAAATTTCTAAAAATATTGCGAAAAACAACAATTTTCAGATTTAGAGTGAATGTTTGAGGTGTATAGAAGGCATTAATTTCATTTTTAGAAAATTTATTTTTTCTCATTTTTCCATGAAAAGTGACAATACCCCCCCCTTTGGGTTCAAGGTGAAAATCTCACTCGACACAAATCAAAAAAAATGTTTCCATGGTGTGTATTGTTGTTCATTTTCATCAAATAAAATAAATAAAACCCAGAATATATACTGAAAGACAAGAAATGAGCATAAAAGATGCTTCAGCGAAAGTGTTAATGTTACTAAAAGAGCCAAAATTTCTAAAAATATTGCGAAAAACAACAATTTTCATTTTAAGAGTGAATGTTGGAGGTGTATAGAAGTCATTTATTTCATTTTTAGAAAATTTAATTTTTCACATTTTTCCATGAAAAGTGCCAATACCCCCCCTTCGGGTTCTAGGTGAAAATCTCACTCGACACAAATCAAACAAAAATGTTTCCATGGTGGTTATTGTTGTTCATTTTCATCAACTAAACAAAATTAAACCCAGAATAAATCCTGAAAGGCAAGAAATGAGCAAAAAAGATGCTTCAGCGGAAGTGTTAATGTTACTAAAAGAGCCCAAATTTCTAAAAATATTGCGAAAAACAACAATTTTCAGTTTAAGAGTGAATGTTTGAGGTGTATAGAAGGCATTTATTTTATTTTTAGAAAAGTTAATTTTTCACATTTTTCCATGAAAAGTGCCAATACCCCCCCCTTTGGGTTCTAGGTGAAAATCTCACTCGACACAAATCAAACAAAAATGTTTCCATGGTGTATATTGTTGTTCATTTTCATCAAATAAACAAAATAAAACCCAGAATAAATCCTGAAAGGCAAGAAATGAGCATAAAAGACGCTTAACCGTGAGTGTTATTCTTATTATAAGAGCCAAAATTTCTAAAAAATATTGCGAAAAACAACAATTTTCAGTTTAAGAGTGAATGTTTGAGGTGTATAGAAGGCATTTATTTCATTTTTAGAAAATTTAATTTTTCACATTTTCCATGAAAAATGCCAATACCCCCCTACTTTGGGTTCTAGGTGAAAATCTCACTCGATACATATCAAACAAAAATGTTTCAATAGAGTGTATTGTTGTTCATTTTCATCAAATAAACAAAAAAAAACCAGAATTAATCCTGAAAGACAAGAAATGGGCATAAAAGATGCTTCAGCGCAAGTGTTAATGTTACTAAAAGAGCCGAAATTTCTAAAAATATATCGAAAAACAACAATCATCTGTTTTAGAGTGAATGTTTGAGGTGTTTAGAAGGCATTTATTTCATTTTTAGAAAATTTAATTTTTCCCATTTCTCCATGAAAAGTGCCAATACCCCCCCGTTTGGGTTCTAGGTGAAAATCTCCCTCGAAACAAATCAAACAAAAATGTTTCCATGGTGTGTATTGTTGTTCATTTTCATCAAATAAACAAAATAAAACCCAGATTAAATACTGAAATACAAGAAATGAGCATAAAAGATGCTTCAGCGGAAGTGTTAATGTTACTAAAAGAGCCCAAATTTCTAAAAATATTGCGAAAAACAACAATTTTCAGTTTAAGAGTGAATGTTTGAGGTGTATAGAAGGCATTTATTTCATTTTTAGAAAAGTTAATTTTTCACATTTTTCCATGAAAAGTGCCAATACCCCCCCCTTTGGGTTCTAGGTGAAAATCTCACTCGACACAAATCAAACAAAAATGTTTCCATGGTGTGTATTGTTGTTCATTTTCATCAAATAAACAAAATAAAACCCAGAATAAATCCTGAAAGACAAGAAATGAGCATTAAAGATGCTTCAGCGCAATTGTTAATGTTACTAAAAGAGCCAAATTTTCTAAAAATATTGCGAAAAACAACAATTTTCAGTTTAAGAGTGAATGTGTGAGGTGTATAGAAGGCATTTATATCAATTTTAGAAAATTTAATTTTTCACATTTTTCCATGAAAAGTGCCAATCCCCTTTGGGTTCTAGGTGAAAATCTCACTCGACACAAATCGAACAAAAATGTTTCCATGGTGTGTATTCTTGTTCATTTTCATCAAAAAACCAAAATAAAACGCAGAATAAATCCTGAAAGACAAGAAATCAGCATAAAAGATGCTTCAGCGCAAGTTTTAATGTTACTAAAGAGCCAAAATTTCTAAAAATATTGCGGAAAACAACAATCTCCAGTTTTAGAGTGAATGTTTGAGGTGTATAGAAAGCATTTATTTCATTTTTAGAAAATTTAATTTTTCACATTTTCCATGAAAAATGCCAATACCCCCCTACTTTGGGTTCTAGGTGAAAATCTCACTCGAAACATATCAAACAAAAATGTTTCAATAGAGTGTATTGTTGTTCATTTTCATCAAATAAACAAAAAAAAACCAGAATTAATCCTGAAAGACAAGAAATGGGCATAAAAGATGCTTCAGCGCAAGTGTTAATGTTACTAAAAGAGCCGAAATTACTAAAAATATTGCGAAAAACAACAATCATCTGTTTTAGAGTGAATGTTTGAGGTGTTTAGAAGGCAAATATTTCATTTTTAGAAAATTTAATTTTTCACATTCGTCCATGAAAAGTGCCAATACCCCCCTTTGGGGTCTAGGTGAAAATCTCCCTCGACACAAATCAAACAAAAATGCTTCCTTGGTGTGTATTCTTGTTCATTTTCATCAAATAAAAAAAATAAAACCCAGAATAATACTGAAATACAAGAAATGAGCATACAAGATGCTTCAGCGGGGTATTAATGTTACTAAAAGAGCCCAAATTTCTAAAAATATTGCGAAAAACAACAATCTCCAGTTTTAGAGTGAATGTTTGAGGTGTTTAGAAGGCATTTATTTCATTTTTAGAAAATTTAATTTTTTACATTTACCATGAAAAATGCCAATACCCCCCGTTTGGGTTGTAGGTGAAAATCTCACTCGACACAAATCAAACAAAAATGTTTCCATGGTGTGTATTGTTGTTCATTTTCATCAAATAAACAAAATAAAACCCAGAATAAATACTGAAATACAAGAAATGAGCATAAAAGATGCTTCAGCGGGGTTGTTAATGTTACTAAAAGAGCCCAAATTTCTAAAAATATTGCGAAAAACAACAATTTTCAGATTTAGAGTGAATGTTTGAGGTGTATAGAAGGCATTTATTTCATTTTTAGAAAATTTATTTTTTCTTATTTTTCCATGAAAAGTGACAATACCCCCCCCTTTGGGTTCAAGGTGAAAATCTCACTCGACACAAATCAAAAAAAATGTTTCCATGGTGTGTATTGTTGTTCATTTTCATCAAATAAAATAAATAAAACCCAGAATATATACTGAAAGACAAGAAATGAGCATAAAAGATGCTTCAGCGAAAGTGTTAATGTTACTAAAAGAGCCAAAATTTCTAAAAATATTGCGAAAAACAACAATTTTCATTTTAAGAGTGAATGTTGGAGGTGTATAGAAGTCATTTATTTCATTTTTAGAAAATTTAATTTTTCACATTTTTCCATGAAAAGTGCCAATACCCCCCCGTTTGGGTTCTAGGTGAAAATCTCCCTCGAAACAAATCAAACAAAAATGTTTCCATGGTGTGTATTGTTGTTCATTTTCATCAAATAAACAAAATAAAACCCAGATTAAATACTGAAATACAAGAAATGAGCATAAAAGATGCTTCAGCGGAAGTGTTAATGTTACTAAAAGAGCCCAAATTTCTAAAAATATTGCGAAAAACAACAATTTTCAGTTTAAGAGTGAATGTTTGAGGTGTATAGAAGGCATTTATTTCATTTTTAGAAAAGTTAATTTTTCACATTTTTCCATGAAAAGTGCCAATACCCCCCCCTTTGGGTTCTAGGTGAAAATCTCACTCGACACAAATCAAACAAAAATGTTTCCATGGTGTGTATTGTTGTTCATTTTCATCAAATAAACAAAATAAAACCCAGAATAAATCCTGAAAGACAAGAAATGAGCATAAAAGATGCTTCAGCGCAATTGTTAATGTTACTAAAAGAGCCAAATTTTCTAAAAATATTGCGAAAAACAACAATTTTCAGTTTAAGAGTGAATGTGTGAGGTGTATAGAAGGAATTTATATCAATTTTAGAAAATTTAATTTTTCAAATTTTTCCATGAAAAGTGCCAATCCCCTTTGGGTTCTAGGTGAAAATCTCACTCGACACAAATCGAACAAAAATGTTTCCATGGTGTGTATTCTTGTTCATTTTCATCAAAAAACCAAAATAAAACGCAGAATAAATCCTGAAAGACAAGAAATCAGCATAAAAGATGCTTCAGCGCAAGTTTTAATGTTACTAAAGAGCCAAAATTTCTAAAAATATTGCGGAAAACAACAATCTCCAGTATTAGAGTGAATGTTTGAGGTGTTTAGAAGGCATTTATTTCATTTTTAGAAAATTTAATTTTTCACATTTTCCATGAAAAATGCCAATACCCCCCCTTTAGGTTCTAGGTGAAATTCTCACTCGTATCAAATCAAACAAAAATGTTTCAATAGAGTGTATTGTTGTTCATTTTCATCAACTAAACAAAATTAAACCCAGAATAAATCCTGAAAGGCAAGAAATGAGCAAAAAAGATGCTTCAGCGAAAGTGTTAATGTTACTAAAAGAGCCCAAATTTCTAAAAATATTGCGAAAAACAACAATTTTCAGTTTAAGAGTGAATGTTTGAGGTGTATAGAAGGCATTTATTTTATTTTTAGAAAAGTTAATTTTTCACATTTTTCCATGAAAAGTGCCAATACCCCCCCCCTTGGGTTCTAGGTGAAAATCTCACTCGACACAAATCAAACAAAAATGTTTCCATGGTGTATATTGTTGTTCATTTTCATCAAATAAACAAAATAAAACCCAGAATAAATCCTGAAAGGCAAGAAATGAGCATAAAAGACGCTTAACCGTGAGTGTTAATCTTATTATAAGAGCCAAAATTTCTAAAAAATATTGCGAAAAACAACAATTTTCAGTTTAAGAGTGAATGTTTGAGGTGTATAGAAGGCATTTATTTCATTTTTAGAAAATTAAATTTTTCACATTTTCCATGAAAAATGCCAATACCCCCCTACTTTGGGTTCTAGGTGAAAATCTCACTCGAAACATATCAAACAAAAATGTTTCAATAGAGTGTATTGTTGTTCATTTTCATCAAATAAACAAAAAAAAACCAGAATTAATCCTGAAAGACAAGAAATGGGCATAAAAGATGCTTCAGCGCAAGTGTTAATGTTACTAAAAGAGCCGAAATTTCTAAAAATATATCGAAAAACAACAATCATCTGTTTTAGAGTGAATGTTTGAGGTGTTTAGAAGGCATTTATTTCATTTTTAGAAAATTTAATTTTTCCCATTTCTCCATGAAAAGTGCCAATACCCCCCCGTTTGGGTTCTAGGTGAAAATCTCACTCGACACAAATCAAACAAAAATGTTTCCATGGTGTGTATTGTTGTTCATTTTCATCAAATAAACAAAATAAAACCCAGAATAAATCCTGAAAGACAAGAAATGAGCATAAAAGATGCTTCAGCGCAATTGTTAATGTTACTAAAAGAGCCAAATTTTCTAAAAATATTGCGAAAAACAACAATTTTCAGTTTAAGAGTGAATGTGTGAGGTGTATAGAAGGCATTTATATCAATTTTAGAAAATTTAATTTTTCACATTTTTCCATGAAAAGTGCCAATCCCCTTTGGGTTCTAGGTGAAAATCTCACTCGACACAAATCGAACAAAAATGTTTCCATGGTGTGTATTCTTGTTCATTTTCATCAAAAAACCAAAATAAAACGCAGAATAAATCCTGAAAGACAAGAAATCAGCATAAAAGATGCTTCAGCGCAAGTTTTAATGTTACTAAAGAGCCAAAATTTCTAAAAATATTGCGGAAAACAACAATCTCCAGTTTTAGAGTGAATGTTTGAGGTGTTTAGAAGGCATTTATTTCATTTTTAGAAAATTTAATTTTTCACATTTTCCATGAAAAATGCCAATACCCCCCCTTTAGGTTCTAGGTGAAATTCTCACTCGTATCAAATCAAACAAAAATGTTTCAATAGAGTGTATTGTTGTTCATTTTCATCAAATAAACAAAAAAAAAACCAGAATTAATCCTGAAAGACAAGAAATGGGCATAAAAGATGCTTCAGCGCAAGTGTTAATGTTACTAAAAGAGCCGAAATTACTAAAAATATTGCGAAAAACAACAATCATCTGTTTTAGAGTGAATGTTTAGGTGTTTAGAAGGCAAATATTTCATTTTTAGAAAATTTAATTTTTCACATTCGTCCATGAAAAGTGCCAATACCCCCCTTTGGGGTCTAGGTGAAAATCTCCCTCGACACAAATCAAACAAAAATGCTTCCTTGGTGTGTATTCTTGTTCATTTTCATCAAATAAAAAAAATAAAACCCAGAATAATACTGAAATACAAGAAATGAGCATACAAGATGCTTCAGCGGGGTATTAATGTTACTAAAAGAGCCCAAATTTCTAAAAATATTGCGAAAAACAACAATCTCCAGTTTTAGAGTGAATGTTTGAGGTGTTTAGAAGGCAATTATTTCATTTTTAGAAAATTTAATTTTTTACATTTACCATGAAAAATGCCAATACCCCCCGTTTGGGTTGTAGTTGAAAATCTCACTCGACACAAATCAAACAAAAATGTTTCCATGGTGTGTATTGTTGTTCATTTTCATCAAATAAACAAAATAAAACCCAGAATAAATACTGAAATACAAGAAATGAGCATAAAAGATGCTTCAGCGGGGTTGTTAATGTTACTAAAAGAGCCCAAATTTCTAAAAATATTGCGAAAAACAACAATTTTCAGATTTAGAGTGAATGTTTGAGGTGTATAGAAGGCATTTATTTCATTTTTAGAAAATTTATTTTTTCTTATTTTTCCATGAAAAGTGACAATACCCCCCCCTTTGGGTTCAAGGTGAAAATCTCACTCGACACAAATCAAAAAAAAATGTTTCCATGGTGTGTATTGTTGTTCATTTTCATCAAATAAAATAAATAAAACCCAGAATATATACTGAAAGACAAGAAATGAGCATAAAAGATGCTTCAGCGAAAGTGTTAATGTTACTAAAAGAGCCAAAATTTCTAAAAATATTGCGAAAAACAACAATTTTCATTTTAAGAGTGAATGTTGGAGGTGTATAGAAGTCATTTATTTCATTTTTAGAAAATTTAATTTTTCACATTTTTCCATGAAAAGTGCCAATACCCCCCCTTCGGGTTCTAGGTGAAAATCTCACTCGACACAAATCAAACAAAAATGTTTCCATGGTGGTTATTGTTGTTCATTTTCATCAAAAAACAAGATAAAACCCAGAATAAATCCTGAAAGACAAGAAATGAGCATAAAAGATGCTTCAGCGCAAGTGTTAATGTTACTAAAAGAGCCCAAATTTCTAAAAATATTGCGAAAAACAACAATTTTCAGTTTAAGAGTGAATGTTTGAGGTGTATAGAAGGCATTTATTTCATTTTTAGAAAATTTATTTTTTCTCATTTTTCCATGAAAAGTGCCAAACCCCCCTTTGGGTTCTAGGTGAAAATCTAACTCGACACAAATCAAACAAAAATGCTTCCATGGTGTGTATTGTTGTTCATTTTCATCAAAAAAACAAAATAAAACCCAGAACAAATCCAGAAAGACAAGAAATGAGCATAAAAGATGCTTAAGCGCAAGTATTATTCTTACTATAAGAGCCCAAATTTCTAAAAATATTGCGAAAAACCACAATTTTATGTTTAAAAGTGAATGTTTTAGGTGTATAGAAGGCATTTATTTCATTTTTAGAAATTTTAATTTTTCACATTTTTCCATGAAAAGTGCCAATACCCCCCCCTTTGGGTTCTAGGTGAAAATCTCACTCGACCCAAATCAAACAAAAATGTTTCCATGGTGTGTATTGTTGTTCATTTTCATCAAATAAACAAAATAAAACCCAGAATAAATCCTGAAAGGCAAGAAATGAGCATAAAAGACGCTTAACCGCGAGTGTTATTCTTATTATAAGAGCCAAAATTTCTAAAAATATTGCGAAAAAACACAATTTTCAGTTTAAGAGTGAATGTTTGAGGTGTATCGAAGGCATTTATTTTATTTTTAGAAAAGTTAATTTTTCACATTTTTCCATGGAAAGTGCCAATACCCCCCCCTTTGGGTTCTAGGTGAAAATCTCACTCGACACAAATCAAACAAAAATGTTTCCATGGTGTGTATTGTTGTTCATTTTCATCAAATAAACAAAATAAAACCCAGAATAAATCCTGAAAGACAAGAAATGAGCATAAAAGATGCTTCAGCGGAAGTGTTAATGTTACTAAAAGAGCCAAAATTTCTAAAAATATTGCGAAAAACAACAATTTTCAGTTTAAGAGTGAATGTTTGAGGTGTATAGAAGGCATTTATTTTATTTTTAGAAAAGTTAATTTTTCACATTTTTCCATGAAAAGTGCCAATACCCCCCCCTTTGGGTTCTAGGTGAAAATCTCACTCGACACAAATCAAACAAAAATGTTTCCATGGTGTGTATTGTTGTTCATTTTCATCAAATAAACAAAATAAAACCCAGAATAAATCCTGAAAGACAAGAAATGAGCATAAAAGATGCTTCAGCGCAATTGTTAATGTTACTAAAAGAGCCAAATTTTCTAAAAATATTGCGAAAAACAACAATTTTCAGTTTAAGAGTGAATGTGTGAGGTGTATAGAAGGCATTTATATCAATTTTAGAAAATTTTATTTTTCACATTTTTCCATGAAAAGTGCCAATCCCCTTTGGGTTCTAGGTGAAAATCTCACTCGACACAAATCGAACAAAAATGTTTCCATGGTGTGTATTCTTGTTCATTTTCATCAAAAAACCAAAATAAAACGCAGAATAAATCCTGAAAGACAAGAAATCAGCATAAAAGATGCTTCAGCGCAAGTGTTAATGTTACTAAAGAGCCCAAATTTCTAAAAATATTGCGGAAAACAACAATCTCCAGTTTTAGAGTGAATGTTTGAGGTGTTTAGAAGGCATTTATTTCATTTTTAGAAAATTTAATTTTTCCCATTTTTCCATGAAAAGTGCCAATACCCCCCCTTTGGGTTCTAGATGAAAATCTCCCTCGAAACAAATCAAACAAAAATGTTTCCATGGTGTGTATTGTTGTTCATTTTCATCAACTAAACAAAATTAAACCCAGAATAAATCCTGAAAGGCAAGAAATGAGCATAAAAGACGCTTAACCGCGAGTGTTATTCTTATTATAAGAGCCAAAATTTCTAAAAATATTGCGAAAAAACACAATTTTCAGTTTAAGAGTGAATGTTTGAGGTGTATAGAAGGCATTTATTTTATTTTTAGAAAAGTTAATTTTTCACATTTTTCCATGGAAAGTGCCAATACCCCCCCCTTTGGGTTCTAGGTGAAAATCTCACCCGACACAAATCAAACAAAAATGTTTCCATGGTGTGTATTGTTGTTCATTTTCATCAAATAAACAAAATAAAACCCAGAATAAATCCTGAAAGACAAGAAATGAGCATAAAAGATGCTTCAGCGGAAGTGTTAATGTTACTAAAAGAGCCAAAATTTCTAAAAATATTGCGAAAAACAACAATTTTCAGTTTAAGAGTGAATGTTTGAGGTGTATAGAAGGCATTTATTTTATTTTTAGAAAAGTTAATTTTTCACATTTTTCCATGAAAAGTGCCAATACCCCCCCCTTTGGGTTCTAGGTGAAAATCTCACTCGACACAAATCAAACAAAAATGTTTCCATGGTGTGTATTGTTGTTCATTTTCATCAAATAAACAAAATAAAACCCAGAATAAATCCTGAAAGACAAGAAATGAGCATAAAAGATGCTTCAGCGCAATTGTTAATGTTACTAAAAGAGCCAAATTTTCTAAAAATATTGCGAAAAACAACAATTTTCAGTTTAAGAGTGAATGTGTGAGGTGTATAGAAGGCATTTATATCAATTTTAGAAAATTTAATTTTTCACATTTTTCCATGAAAAGTGCCAATCCCCTTTGGGTTCTAGGTGAAAATCTCACTCGACACAAATCGAACAAAAATGTTTCCATGGTGTGTATTCTTGTTCATTTTCATTAAAAAAACCAAAATAAAACGCAGAATAAATCCTGAAAGACTAGAAATCAGCATAAAAGATGCTTCAGCGCAAGTGTTAATGTTACTAAAGAGCCCAAATTTCTAAAAATATTGCGGAAAACAACAATCTCCAGTTTTAGAGTGAATGTTTGAGGTGTTTAGAAGGCATTTATTTCATTTTTAGAAAATTTAATTTTTCACATTTTCCATGAAAAATGCCAATACCCCCCCCTTTAGGTTCTAGGTGAAAATCTCACTCGTATCAAATCAAACAAAAATGTTTCAATAGAGTGTATTGTTGTTCATTTTCATCAAATAAACAAAAAAAACCAGAATTAATCCTGAAAGACAAGAAATGGGCATAAAAGATGCTTCAGCGCAAGTGTTAATGTTACTAAAAGAGCCGAAATTTCTAAAAATATATCGAAAAACAACAATCATCTGTTTTAGAGTGAATGTTTGAGGTGTTTAGAAGGCATTTATTTCATTTTTAGAAAATTTAATTTTTCCCATTTTTCCATGAAAAGTGCCAATACCCCCCCTTTGGGTTCTAGATGAAAATCTCCCTCGAAACAAATCAAACAAAAATGTTTCCATGGTGTGTATTGTTGTTCATTTTCATCAAATTAACAAAATAAAACCCAGAATAAATACTGAAATACAAGAAATGAGCATAAAAGATGCTTCAGCGGAAGTGTTAATGTTACTAAAAGAGCCCAAATTTCTAAAAATATTAAGAAAAACAACAATTTTCAGTTTAAGAGTGAATGTTTGAGGTGTATAGAAGGCATTTATTTCATTTTTAGAAAATGTTTTTTTCACATTTTTCCATGAATAGGGCCAATACCCCCCCTTTGGGTTCTAGGTGAAAATCTCACTCGACACAAATCAAAATAAAATGTTTCCATGGTTTGTATTGTTGTTCATTTTCATCAAATAAACAAAATAAAACCCAGAATAAATACTTAAAGACAAGAATTGAACATAAAAGATGCTTCAGCGGAAGTGTTAATGTTACTATAAGAGCCAAAATTTCTAAAAAATATTGCGAAAAACAACAATTTTCAGTTAAAGAGTGAATGTTTGAGGTGTATAGAAGGCATTTATTTCATTTTTAGAAATTTTAATTTTTCACATTTTTCCATGAAAAGTGCCAATACCCCCCCTTTGGGTTCTAGGTGAAAATCTCACTCGACCCAAATCAAACAAAAATGTTTCCATGGTGAGTATTGTTGTTCATTTTCATCAAATAAACAAAATAAAACCCAGAATAAATCCTGAAATACAAGAAATGAGCATAAAAGATGCTTCAGCGGGGTTGTTAATGTTACTAAAAGAGCCCAAATTTCTAAAAATATTGCGAAAAACAACAATCTCCAGTTTTAGAGTGAATGTTTGAGGTGTTTAGAAGGCATTTATTTCATTTTTAGAAAATTTAATTTTTTACATTTACCATGAAAAATGCCAATACCCCCCCGTTTGGGTTCTAGGTGAAAATCTCACTCGACACAAATCAAACAAAAATGTTTCCATGGTGTGTATTGTTGTTCATTTTCATCAAATAAACAAAATAAAACCCAGAATAAATCCTGAAAGACAAGAAATGAGCATAAAAGATGCTTCAGCGCAATTGGTAATGTTACTAAAAGAGCCCAAATTTCTACAAATATTGCGAAAAACAACAATATTCAGATTTAGAGTGAATGTTTGAGGTGTATAGAAGGCATTTATTTCATTTTTAGAAAATGTTTTTTTTCACATTTTTCCATGAATAGTGCCAATACCCCCCCTTTGGGTTCTAGGTGAAAATCTCACTCAACACAAATCAAACAAAAATGTTTCCAAGGTGTGTATTGTTGTTCATTTTCATCAAATAAACAAAAAAAAACCCAGAATAAATCCTGAAAGACATGAAATCAGCATAAAAGATGCTTCAGCGAAAGTGTTAATGTTACTAAAAGAACCAAAATTTCTAAAAATATTGCGAAAAACAACAATTTTCAGTTTAAGAGTGAATGTTTGAGGTGTATAGAAGGCATTTATTTCATTTTTAGAAAATGTTTTTTTTTCACATTTTTCCATGAATAGTGCCAATACCCCCCCTTTGGGTTCTAGGTGAAAATCTCACTCAACACAAATCAAACAAAAATGTTTCCAAGGTGTGTATTGTTGTTCATTTTCATCAAATAAACAAAATAAAACCCAGAATAAATCCTGAAAGACATGAAATCAGCATAAAAGATGCTTCAGCGAAAGTGTTAATGTTACTAAAAGAACCAAAATTTCTAAAAATATTGCGAAAAACAACAATTTTCAGTTTAAGAGTGAATGTTTGAGGTGTATAGAAGGCATTTATTTTATTTTTAGAAAAGTTAATTTTTCACAATTTTCCATGAAAGGTGCCAATACCCCCCCCTTTGGGTTCTAGATGAAAATCTCCCTCGAAACAAATCAAACAAAAATGTTTCCATGGTGTGTATTGTTGTTTATTTCCATCAACTAAACAAAATTAAACCCAGAATAAATCCTGAAAGGCAAGAAATGAGCATAAAAGACGCTTAACCGTGAGTGTTATTCTTATTATAAGAGCCAAAATTTCTAAAAAATATTGCGAAAAAACACAATTTTCAGTTTAAGAGTGAATGTTTGAGGTGTATAGAAGGCATTTATTTTATTTTTAGAAAAGTTAATTTTTCACATTTTTCCATGGAAAGTGCCAATACCCCCCCCTTTGGGTTCTAGGTGAAAATCTCACTCGACACAAATCAAACAAAAATGTTTCCATGGTGTGTATTGTTGTTAATTTTCATCAAATTAACAAAATAAAACCCAGAATAAATACTGAAATACAAGAAATGAGCATAAAAGATGCTTCAGCGGAAGTGTTAATGTTACTAAAAGAGCCCAAATTTCTAAAAATATTAAGAAAAACAACAATTTTCAGTTTAAGAGTGAATGTTTGAGGTGTATAGAAGGCATTTATTTCATTTTTAGAAAATTTAATTTTTCACATTTTTCCATGAAAAGTGCCAATACCCCACTTTGGGTTCTAGGTGAAAATCTCACTAGACACAAATCAAACAAAAATGTTTCCATGGTGTGTATTGTTGTTCATTTTCATCAAATAAACAAAATAAAACCCAGAATAAATCCTGAAAGACAAGAAATGAGCATAAAAGATGCTTCAGCGCAATTGTTAATGTTACTAAAGAGCCAAATTTTCTAAAAATATTGCGAAAAACAACAATTTTCAGTTTAAGAGTGAATGTGTGAGGTGTATAGAAGGCATTTATATCAATTTTAGAAAATTTAATTTTTCACATTTTTCCATGAAAAGTGCCAATCCCCTTTGGGTTCTAGGTGAAAATCTCACTCGACACAAATCGAACAAAAATGTTTCCATGGTGTGTATTCTTGTTCATTTTCATCAAAAAACCAAAATAAAACGCAGAATAAATCCTGAAAGACAAGAAATCAGCATAAAAGATGCTTCAGCGCAAGTGTTAATGTTACTAAAGAGCCCAAATTTCTAAAAATATTGCGGAAAACAACAATCTCCAGTTTTAGAGTGAATGTTTGAGGTGTTTAGAAGGCATTTATTTCATTTTTAGAAAATTTAATTTTTCACATTTTCCATGAAAAATGCCAGTACCCCCCCCCTTTAGGTTCTAGGTGAAAATCTCACTCGTATCAAATCAAACAAAAATGTTTCCATGGTGTGTATTGTTGTTCATTTTCATCAAATAAACAAAACAAAACCAAGAATAAATCCTGAATGACAAGAAATGGGCATAAAAGATGCTTCAGCGCAAGTGTTTATGTTACTAAAAGAGCCAAAATTTCGAAAACTATTGCGAAAAACAACAATTTTCAGATTTAGAATGAATGTTTGAGGTGTATAGAAGGCATTTATTTCATTTTTAGAAAATGTTTTTTTCACATTTTTCCATGAATAGGGCCAATACCCCCCCTTTGGGTTCTAGGTGAAAATCTCACTCGACACAAATCAAACAAAAATGTTTCCATGGTGCGTATTGTTCTTCATTTTCATCAACTAAACAAAATTAAACCCAGAATAAATCCTGAAAGGCAAGAAATGAGCATAAAAGATACTTAACCGAGAGTGTTATTCTTACTATAACAGCCCAAATTTCTAAAAATATTGCGAAAAACAACAATTTTCAGTTTAAGAGTGTATGTTTGAGGTGCAAAGAAGGCATTTATTTCACTTTTAGTAAATGTTATTTTTCACATTTTTACATGAAAAGTATCAATACCCCCCCTTTGGGTTCTAGGTGAAAATCTCACTCGACACAAATCAAAATAAAATGTTTCCATGGTTTGTATTGTTGTTCATTTTCATCAAATAAACAAAATAAAACCCAGAATAAATACTTAAAGACAAGAAATGAACATAAAAGATGCTTCAGCGGAAGTGTTAATGTTACTATAAGAGCCAAAATTTCTAAAAAATATTGCGAAAGACAACAATTTTCAGTTTAAGAGTGAATGTTTGAGGTGTATAGAAGGCATTTATTTCATTTTTAGAAATTTTAATTTTTCACATTTTTCCATGAAAAGTGCCAATACATCCCCCTTTGGGTTCTAGGTGAAAATCTCACTCGACACAAATCAAACAAAAATGTTTCCATGGTGTGTATTGTTGTTCATTTTCATCAAATAAACAAAATAAAACCCAGAATAAATACTGAAATACAAGAAATGAGCATAAAAGATGCTTCAGTGGTAGTGTTAATGTTACTAAAAGAGCCAAAATTTCTAAAAATATTGCGAAAAACAACAATTTTCAGTTTAAGAGTGAATGTTTGAGGTGTATAGAAGGCATTTATTTCATTTTTAGAAAAGTTAATTTTTCACATTTTTCCATGAAAAGTGCCAATACCCCCCCCTTTGGGTTCTAGGTGAAAATCTCACTCGACACAAATCAAACAAAAATGCTTCCATGGTGTGTATTGTTGTTCATTTTCATCAAATAAACAAAATAAAACCCAGAATAAATACTGAAATACAAGAAATGAGCATTAAAGATGCAGCAGCGCAAGTGGTAATGTTACTAAAAGAGCCCAAATTTCTAAAAATATTGCGAAAAACAACAATTTTCAGTTTAAGAGTGAATGTTTGAGGTGTATAGAAGGCATTTATTTTATTTTTAGAAAATTTAATTTTTCCCATTTTTCCATGAAAATTGCCAATACCCCCCCCTTTGGGTTCTAGGTGAAAATCTCACTCGACACATATCAAACAAAAATGCTTCCATGGTGTGTATTGTTGTTCATTTTCATCAAATAAACAAAATAAAACCCAGAATTAATACTGAAATACAAGAAATGAGCATTAAAGATGCTTCAGCACAAGTGGTAATGTTACTAAAGAGCCCAAATTTCTAAAAATATTGCGGAAAACAACAATCTCCAGTTTTAGAGTGAATGTTTGAGGTGTTTAGAAGGCATTTATTTCATTTTTAGAAAATTTAATTTTTCACATTTTCCATGAAAAAAGCCAATACCCCCCTACTTTGGGTTCTAGGTGAAAATCTCACTCGAAACATATCAAACAATAATGTTTCAATAGAGTGTATTGTTGTTCATTTTCATCAAATAAACAAAATAAAACCCAGAATAAATCCTGAAAGACAAGAAATGGGCATAAAAGATGCTTCAGCGCAAGTGTTAATGTTACTAAAAGAGCCGAAATTTCTAAAAATTTATCGAAAAACAACAATCATCTGTTTTAGAGTGAATGTTTGAGGTGTTTAGAAGGCATTTATTTCATTTTTAGAAAATTTAATTTTTCCCATTTTTCCATGAAAAGTGCCAATACCCCCCCTTTGGGTTCTAGATGAAAATCTCCCTCGAAACAAATCAAACAAAAATGTTTCCATGGTGTGTATTGTTGTTCATTTTCATCAACTAAACAAAATTAAACCCAGAATAAATCCTGAAAGGCAAGAAATGAGCATAAAAGATGCTTAGGCGCAAGTGTTATTCTTACTAAAGAGCCCAAAGTTCTAAAAATATTGCGAAAAACCACAATTTTCTGTTTAAGAGTGAATGTTTTAGGTGTATAGAAGGCATTTATTTCAATTTTAGAAAATTTAATTTTTCACATTTTTCCATGAAAAGTCCCTTTGGGTTCTAGGTGAAAATCTCACTCGACACAAATCAAACAAAAATGTTTCCATGGTGTGTATTGTTGTTCATTTTCATCAAATAAACAAAATTAAACCCAGAATAAATCCTGAAAGACAAGAAATCAGCATTAAAGATGCTTCAGCGCAAGTGTTAATGTTATTAAAGAGCCCAAATTTCTAAAAATATTGCGGAAAACAACAATCTCCAGTTTTAGAGTGAATGTTTGAGGTGTTTAGAAGGCATTTATTTCATTTTTGGAAAATTTAATTTTTTACATTTACCATGAAATATGCCAATACCCCCCCTTTGAATTCTAGGTGAAAATCTCACTCGAAACAAATCAAACAAAAATGTTTCTATGGTGTGTATTATTGTTCATTTTCATCAAATAAACAAAAAAAAACCCAGAATTAATCCTGAAAGACAAGAAATGGGCATAAAAGGTGCTTCAGCGCAAGTGTTAATGTTACTAAAAGAGCCGAAATTATTAAAAATATTGCGAAAAACAACAATCATCTGTTTTAGAGTCAATGTTTGAGGTGTTTAGAAGGCAAATATTTCATTTTTAGAAAATTTAATTTTTCACATTCGTCCATGAAAAGTGCCAATACCCCCCTTTGGGGTCTAGGTTAAAATCTCCCTCGACACAAATCAAACAAAAATGCTTCCTTGGTGTGTATTGTTGTTCATTTTCATCAAATAAACAAAATAAAACCCAGAATAAATACTGAAATACAAGAAATGAGCATAAAAGATGCTTCAGCGGGGTATTAATGTTACTAAAAGAGCCCAAATTTCTAAAAATATTGCGAAAAACAACAATCTCCAGTTTTAGAGTGAATGATTGAGGTGTATAGAAGGCATTTATTTCATTTTTAGAAAATTAATTTTTTCTCATTTTTCCATGAAAAGTGCCAATACCCCCCCTTTGGGTTCTAGGTGAAAATCTCACTCGACACAAATCAAACAAAAATGCTTCCTTGGTGTGTATTGTTGTTCATTTTCATCAAATAAACAAAATAAAACCCAGAATAAATACTGAAATACAAGAAATGAGCATAAAAGATACTTAACCGAGAGTGTTATTCTTACTATAACAGCCCAAATTTCTAAAAATATTGCGAAAAACAACAATTTTCAGTTTAAGAGTGTATGTTTGAGGTGCAAAGAAGGCATTTATTTCACTTTTAGTAAATGTTATTTTTCACATTTTTACATGAAAAGTACCAATACCCCCCCCTTTGGGTTCTAGGTGAAAATCTCACTCGACACAAATCAAAATAAAATGTTTCCATGGTTTGTATTGTTGTTCATTTTCATCAAATAAACAAAATAAAACCCAGAATAAATACTTAAAGACAAGAAATGAACATAAAAGATGCTTCAGCGGAAGTGTTAATGTTACTATAAGAGCCAAAATTTCTAAAACATATTGCGAAAGACAACAATTTTCAGTTTAAGAGTGAATGTTTGAGGTGTATAGAAGGCATTTATTTCATTTTTAGAAATTTTAATTTTTCACATTTTTCCATGAAAAGTGCCAATACATCCCCCTTTGGGTTCTAGGTGAAAATCTCACTCGACACAAATCAAACAAAAATGTTTCCATGGTGTGTATTGTTGTTCATTTTCATCAAATAAACAAAATAAAACCCAGAATAAATACTGAAATACAAGAAATGAGCATAAAAGATGCTTCAGTGGAAGTGTTAATGTTACTAAAAGAGCCAAAATTTCTAAAAATATTGCGAAAAACAACAATTTTCAGTTTAAGAGTGAATGTTTGAGGTGTATAGAAGGCATTTATTTCATTTTTAGAAAAGTTAATTTTTCACATTTTTCAATGAAAAGTGCCAATACCCCCCCCTTTGGGTTCTAGGTGAAAATCTCACTCGACACAAATCAAACAAAAATGTTTCTATAGTGTGTATTGTTGTTCATTTTCATCAAATAAACAAAATAAAACCCAGAATAAATACTGAAATACAAGAAATGAGCATAAAAGATGCTTCAGTGGAAGTGTTAATGTTACTAAAAGAGCCAAAATTTCTAAAAATATTGCGAAAAACAACAATCTTCTGTTTAAGAGTGAATGTTTGAGGTGTATAGAAGGCATTTATTTTATTTTTAGAAAATTTAATTTTTCCCATTTTTCCATGAAAAGTGCCAATACCCCCCCCTTTGGGTTCTAGGTGAAAATCTCACTCGACACAAATCAAACAAAAATGTTTCCATGGTGCGTATTGTTGTTCATTTTCATCAACTAAACAAAATTAAACCCAGAATAAATCCTGAAAGGCAAGAAATGAGCATAAAAGATACTTAACCGAGAGTGTTATTCTTACTATAACAGCCCAAATTTCTAAAAATATTGCGAAAAACAACAATTTTCAGTTTAAGAGTGTATGTTTGAGGTGCAAAGAAGGCATTTATTTCACTTTTAGTAAATGTTATTTTTCACATTTTTACATGAAAAGTGCCAATACCCCCCCTTTGTGTTCTAGGTGAAAATCTCACTCGAAACAAATCAAACAAAAATGTTTCCATGGTGTGTATTGTTGTTCATTTTCATCAAATAAACAAAAAAAAAACCCAGAATAAATACTGAAATACAAGAAATGAGCATAAAAGATGCTTCAGCGAAAGTGTTAATGTTACTAAAAGAGCCAAAATTTCTAAAAATATTGCGAAAAACAACAATTTTCAGTTTAAGAGTGAATGTTTGAGGTGTATAGAAGGCATTTATTTCATTTTTAGAAATTTTAATTTTTCACATTTTTCCATGAAAAGTGCCAATACCCCCCCCTTTGGGTTCTAGGTGAAAATCTCACTCGACACAAATCAAACAAAAATGTTTCCATGGTGTGTATTGTTGTTCATTTTCATCAAATAAACAAAATAAAACCCAGAATAAATACTGAAATACAAGAAATGAGCATAAAAGATGCTTCAGTGGAAGTGTTAATGTTACTAAAAGAGCCAAAATTTCTAAAAATATTGCGAAAAACAACAATTTTCAGTTTAAGAGTGAATGTTTGAGGTGTATAGAAGGCATTTATTTCATTTTTAGAAAAGTTAATATTTCACATTTTTCCATGAAAAGTGCCAATACCCCCCCCTTTGGGTTCTAGGTGAAAATCTCACTCGACACAAATCAAACAAAAATGCTTCCATGGTGTGTATTGTTGTTCATTTTCATCAAATAAACAAAATAAAACCCAGAATAAATACTGAAATACAAGAAATGAGCATTAAAGATGCAGCAGCGCAAGTGGTAATGTTACTAAAAGAGCCCAAATTTCTAAAAATATTGCGAAAAACAACAATTTTCAGTTTAAGAGTGAATGTTTGAGGTGTATAGAAGGCATTTATTTTATTTTTAGAAAATTTAATTTTTCCCATTTTTTCATGAAAATTGCCAATACCCCCCCCTTTGGGTTCTAAGTGAAAATCTCACTCGACACATATCAAACAAAAATGCTTCCATGGTGTATATTGTTGTTCATTTTCATCAAATAAACAAAATAAAAACCAGAATAAATACTGAAATACAAGAAATGAGCATTAAAGATGCTTCAGCACAAGTGGTAATGTTACTAAAGAGCCCAAATTTCTAAAAATATTGCGGAAAACAACAATCTCCAGTTTTAGAGTGAATGTTTGAGGTGTTTAGAAGGCATTTATTTCATTTTTAGAAAATTTAATTTTTCACATTTTCCATGAAAAAAGCCAATACCCCCCTACTTTGGGTTCTAGGTGAAAATCTCACTCGAAACATATCAAACAAAAATGTTTCAATAGAGTGTATTGTTGTTCATTTTCATCAAATAAACAAAAAAAACCCAGAATTAATCCTGAAAGACAAGAAATGGGCATAAAAGATGCTTCAGCGCAAGTGTTAATGTTACTAAAAGAGCCGAAATTTCTAAAAATTTATCGAAAAACAACAATCATCTGTTTTAGAGTGAATGTTTGAGGTGTTTAGAAGGCATTTATTTCATTTTTAGAAAATTTAATTTTTCCCATTTTTCCATGAAAAGTGCCAATACCCCCCCTTTGGGTTCTAGATGAAAATCTCCCTCGAAACAAATCAAACAAAAATGTTTCCATGGTGTGTATTGTTGTTCATTTTCATCAAATAAACAAAATAAAACCCAGAATAAATACTTAAAGACAAGAAATGAACATAAAAGATGCTTCAGCGGAAGTGTTAATGTTACTATAAGAGCCAAAATTTCTAAAAAATATTGCGAAAGACAACAATTTTCAGTTTAAGAGTGAATGTTTGAGGTGTATAGAAGGCATTTATTTCATTTTTAGAAATTTTAATTTTTCACATTTTTCCATGAAAAGTGCCAATACCCCCCCCTTTGGGTTCTAGGTGAAAATCTCACTCGACACAAATCAAACAAAAATGTTTCCATGGTGTGTATTGTTGTTCATTTTCATCAAATAAACAAAATAAAACCCAGAATAAATACTGAAATACAAGAAATGAGCATAAAAGATGCTTCAGTGGAAGTGTTAATGTTACTAAAAGAGCCAAAATTTCTAAAAATATTGCGAAAAACAACAATTTTCAGTTTAAGAGTGAATGTTTGAGGTGTATAGAAGGCATTTATTTCATTTTTAGAAAAGTTAATATTTCACATTTTTCCATGAAAATTAAGAACCTTTGGGTTCTAGGTGAAAATCTCACTCGACACAAATCAAACAAAAATGCTTCCATGGTGTGTATTGTTGTTCATTTTCATCAAATAAACAAAATAAAACCCAGAATAAATACTGAAATACAAGAAATGAGCATTAAAGATGCAGCAGCGCAAGTGGTAATGTTACTAAAAGAGCCCAAATTTCTAAAAATATTGCGAAAAACAACAATTTTCAGTTTAAGAGTGAATGTTTGAGGTGTATAGAAGGCATTTATTTTATTTTTAGAAAATTTAATTTTTCCCATTTTTCCATGAAAATTGCCAATACCCCCCCCTTTGGGTTCTAGGTGAAAATCTCACTCGACACATATCAAACAAAAATGCTTCCATGGTGTATATTGTTGTTCATTTTCATCAAATAAACAAAATAAAAACCAGAATAAATAGTGAAATACAAGAAATGAGCATTAAAGATGCTTCAGCACAAGTGGTAATGTTACTAAAGAGCCCAAATTTCTATAAATATTGCGGAAAACAACAATCTCCAGTTTTAGAGTGAATGTTTGAGGTGTTTAGAAGGCATTTATTTCATTTTTAGAAAATTTAATTTTTCACATTTTCCATGAAAAAAGCCAATACCCCCCTACTTTGGGTTCTAGGTGAAAATCTCACTCGAAACATATCAAACAAAAATGTTTCAATAGAGTGTATTGTTGTTCATTTTCATCAAATAAACAAAAAAAACCCAGAATTAATCCTGAAAGACAAGAAATGGGCATAAAAGATGCTTCAGCGCAAGTGTTAATGTTACTAAAAGAGCCGAAATTTCTAAAAATTTATCGAAAAACAACAATCATCTGTTTTAGAGTGAATGTTTGAGGTGTTTAGAAGGCATTTATTTCATTTTTAGAAAATTTAATTTTTCCCATTTTTCCATGAAAAGTGCCAATACCCCCCCTTTGGGTTCTAGATGAAAATCTCCCTCGAAACAAATCAAACAAAAATGTTTCCATGGTGTGTATTGTTGTTCATTTTCATCAACTAAACAAAATTAAACCCAGAATAAATCCTGAAAGGCAAGAAATGAGCATAAAAGACGCCTAACCGCGAGTGTTATTCTTATTATAAGAGCCAAAATTGCTAAAAAATATTGCGAAAAACAACAATTTTCAATTTAAGAGTGAATGTTTGAGGTGTATAGAAGGCATTTATTTCATTTTTAGAAATTTTAATTTTTCACATTTTTCCATGAAAAGTGCCAATACCCCCCCCCTTTGGGTTCTAGGTGAAAATCTCACTCGACACAAATCAAACAAAAATGTTTCCATCGTGTGTATTGTTGTTCATTTTCATCAAAAAACAAAATAAAACGCAGAATAAATCCTGAAAGACAAGAAATCAGCATAAAAGATGCTTCAGCGCAAGTGTTAATGTTACTAAAGAGCCCAAATTTCTAAAAATATTGCGAAAAACAACAATTTTCAGTTTAAGATGAATGTGTGAGGTGTATAGAAGGCATTTATATAAATTTTAGAATATTTAATTTTTCACATTTTTCCATGAAAAGTGCCAATACCCTTTGGGTTCTAGGTGAAAATCTCACTCGACACAAATCGAACAAAAATTTTTCCATGGTGTGTATTCTTGTTCATTTTCATCAAAAAACAAAATAAAACGCAGAATAAATCCTGAAAGACAAGAAATCAGCATAAAAGATGCTTCAGCGCAAGTGTTAATGTTACTAAAGAGCCCAAATTTCTAAAAATATTGCGGAAAACAACAATCTCCAGTTTTAGAAGGAATGTTTGAGGTGTTTAGAAGGCATTTATTTCATTTTTAGAAAATTTAATTTTTCACATTTTCCATGAAAAATTTCAATACCCCCCTACTTTGGGTTCTAGGTGAAAATCTCACTCGAAACATATCAAACAAAAATGTTTCAATAGAGTGATTTGTTGTTCATTTTCATCAAATAAAAAAAAAACCCAGAATTAATCCTGAAAGACAAGAAATGGGCATAAAAGACGCTTAACCGCGAGTGTTATTCTTATTATAAGAGCCAAAATTTCTAAAAAATATTGCGAAAAACAACAATTTTCAGTTTAAGAGTGAATGTTTGAGGTGTATAGAAGGCATTTATTTCATTTTTAGAAATTTTAATTTTTCACATTTTTCCATGGAAAGTGCCATAACCCCCCCCTTTGGGTTCTAGGTGAAAATCTCACTCGTCACAAATCAAACAAAAATGTTTCCATGGTGTGTATTGTTGTTCATTTTCATCAAATAAACAAAATAAAACCCAGAATAAATACTGAAATACAAGAAATGAGCATAAAAGATCCTTCAGCGGAAGTGTTAATGTTACTAAAAGAGCCCAAATTTCTAAAAATATTGCGAAAAACAACAATTTTCAGTTTAAGAGTGAAGGTTTGAGGTGTATAGAAGGCATTTATTTCATTTTTAGAAAATTTAATTTTTCACATTTTCCATGAAAAGTGCCAATCCCCCCCTTTGGGTTCTAGGTGAAAATCTCACTCGACACAAATCAAACAAAAATGTTTCCATGGTGTGTATTGTTGTTCATTTTCATCAAATAAACAAAATAAAACCCAGAATAAATCCTGAAAGACAAGAAATCAGCATAAAAGATGCTTCAGCGCAAGTGTTAATGTTATTAAAGAGCCCAAATTTCTAAAAATATTGCGGAAAACAACAATCTCCAGTTTTAGAGTGAATGTTTGAGGTGTTTAGAAGGCATTTATTTCATTTTTAGAAAATTTAATTTTTTACATTTACCATGAAAAATGCCAATACCCCCCCTTTGGGTTCTAGGTGAAAATCTCACTCGAAACAAATCAAACAAAAATGTTTCTATGGTGTGTATTATTGTTCATTTTCATCAAATGAACAAAAAAAACCCAGAATTAATCCTGAAAGACAAGAAATCAGTATAAAAGATGCTTCAGCGTAAGTGTTAATGTTACTAAAAGAGCCGAAATTTCTAAAAATATTGCGAAAAACAACAATCTTCTGTTTTAGAGTGAATGTTTGAGGTGTTTAGAAGGCAAATATTTCATTTTTAGAAAATTTAATTTTTCACATTCGTCCATGAACAGTGACGATAACCCCCCCTTTGGGGTCTAGGTGAAAATCTCACTCGACACAAATCAAACAAAAATGCTTCCATGGTGTGTATTCTTGTTCATTTTCATCAAATAAACAAAATAAAACCCAGAATAAATACTGAAATACAAGAAATGAGCATAAAAGATGCTTCAGCGGAAGTGTTAATGTTACTAAAAGAGCCCAAATTTCTAAAAATATTGCGAAAAACAACAAATTTCAGTTTAAGAGTGAATGATTGAGGTGCATAGAAGGCATTTATTTCAATTTTAGAAAATTTAATTTTTCACATTTTTCCATGAAAAGAGCCAACCCCCCCCCCTTTGGGTTCTAGGTGAAAATCTCACTCCACACAAATCAAACAAAAATGTTTCCATGGTGTGTATTGTTGTTCATTTTCATCAAATAAACAAAATAAAACCCAGAGTAAATCCTGAAAGACAAGAAATGAGCATAAAAGATGCTTCAGCGCAAGTGTTAATGTTACTAAAAGAGCCCAAATTTCTAAAAATATTGCGAAAAACAACAATTTTCATTTTAAGAGTGAATGTTTGAGGAGTATAGAAGGCATTTATTTCATTTTTAGAAAAGTTAATTTTTCACATTTTTCCATGAAAAGTTCCAATACACCCCCCTTTGGGTTCTAGGTGAAAATCTCACTCGACACAAATCAAACAAAAATGTTTCCATGGTGTTAATTGTTTTTCATTTTCATCAAATAAACAAAATAAAACCCAGAATAAATCCTGAAAGACAAGAAATGAGCATAAAAGATGCTTCAGCGCAATTGTTAATGTTACTAAAAGAGCCAAATTTTCTAAAAATATTGCGAAAAACAACAATTTTCAGTTTAAGAGTGAATGTTTGAGGTGCATAGAAGGCATTTATTTCAATTTTAGAAAATTTAATTTTTCACATTTTTCCATGAAAAGTGCCAATACCCCCCCGTTTGGGTTCTAGGTGAAAATCTCACTCGACACAAATCAAACAAAAATGTTTCCATGGTGTGTATTGTTGTTCATTTTCATCAAATAAACAAAATAAAACCCAGAGTAAATCCTGAAAGACAAGAAATGAGCATAAAAGATGCTTCAGCGCAAGTGTTAATGTTACTAAAAGAGCCCAAATTTCTAAAAATATTGCGAAAAACAACAATTTTCATTTTAAGAGTGAATGTTTGAGGAGTATAGAAGGCATTTATTTCATTTTTAGAAAAGTTAATTTTTCACATTTTTCCATGAAAAGTGCCAATACACCCCCCTTTGGGTTCTAGGTGAAAATCTCACTCGACACAAATCAAACAAAAATGTTTCCATGGTGTGAATTGTTTTTCATTTTCATCAAATAAACAAAATAAAACCCAGAATAAATCCTGAAAGACAAGAAATGAGCATAAAAGATGCTTCAGCGCAATTGTTAATGTTACTAAAAGAGCCAAATTTTCTAAAAATATTGCGAAAAACAACAATTTTCAGTTTAAGAGTGAAGGTTTGAGGTGTATAGAAGGCATTTATTTCATTTTTAGAAAATTTATTTTTTTACATATTTCCATGAAAAGTGCCAATACCCCCCCTTTGGGTTCTAGGTGAAAATCTCACTCGACACAAATCAAACAAAAATGTTTCCATGGTGTGTATTGTTGTTCATTTTCATCAACTAAACAAAATTAAACCCAGAATAAATCCTGAAAGGCATGAAATGAGCATAAAAGACGCTTAACCGCGAGTGTTATTCTTATTATAAGAGCCAAAATTTCTAAAAAATTCTGCAAAAAACAACAATTTTCAGTTTAAGAGTGAATGTTTGAGGTGCATAGAAGGCATTTATTTCAATTTTAGAAAATTTAATTTTTCACATTTTTCCATGAAAAGTGCCAATACCCCCCCGTTTGGGTTCTAGGTGAAAATCTCACGTGACACAAATCAAACAAAAATGTTTCCATGGTGTGTATTGTTGTTCATTTTCATCAAATAAACAAAATAAAACCCAGAGTAAATCCTGAAAGACAAGAAATGAGCATAAAAGATGCTTCAGCAAAAGTGTTAATGTTACTAAAAGAGCCCAAATTTCTAAAAATATTACGAAAAACAACAATTTTCATTTTAAGAGTGAATGTTTGAGGAGTATAGAAGGCATTTATTTCATTTTTAGAAAAGTTAATTTTTCACATTTTTCCATGAAAAGTGCCAATACACCCCCCTTTGGGTTCTAGGTGAAAATCTCACTCGACACAAATCAAACAAAAATGTTTCCATGGTGTGAATTGTTTTTCATTTTCATCAAATAAACAAAATAAAACCCAGAATAAATCCTGAAAGACAAGAAATGAGCATAAAAGATGCTTCAGCGCAATTGTTAATGTTACTAAAAGAGCCAAATTTTCTAAAAATATTGCGAAAAACAACAATTTTCAGTTAAAGAGTGAATGTTTGAGGAGTATAGAAGGCATTTATTTCATTTTTAGAAAAGTTAATTTTTCACATTTTTCCATGAAAAGTTCCAATACACCCCCCTTTGGGTTCTAGGTGAAAATCTCACTCGACACAAATCAAACAAAAATGTTTCCATGGTGTGAATTGTTTTTCATTTTCATCAAATAAACAAAATAAAACCCAGAATAAATCCTGAAAGACAAGAAATGAGCATAAAAGATGCTTCAGCGCAATTGTTAATGTTACTAAAAGAGCCAAATTTTCTAAAAATATTGCGAAAAACAACAATTTTCAGTTTAAGAGTGAAGGTTTGAGGTGTATAGAAGGCATTTATTTCATTTTTAGAAAATTTATTTTTTCACATATTTCCATGAAAAGTGCCAATACCCCCCCTTTGGGTTCTAGGTGAAAATCTCACTCGACACAAATCAAACAAAAATGTTTCCATGGTGTGTATTGTTGTTCATTTTCATCAAATAAACAAAATAAAACCCAGAATAAATACTGAAATACAAGAAATGAGCATAAAAGATCCTTCAGCGGAAGTGTTTATGTTACTAAAAGAGCCCAAATTTCTAAAAATATTGCGAAAAACAACAATTTTCAGTTTAAGAGTGAAGGTTTGAGGTGTATAGAAGGCATTTATTTCATTTTTAGAAAATTTAATTTTTCACATTTTTCCATGAAAAGAGCCAACCCCCCCCCCCCTTTGGGTTCTAGGTGAAAATCTCACTCCACACAAATCAAACAAAAATGTTTCCATGGTGTGTATTGTTGTTCATTTTCATCAAATAAACAAAATAAAACCCAGAGTAAATCCTGAAAGACAAGAAATGAGCATAAAAGATGCTTCAGCGCAAGTGTTAATGTTACTAAAAGAGCCCAAATTTCTAAAAATATTGCGAAAAACAACAATTTTCATTTTAAGAGTGAATGTTTGAGGAGTATAGAAGGCATTTATTTCATTTTTAGAAAAGTTAATTTTTCACATTTTTCCATGAAAAGTTCCAATACACCCCCCTTTGGGTTCTAGGTGAAAATCTCACTCGACACAAATCAAACAAAAATGTTTCCATGGTGTTAATTGTTTTTCATTTTCATCAAATAAACAAAATAAAACCCAGAATAAATCCTGAAAGACAAGAAATGAGCATAAAAGATGCTTCAGCGCAATTGTTAATGTTACTAAAAGAGCCAAATTTTCTAAAAATATTGCGAAAAACAACAATTTTCAGTTTAAGAGTGAATGTTTGAGGTGCATAGAAGGCATTTATTTCAATTTTAGAAAATTTAATTTTTCACATTTTTCCATGAAAAGTGCCAATACCCCCCCGTTTGGGTTCCAGGTGAAAATCTCACTCGACACAAATCAAACAAAAATGTTTCCATGGTGTGTATTGTTGTTCATTTTCATCAAATAAACAAAATAAAACCCAGAGTAAATCCTGAAAGACAAGAAATGAGCATAAAAGATGCTTCAGCGCAAGTGTTAATGTTACTAAAAGAGCCCAAATTTCTAAAAATATTGCGAAAAACAACAATTTTCATTTTAAGAGTGAATGTTTGAGGAGTATAGAAGGCATTTATTTCATTTTTAGAAAAGTTAATTTTTCACATTTTTCCATGAAAAGTGCCAATACACCCCCCTTTGGGTTCTAGGTGAAAATCTCACTCGACACAAATCAAACAAAAATGTTTCCATGGTGTGAATTGTTTTTCATTTTCATCAAATAAACAAAATAAAACCCAGAATAAATCCTGAAAGACAAGAAATGAGCATAAAAGATGCTTCAGCGCAATTGTTAATGTTACTAAAAGAGCCAAATTTTCTAAAAATATTGCGAAAAACAACAATTTTCAGTTTAAGAGTGAAGGTTTGAGGTGTATAGAAGGCATTTATTTCATTTTTAGAAAATTTATTTTTTCACATATTTCCATGAAAAGTGCCAATACCCCCCCTTTGGGTTCTAGGTGAAAATCTCACTCGACACAAATCAAACAAAAATGTTTCCATGGTGTGTATTGTTGTTCATTTTCATCAACTAAACAAAATTAAACCCAGAATAAATCCTGAAAGGCAAGAAATGAGCATAAAAGACGCTTAACCGCGAGTGTTATTCTTATTATAAGAGCCAAAATTTCTAAAAAATTCTGCAAAAAACAACAATTTTCAGTTTAAGAGTGAATGTTTGAGGTGTATAGAAGGCATTTATTTCATTTTTAGAAATTTTAATTTTTCACATTTTTCCATGAAAAGTTCCAATACCCCCCCCTTTGGAATCTAGGTTAAAATCTCACTCGTCACAAATCAAACAAAAATGTTTCCATGGTGTGTATTGTTGTTCATTTTCATCAAATAAACAAAATAAAACCCAGAATAAATACTGAAATACAAGAAATGAGCATAAAAGATGCTTCAGCGGGGTTGTTAATGTTACTTAAAGAGCCCAAATTTCTAAAAATATTGCGAAAAACAACAATTTTCAGTTTAAGAGTGAATGTTTGAGATGTAAAGAAGGCATTTATTTCATATTTAGAAAATATAATTTTTCACATTTTTCCATGAAAAGTGCCAATACCCCCCCCCCCCTTTGGGTTCTAGGTGAAAATCTCACTCGACACATATCAAACAAAAATGTTTCCATGGTGTGTATTGTTGTTCATTTTCATCAAATAAACAAAATAAAACCCAGAATAAATCCTGAAAGACAAGAAATGAGCATTAAAGATGCTTCAGCGCAAGTTTTAATGTTATTTAAAGAGCCCAAATTTCTAAAAATATTGCGAAAAACAACAATTTTCAGTTTAAGAGTGAATGTTTGAGATGTATAGAAGGCATTTATTTCATTTTTAGAAAATATAATTTTTCCCAATTTTCCATGAAAAGTGCCAATACGCCCTTTGGGTTCTAGGTGAAAATCTCACTCGAAACAAATCAAACAAAAATGTTTCTATGGTGTGTATTATTGTTCATTTTCATCAAATGAACAAAAAAAACCCAGAATTAATCCTGAAAGACAAGAAATCAGTATAAAAGATGCTTCAGCGTAAGTGTTAATGTTACTAAAAGAGCCGAAATTTCTAAAAATATTGCGAAAAACAACAATCTTCTGTTTTAAGAGTGAATGCTTGAGGTGTTTAGAAGGCAAATATTTCATTTTTAAAAAATTTAATTTTTAACATTTACCATGAAAAATGCCAATACCCCCCCTTTGGGTTCAAGGTGAAAATCTCACTCGACACAAATCAAACAAAAAGTTTCCATGGTGTGTATTGTTGTTCATTTTCATCAAATAAACAAAATAAAACCCAGAGTAAATCCTGAAAGACAAGAAATGAGCATAAAAGATGCTTCAGCGCAAGTGTTAATGTTACTAAAAGAGCCCAAATTTCTAAAAATATTGCGAAAAACAACAATTTTCATTTTAAGAGTGAATGTTTGAGGAGTATAGAAGGCATTTATTTCATTTTTAGAAAAGTTAATTTTTCACATTTTTCCATGAAAAGTTCCAATACACCCCCCTTTGGGTTCTAGGTGAAAATCTCACTCGACACAAATCAAACAAAAATGTTTCCATGGTGTGAATTGTTTTTCATTTTCATCAAATAAACAAAATAAAACCCAGAATAAATCCTGAAAGACAAGAAATGAGCATAAAAGATGCTTCAGCGCAATTGTTAATGTTACTAAAAGAGCCAAATTTTCTAAAAATATTGCGAAAAACAACAATTTTCAGTTTAAGAGTGAATGTTTGAGGTGCATAGAAGGCATTTATTTCAATTTTAGAAAATTTAATTTTTCACATTTTTCCATGAAAAGTGCCAATACCCCCCCGTTTGGGTTCTAGGTGAAAATCTCACTCGACACAAATCAAACAAAAATGTTTCCATGGTGTGTATTGTTGTTCATTTTCATCAAATAAACAAAATAAAACCCAGAGTAAATCCTGAAAGACAAGAAATGAGCATAAAAGATGCTTCAGCGGGGTTGTTAATGTTATTTAAAGAGCCCAAATTTCTAAAAATATTGCGAAAAACAACAATTTTCAGTTTAAGAGTGAATGTTTGAGATGTATAGAAGGCATTTATTTCATTTTTAGAAAATATAATTTTTCCCAATTTTCCATGAGAAGTGCCAATACGCCCTTTGGGTTCTAGGTGAAAATCTCACTCGAAACAAATCAAACAAAAATGTTTCTATGGTGTGTATTATTGTTCATTTTCATCAAATGAACAAAAAAAACCCAGAATTAATCCTGAAAGACAAAAAATCAGTATAAAAGATGCTTCAGCGTAAGTGTTAATGTTACTAAAAGAGCCGAAATTTCTAAAAATATTGCGAAAAACAACAATCTTCTGTTTTAGAGTGAATGTTTGAGGTGTTTAGAAGGCAAATATTTCATTTTTAGAAAATTTAATTTTTCACATTTACCATGAAAAATGCCAATACCCCCCCGTTTGGGTTCTAGGTGAAAATCTCACTCGACACAAATCAAACAAAAATGTTTCCATGGTGTGTATTGTTGTTCATTTTCATCAAATAAACAAAATAAAACCCAGAATAAATACTGAAATACAAGAAATGAGCATAAAAGATGCTTCAGCGCAGGTGTTAATGTTACTTAAAGAGCCCAAATTTCTAAAAAATATTGCGAAAAACAACAATTTTCAGTTTAAGAGTGAATGTTTGAGATGTAAAGAAGGCATTTATTTCATATTTAGAAAATATAATTTTTCACATTTTTCCATGAAAAGTGCCAATACCCCCCCCCCCTTTGGGTTCTAGGTGAAAATCTCACTCGACACATATCAAACAAAAATGTTTCCATGGTGTGTATCGTTGTTCATTTTCATCAAATAAACAAAATAAAACCCAGAGTAAATCCTGAAAGACAAGAAATGAGCATAAAAGATGCTTCAGCGCAAGTGTTAATGTTACTAAAAGAGCCCAAATTTCTAAAAATATTACGAAAAACAACAATTTTCATTTTAAGAGTGAATGTTTGAGGAGTATAGAAGGCATTTATTTCATTTTTAGAAAAGTTAATTTTTCACATTTTTCCATGAAAAGTGCCAATACACCCCCCTTTGGGTTCTAGGTGAAAATCTCACTCGACACAAATCAAACAAAAATGTTTCCATCGTGTGAATTGTTTTTCATTTTCATCAAATAAACAAAATAAAACCCAGAATAAATCCTGAAAGACAAGAAATGAGCATAAAAGATGCTTCAGCGCAATTGTTAATGTTACTAAAAGAGCCAAATTTTCTAAAAATATTGCGAAAAACAACAATTTTCAGTTTAAGAGTGAATGTTTGAGGTGCATAGAAGGCATTTATTTCAATT
Source organism: Hetaerina americana (assembly GCF_022747635.1). NCBI lineage: Eukaryota > Metazoa > Arthropoda > Insecta > Odonata > Calopterygidae > Hetaerina > Hetaerina americana. The sequence goes on along the minus strand of NW_027286997.1, from coordinate 17,852 downwards.
TTAGAAAATTTAATTTTTCACATTTTTCCATGAAAAGTGCCAATACCCCCCCGTTTGGGTTCTAGGTGAAAATCTCACGTGACACAAATCAAACAAAAATGTTTCCATGGTGTGTATTGTTGTTCATTTTCATCAAATAAACAAAATAAAACCCAGAGTAAATCCTGAAAGACAAGAAATGAGCATAAAAGATGCTTCAGCGCAAGTGTTAATGTTACTAAAAGAGCCCAAATTTCTAAAAATATTACGAAAAACAACAATTTTCATTTTAAGAGTGAATGTTTGAGGAGTATAGAAGGCATTTATTTCATTTTTAGAAAAGTTAATTTTTCACATTTTTCCATGAAAAGTGCCAATACACCCCCCTTTGGGTTCTAGGTGAAAATCTCACTCGACACAAATCAAACAAAAATGTTTCCATGGTGTGAATTGTTTTTCATTTTCATCAAATAAACAAAATAAAACCCAGAATAAATCCTGAAAGACAAGAAATGAGCATAAAAGATGCTTCAGCGCAATTGTTAATGTTACTAAAAGAGCCAAATTTTCTAAAAATATTGCGAAAAACAACAATTTTCAGTTAAAGAGTGAAGGTTTGAGGTGTATAGAAGGCATTTATTTCATTTTTAGAAAATTTAATTTTTCACATTTTTCCATGAAAAGAGCCAACCCCCCCCCTTTGGGTTCTAGGTGAAAATCTCACTCCACACAAATCAAACAAAAATGTTTCCATGGTGTGTATTGTTGTTCATTTTCATCAAATAAACAAAATAAAACCCAGAATAAATACTGAAATACAAGAAATGAGCATAAAAGATGCTTCAGCGCAGGTGTTAATGTTACTTAAAGAGCCCAAATTTCTAAAAAATATTGCGAAAAACAACAATTTTCAGTTTAAGAGTGAATGTTTGAGATGTAAAGAAGGCATTTATTTCATTTTTAGAAAATATAATTTTTCACATTTTTCCATGAAAAGTGCCAATACCCCCCCCCCTTTGGGTTCTAGGTGAAAATCTCACTCGACACATATCAAACAAAAATGTTTCCATGGTGTGTATCGTTGTTCATTTTCATCAAATAAACAAAATAAAACCCAGAGTAAATCCTGAAAGACAAGAAATGAGCATAAAAGATGCTTCAGCGGGGTTGTTAATGTTATTTAAAGAGCCCAAATTTCTAAAAATATTGCGAAAAACAACAATTTTCAGTTTAAGAGTGAATGTTTGAGATGTATAGAAGGCATTTATTTCATTTTTAGAAAATATAATTTTTCCCAATTTTCCATGAAAAGTGCCAATACGCCCTTTGGGTTCTAGGTGAAAATCTCACTCGAAACATATCAAACAAAAATGTTTCTATGGTGTGTATTATTGTTCATTTTCATCAAATGAACAAAAAAAACCCAGAATTAATCCTGAAAGACAAGAAATCAGTATAAAAGATGCTTCAGCGTAAGTGTTAATGTTACTAAAAGAGCCGAAATTTCTAAAAATATTGCGAAAAACAACAATCTTCTGTTTTAGAGTGAATGTTTGAGGTGTTTAGAAGGCAAATATTTCATTTTTAGAAAATTTAATTTTTCACATTTACCATGAAAAATGCCAATACCCCCCCTTTGGGTTCAAGGTGAAAATCTCACTCGACACAAATCAAACAAAAATGTTTCCATGGTGTGTATTGTTGTTCATTTTCATCAAATAAACAAAATAAAACCCAGAGTAAATCCTGAAAGACAAGAAATGAGCATAAAAGATGCTTCAGCGCAAGTGTTAATGTTGCTAAAAGAGCCCAAATTTCTAAAAATATTGCGAAAAACAACAATTTTCATTTTAAGAGTGAATGTTTGAGGAGTATAGAAGGCATTTATTTCATTTTTAGAAAAGTTAATTTTTCACATTTTTCCATGAAAAGTTCCAATACACCCCCCTTTGGGTTCTAGGTGAAAATCTCACTCGACACAAATCAAACAAAAATGTTTCCATGGTGTGAATTGTTTTTCATTTTCATCAAATAAACAAAATAAAACCCAGAATAAATCCTGAAAGACAAGAAATGAGCATAAAAGATGCTTCAGCGCAATTGTTAATGTTACTAAAAGAGCCAAATTTTCTAAAAATATTGCGAAAAACAACAATTTTCAGTTTAAGAGTGAATGTTTGAGGTGCATAGAAGGCATTTATTTCAATTTTAGAAAATTTAATTTTTCACATTTTTCCATGAAAAGTGCCAATACCCCCCCGTTTGGGTTCTAGGTGAAAATCTCACTCGACACAAATCAAACAAAAATGTTTCCATGCTGTGTATTATTGTTCATTTTCATCAAATAAACAAAATAAAACCCAGAGTAAATCCTGAAAGACAAGAAATGAGCATAAAAGATGCTTCAGCGCAAGTGTTAATGTTACTAAAAGAGCCCAAATTTCTAAAAATATTACGAAAAACAACAATTTTCATTTTAAGAGTGAATGTTTGAGGAGTATAGAAGGCATTTATTTCATTTTTAGAAAAGTTAATTTTTCACATTTTTCCATGAAAAGTGCCAATACACCCCCCTTTGGGTTCTAGGTGAAAATCTCACTCGACACAAATCAAACAAAAATGTTTCCATGGTGTGAATTGTTTTTCATTTTCATCAAATAAACAAAATAAAACCCAGAATAAATCCTGAAAGACAAGAAATGAGCATAAAAGATGCTTCAGCGCAATTGTTAATGTTACTAAAAGAGCCAAATTTTCTAAAAATATTGCGAAAAACAACAATTTTCAGTTAAAGAGTGAAGGTTTGAGGTGTATAGAAGGCATTTATTTCATTTTTAGAAAATTTATTTTTTCACATATTTCCATGAAAAGTGCCAATACCCCCCCGTTTGGGTTCTAGGTGAAAATCTCACTCGACACAAATCAAACAAAAATGTTTCCATGGTGTGTATTGTTGTTCATTTTCATCAAATAAACAAAATAAAACCCAGAGTAAATCCTGAAAGACAAGAAATGAGCATAAAAGATGCTTCAGCGGGGTTGTTAATGTTATTTAAAGAGCCCAAATTTCTAAAAATATTGCGAAAAACAACAATTTTCAGTTTAAGAGTGAATGTTTGAGATGTATAGAAGGCATTTTTTTCATTTTTAGAAAATATAATTTTTCCCAATTTTCCATGAAAAGTGGCAATACGCCCTTTGGGTTCTAGGTGAAAATCTCACTCGAAACAAATCAAACAAAAATGTTTCTATGGTGTGTATTATTGTTCATTTTCATCAAATGAACAAAAAAAACCCAGAATTAATCCTGAAAGACAAGAAATCAGTATAAAAGATGCTTCAGCGTAAGTGTTAATGTTACTAAAAGAGCCGAAATTTCTAAAAATATTGCGAAAAACAACAATCTTCTGTTTTAGAGTGAATGTTTGAGGTGTTTAGAAGGCAAATATTTCATTTTTAGAAAATTTAATTTTTCACATTTACCATGAAAAATGCCAATACCCCCCTTTGGGTTCAAGGTGAAAATCTCACTCGACACAAATCAAACAAAAATGTTTCCATGGTGTGTATTGTTGTTCATTTTCATCAAATAAACAAAATAAAACCCAGAGTAAATCCTGAAAGACAAGAAATGAGCATAAAAGATGCTTCAGCGCAAGTGTTAATGTTACTAAAAGAGCCCAAATTTCTAAAAATATTGCGAAAAACAACAATTTTCATTTTAAGAGTGAATGTTTGAGGAGTATAGAAGGCATTTATTTCATTTTTAGAAAAGTTAATTTTTCACATTTTTCCATGAAAAGTTCCAATACACCCCCCTTTGGGTTCTAGGTGAAAATCTCACTCGACACAAATCAAACAAAAATGTTTCCATGGTGTGAATTGTTTTTCATTTTCATCAAATAAACAAAATAAAACCCAGAATAAATCCTGAAAGACAAGAAATGAGCATAAAAGATGCTTCAGCGCAATTGTTAATGTTACTAAAAGAGCCAAATTTTCTAAAAATATTGCGAAAAACAACAATTTTCAGTTTAAGAGTGAATGTTTGAGGTGCATAGAAGGCATTTATTTCAATTTTAGAAAATTTAATTTTTCACATTTTTCCATGAAAAGTGCCAATACCCCCCCGTTTGGGTTCTAGGTGAAAATCTCACTCGACACAAATCAAACAAAAATGTTTCCATGGTGTGTATTGTTGTTCATTTTCATCAAATAAACAAAATAAAACCCAGAGTAAATCCTGAAAGACAAGAAATGAGCATAAAAGATGCTTCAGCGCAAGTGTTAATGTTACTAAAAGAGCCCAAATTTCTAAAAATATTACGAAAAACAACAATTTTCATTTTAAGAGTGAATGTTTGAGGAGTATAGAAGGCATTTATTTCAATTTTAGAAAATTTAATTTTTCACATTTTTCCATGAAAAGTGCCAATACCCCCCCCTTTGGGTTCTAGGTGAAAATCTCACTCGACACAAATCAAACAAAAATGTTTCCATGGTGTGAATTGTTTTTCATTTTCATCAAATAAACAAAATAAAACCCAGTATAAATCCTGAAAGACAAGAAATGAGCATAAAAGATGCTTCAGCGCAATTGTTAATGTTACTAAAAGAGCCAAATTTTCTAAAAATATTGCGAAAAACAACAATTTTCAGTTAAAGAGTGAAGGTTTGAGGTGTATAGAAGGCATTTATTTCATTTTTAGAAAATTTAATTTTTCACATTTTTCCATGAAAAGAGCCAACCCCCCCCCCTTTGGGTTCTAGGTGAAAATCTCACTCCACACAAATCAAACAAAAATGTTTCCATGGTGTGTATTGTTGTTCATTTTCATCAAATAAACAAAATAAAACCCAGAATAAATACTGAAATACAAGAAATGAGCATAAAAGATGCTTCAGCGCAGGTGTTAATGTTACTTAAAGAGCCCAAATTTCTAAAAATATTGCGAAAAACAACAATTTTCAGTTTAAGAGTGAATGTTTGAGATGTAAAGAAGGCATTTATTTCATATTTAGAAAATATAATTTTTCACATTTTTCCATGAAAAGTGCCAATACCCCCCCCCCTTTGGGTTCTAGGTGAAAATCTCACTCGACACATATCAAACAAAAATGTTTCCATGGTGTGTATTGTTGTTCATTTTCATCAAATAAACAAAATAAAACCCAGAATAAATCCTGAAAGACAAGAAATGAGCATAAAAGATGCTTCAGCGCAATTGTTAATGTTACTAAAAGAGCCAAATTTTCTAAAAATATTGCGAAAAACAACAATTTTCAGTTTAAGAGTGAATGTTTGAGGTGCATAGAAGGCATTTATTTCAATTTTAGAAAATTTAATTTTTCACATTTTTCCATGAAAAGTGCCAATACCCCCCCGTTTGGGTTCTAGGTGAAAATCTCACTCGACACAAATCAAACAAAAATGTTTCCATGGTGTGTATTGTTGTTCATTTTCATCAAATAAACAAAATAAAACCCAGAGTAAATCCTGAAAGACAAGAAATGAGCATAAAAGATGCTTCAGCGGGGTTGTTAATGTTATTTAAAGAGCCCAAATTTCTAAAAATATTGCGAAAAACAACAATTTTCAGTTTAAGAGTGAATGTTTGAGATGTATAGAAGGCATTTATTTCATTTTTAGAAAATATAATTTTTCCCAATTTTCCATGAAAAGTGCCAATACGCCCTTTGGGTTCTAGGTGAAAATCTCACTCGAAACAAATCAAACAAAAATGTTTATATGGTGTGTATTATTGTTCATTTTCATCAAATGAACAAAAAAAACCCAGAATTAATCCTGAAAGACAAGAAATCAGTATAAAAGATGCTTCAGCGTAAGTGTTAATGTTACTAAAAGAGCCGAAATTTCTAAAAATATTGCGAAAAACAACAATCTTCTGTTTTAGAGTGAATGTTTGAGGTGTTTAGAAGGCAAATATTTCATTTTTAGAAAATTTAATTTTTCACATTTACCATGAAAAATGCCAATACCCCCCCTTTGGGTTCAAGGTGAAAATCTCACTCGACACAAATCAAACAAAAATGTTTCCATGGTGTGTATTGTTGTTCATTTTCATCAAATAAACAAAATAAAACCCAGAGTAAATCCTGAAAGACAAGAAATGAGCATAAAAGATGCTTCAGCGCAAGTGTTAATGTTGCTAAAAGAGCCCAAATTTCTAAAAATATTGCGAAAAACAACAATTTTCATTTTAAGAGTGAATGTTTGAGGAGTATAGAAGGCATTTATTTCATTTTTAGAAAAGTTAATTTTTCACATTTTTCCATGAAAAGTTCCAATACACCCCCCTTTGGGTTCTAGGTGAAAATCTCACTCGACACAAATCAAACAAAAATGTTTCCATGGTGTGAATTGTTTTTCATTTTCATCAAATAAACAAAATAAAACCCAGAATAAATCCTGAAAGACAAGAAATGAGCATAAAAGATGCTTCAGCGCAATTGTTAATGTTACTAAAAGAGCCAAATTTTCTAAAAATATTGCGAAAAACAACAATTTTCAGTTTAAGAGTGAATGTTTGAGGTGCATAGAAGGCATTTATTTCAATTTTAGAAAATTTAATTTTTCACATTTTTCCATGAAAAGTGCCAATACCCCCCCGTTTGGGTTCTAGGTGAAAATCTCACTCGACACAAATCAAACAAAAATGTTTCCATGGTGTGTATTGTTGTTCATTTTCATCAAATAAACAAAATAAAACCCAGAGTAAATCCTGAAAGACAAGAAATGAGCATAAAAGATGCTTCAGCGCAAGTGTTAATGTTACTAAAAGAGCCCAAATTTCTAAAAATATTACGAAAAACAACAATTTTCATTTTAAGAGTGAATGTTTGAGGAGTATAGAAGGCATTTATTTCATTTTTAGAAAAGTTAATTTTTCACATTTTTCCATGAAAAGTGCCAATACACCCCCCTTTGGGTTCTAGGTGAAAATCTCACTCGACACAAATCAAACAAAAATGTTTCCATGGTGTGAATTGTTTTTCATTTTCATCAAATAAACAAAATAAAACCCAGAATAAATCCTGAAAGACAAGAAATGAGCATAAAAGATGCTTCAGCGCAATTGTTAATGTTACTAAAAGAGCCAAATTTTCTAAAAATATTGCGAAAAACAACAATTTTCAGTTAAAGAGTGAAGGTTTGAGGTGTATAGAAGGCATTTATTTCATTTTTAGAAAATTTATTTTTTCACATATTTCCATGAAAAGTGCCAATACCCCCACTTTGGGTTCTAGGTGAAAATCTCACTCGACACAAATCAAACAAAAATGTTTCCATGGTGTGTATTGTTGTTCATTTTCATCAAATAAACAAAATTAAACCCAGAATAAATACTGAAATACAAGAAATGAGCATAAAAGATCCTTCAGCGGAAGTGTTTATGTTACTAAAAGAGCCCAAATTTCTAAAAATATTGCGAAAAACAACCATTTTCAGTTTAAGAGTGAAGGTTTGAGGTGTATAGAAGGCATTTATTTCATTTTTAGAAAATTTAATTTTTCACATTTTTCCATGAAAAGAGCCAACCCCCCCCCTTTGGGTTCTAGGTGAAAATCTCACTCCACACAAATCAAACAAAAATGTTTCCATGGTGTGTATTGTTGTTCATTTTCATCAAATAAACAAAATAAAACCCAGAATAAATACTGAAATACAAGAAATGAGCATAAAAGATGCTTCAGCGCAGGTGTTAATGTTACTTAAAGAGCCCAAATTTCTAAAAATATTGCGAAAAACAACAATTTTCAGTTTAAGAGTGAATGTTTGAGATGTAAAGAAGGCATTTATTTCATATTTAGAAAATATAATTTTTCACATTTTTCCATGAAAAGTGCCAATACCCCCCCCCTTTGGGTTCTAGGTGAAAATCTCACTCGACACATATCAAACAAAAATGTTTCCATGGTGTGTATTGTTGTTCATTTTCATCAAATAAACAAAATAAAACCCAGAATAAATCCTGAAAGACAAGAAATGAGCATTAAAGATGCTTCAGCGCAAGTTTTAATGTTATTTAAAGAGCCCAAATTTCTAAAAATATTGCGAAAAACAACAATTTTCAGTTTAAGAGTGAATGTTTGTGATGTATAGAAGGCATTTATTTCATTTTTAGAAAATATAATTTTTCCCAATTTTCCATGAAAAGTGCCAATACGCCCTTTGGGTTCTAGGTGAAAATCTCACTCGACGCAAATCAAACAAAAATGTTTCCATGGTGTGAATTGTTGTTCATTTTCAATAAATAAACAAAATAAAACCCAGAAAAAATACTGAAATACAAGAAATGAGCATAAAAGATGCTTCAGCGCAAGTGTTAATGTTACGAAAAGAGCCAAAATTTCTAAAAAATATTGCGAAAAACAACAATTTTCAGTTAAAGAGTGAATGTTTGAGGTGTATAGAAGGCATTTATTTCATTTTTAGAAAATTTATTTTTTCTCATTTTTTAATGAAAAGTGCCAATACCCCCCCCTTTGGGTTCTAGGTGAAAATCTCACTCGACACAAATCAAACAAAAATGTTTCCATGGTGTGTATTGTTGTTCATTTTCATCAAATAAACAAAATAAAACCCAGAATAAATCCTGAAAGACAAGAAATGAGCATAAAAGATGCTTCAGCGGGGTTGTTAATGTTACTTAAAGAGCCCAAATTTCTAAAAATATTGCGAAAAACAACAATCTCCAGTTTTAGAGTGAATGTTTGAGGTGTTTAGAAGGCATTTATTTCATTTTTAGAAAATTTAATTTTTTACATTTACCATGAAAAATGCCAATACCCCATTATGCCAATTTGGGTTCAAGGTGAAAATCTCACTCGACACAAATCAAACAAAAATGTTTCCATGGTGTGCATTGTTGTTCATTTTCATCAAATAAACAAAATTAAACCCAGAAAAAATCCTGAAAGACAAGAAATAAGCATAAAAGATGCTTAAGCGCAAGTGTTATTCTTACTATAAGAGCCAAAATTTCTAAAAATATTGCGAAAAACCACAATCTTCTGTTTAAGAGTGAATGTTTGAGGTGCATAGAAGGCATTTATTTCAATTTTAGAAAATTTAATTTTTCACATTTTTCCATGAAAAGTGCCAATACCCCCCCGTTTGGGTTCTAGGTGAAAATCTCACTCGACACAAATCAAACAAAAATGTTTCCATGGTGTGTATTGTTGTTCATTTTCATCAAATAAACAAAATAAAACCCAGAATAAATACTGAAATACAAGAAATGAGCATTAAAGATGCTTCAGCGAAAGTCTTAATGTTACTAAAAGAGCCCAAGTTTCTAAAAATATATCGAAAAAACAACAATTTTCAGTTTAAGAGTGAATGTTTGAGGTGTATAGAAGGCATTTATATCATTTTTAGAAAATTTAATTTTTTACATTTTCCAAAAAAAGTGCCAATACCCCCCCTTTGGGTTCTAGGTGAAAATCTCACTGGACACAATTCAAACAAAAATGTTTCCATGGTGTGTATTGTTGTTCATTTTCATCAAATAAAAAAAATAAAACCCAGAGTAAATCCTGAAAGACAAGAAATGAGCATAAAAGATGCTTCAGCGCAAGTGTTAATGTTACTAAAAGAGCCCAAATTTCTAAAAATATTGCGAAAAACAACAATTTTCAGTTTAAGAGTGAATGTTTGAGGTGTATTGAAGGCATTTATTTCATTTTTAGAAAATTTATTTTTTCTCATTTTTCCATGAAAAGTGCCCACCTTTGGGTTCTAGGTGAAAATCTCACTCGACACAAATCAAACAAAAATGTTTCCATGGTGTGTATTCTTGTTCATTTTCATCAAATAAACAAAGTAAAACCCAGAATATTTCCTGAAAGACAAGAAATCAGCATAAAAGATGCTTCAGCGCAAGTGTTAATGTTATTAAAGAGCCAAAATTTCTAAAAATATTGCGGAAAACAACAATCTCCAGTTTTAGAGTGAATGTTTGAGGTGTTTAGAAGGCATTTATTTCATTTTTAGAAAATTTAATTTTTCATATTTTCCATGAAAAATGCCAATACCCCCCCTTTGGGTTCTAGGTGAAAATCTCACTCGTAACAAATCAAACAAAAATGTTTCAATAGTGTGTATTGTTGTTCATTTTCATCAAATAAACAAAAAAAAACCCAGAATTAATCCTGAAAGACAAGAAATGGGCATAAAAGATGCTTCAGCGCACGTGTTAATGTTACTAAAAGAGCCGAAATTTCTAAAAATATTGCGAAAAACAACAATCATCTGTTTTAGAGTGAATGTTTGAGGAGTATAGAAGGCATTTATTTCATTTTTAGAAAAGTTAATTTTTCACATTTTTCCATGAAAAGTGCCAATACACCCCCCTTTGGGTTCTAGGTGAAAATTTCACTCGACACAAATCAAACAAAAATGTTTCCATGGTGTGAATTTTTTTTCATTTTCATCAAATAAACAAAATAAAACCCAGAATAAATCCTGAAAGACAAGAAATGAGCATAAAAGATGCTTCAGCAAAATTGTTAATGTTACTTAAAGAGCCAAATTTTCTAAAAATATTGCGAAAAAACAACAATTTTCAGTTTAAGAGTGAATGTGTGAGGTGTATAGAAGGCATTTATTTCATTTTTAGAAAATTTAATTTTTCACATTTTTCCATGAAAAGAGCCAACCCCCCCCCTTTGGGTTCTAGGTGAAAATCTCACTCCACACAAATCAAACAAAAATGTTTCCATGGTGTGTATTGTTGTTCATTTTCATCAAATAAACAAAATAAAACCCAGAATAAATACTGAAATACAAGAAATGAGCATAAAAGATGCTTCAGCGCAGGTGTTAATGTTACTTAAAGAGCCCAAATTTCTAAAAATATTGCGAAAAACAACAATTTTCAGTTTAAGAGTGAATGGTTGAGATGTAAAGAAGGCATTTATTTCATATTTTGAAAATATAATTTTTCACATTTTTCCATGAAAAATGCCAATACCCCCCCCCATTTGGGTTCTAGGTGAAAATCTCACTCGACACATATCAAACAAAAATGTTTCCATGGTGTGTATTGTTGTTCATTTTCATCAAATAAACAAAATAAAACCCAGAATAAATCCTGAAAGACAAGAAATGAGCATTAAAGATGCTTCAGCGCAAGTTTTAATGTTATTTAAAGAGCCCAAATTTCTAAAAATATTGCGAAAAACAACAATTTTCAGTTTAAGAGTGAATGTTTGAGATGTATAGAAGGCATTTATTTCATTTTTAGAAAATATAATTTTTCCCAATTTTCCATGAAAAGTGCCAATACGCCCTTTGGGTTCTAGGTGAAAATCTCACTCGACGCAAATCAAACAAAAATGTTTCCATGGTGTGAATTGTTGTTCATTTTCAATAAATAAACAAAATAAAACCCAGAAAAAATACTGAAATACAAGAAATGAGCATAAAAGATGCTTCAGCGCAAGTGTTAATGTTACGAAAAGAGCCAAAATTTCTAAAAAATATTGCGAAAAACAACAATTTTCAGTTAAAGAGTGAATGTTTGAGGTGTATAGAAGGCATTTATTTCATTTTTAGAAAATTTATTTTTTCTCATTTTTTAATGAAAAGTGCCAATACCCCCCCCTTTGGGTTCTAGGTGAAAATCTCACTCGACACAAATCAAACAAAAATGTTTCCATGGTGTGTATTGTTGTTCATTTTCATCAAATAAACAAAATAAAACCCAGAATAAATCCTGAAAGACAAGAAATGAGCATAAAAGATGCTTCAGCGGGGTTGTTAATGTTACTTAAAGAGCCCAAATTTCTAAAAATATTGCGAAAAACAACAATCTCCAGTTTTAGAGTGAATGTTTGAGGTGTTTAGAAGGCATTTATTTCATTTTTAGAAAATTTAATTTTTTACATTTACCATGAAAAATGCCAATACCCCATTATGCCAATTTGGGTTCAAGGTGAAAATCTCACTCGACACAAATCAAACAAAAATGTTTCCATGGTGTGCATTGTTGTTCATTTTCATCAAATAAACAAAATTAAACCCAGAAAAAATCCTGAAAGACAAGAAATAAGCATAAAAGATGCTTAAGCGCAAGTGTTATTCTTACTATAAGAGCCAAAATTTCTAAAAATATTGCGAAAAACCACAATCTTCTGTTTAAGAGTGAATGTTTGAGGTGCATAGAAGGCATTTATTTCAATTTTAGAAAATTTAATTTTTCACATTTTTCCATGAAAAGTGCCAATACCCCCCCGTTTGGGTTCTAGGTGAAAATCTCACTCGACACAAATCAAACAAAAATGTTTCCATGGTGTGTATTGTTGTTCATTTTCATCAAATAAACAAAATAAAACCCAGAATAAATACTGAAATACAAGAAATGAGCATTAAAGATGCTTCAGCGAAAGTCTTAATGTTACTAAAAGAGCCCAAGTTTCTAAAAATATATCGAAAAAACAACAATTTTCAGTTTAAGAGTGAATGTTTGAGGTGTATAGAAGGCATTTTTTTCATTTTTAGAAAATTTAATTTTTTACATTTTCCAAAAAAAGTGCCAATACCCCCCCTTTGGGTTCTAGGTGAAAATCTCACTGGACACAATTCAAACAAAAATGTTTCCATGGTGTGTATTGTTGTTCATTTTCATCAAATAAAAAAAATAAAACCCAGAATAAATCCTGAAAGACAAGAAATGAGCATAAAAGATGCTTCAGCGCAAGTGTTAATGTTACTAAAAGAGCCCAAATTTCTAAAAATATTGCGAAAAACAACAATTTTCAGTTTAAGAGTGAATGTTTGAGGTGTATTGAAGGCATTTATTTCATTTTTAGAAAATTTATTTTTTCTCATTTTTCCATGAAAAGTGCCCACCTTTGGGTTCTAGGTGAAAATCTCACTCGACACAAATCAAACAAAAATGTTTCCATGGTGTGTATTCTTGTTCATTTTCATCAAATAAACAAAGTAAAACCCAGAATATTTCCTGAAAGACAAGAAATCAGCATAAAAGATGCTTCAGCGCAAGTGTTAATGTTATTAAAGAGCCAAAATTTCTAAAAATATTGCGGAAAACAACAATCTCCAGTTTTAGAGTGAATGTTTGAGGTGTTTAGAAGGCATTTATTTCATTTTTAGAAAATTTAATTTTTCATATTTTCCATGAAAAATGCCAATACCCCCCCTTTGGGTTCTAGGTGAAAATCTCACTCGTAACAAATCAAACAAAAATGTTTCAATAGTGTGTATTGTTGTTCATTTTCATCAAATAAACAAAAAAAAAACCCAGAATTAATCCTGAAAGACAAGAAATGGGCATAAAAGATGCTTCAGCGCACGTGTTAATGTTACTAAAAGAGCCGAAATTTCCAAAAATATTGCGAAAAACAACAATCATCTGTTTTAGAGTGAATGTTTGAGGAGTATAGAAGGCATTTATTTCATTTTTAGAAAAGTTAATTTTTCACATTTTTCCATGAAAAGTGCCAATACACCCCCCTTTGGGTTCTAGGTGAAAATTTCACTCGACACAAATCAAACAAAAATGTTTCCATGGTGTGAATTTTTTTTCATTTTCATCAAATAAACAAAATAAAACCCAGAATAAATCCTGAAAGACAAGAAATGAGCATAAAAGATGCTTCAGCGCAATTGTTAATGTTACTAAAAGAGCCAAATTTTCTAAAAATATTGCGAAAAACAACAATTTTCAGTTTAAGAGTGAATGTGTGAGGTGTATAGAAGGCATTTATTTCATTTTTAGAAAATTTAATTTTTCACATTTTTCCATGAAAAGTGCCAATACCCCCCCCCCCTTTGGGTTCTAGGTGAAAATCTCACTCGACACAAATCAAACAAAAATGTTTCTATAGTGTGTATTGTTGTTCATTTTCATCAAATAAACAAAAAAAACCCAGAATTAATCCTGAAAGACAAGAAATGGGCATAAAAGATGCTTCAGCGCACGTGTTAATGTTACTAAAAGAGCCGAAATTTCTAAAAATATTGTGAAAAACAACAATCATCTGTTTTAGAGTGAATGTTTGAGGTGTTTAGAAGTAGAAAAAAATAAAACCCAGAATAAATCCTGAAAGACAAGAAATGAGCATAAAAGATGCTTCAGCGCAATTGTTAATGTTACTAAAAGAGCCCAAATTTCTAAAAATATTGCGAAAAACAACAATTTTCAGATTTAGAGTGAATGTTTGAGGTGTATAGAAGGCATTTATTTTATTTTTAGAAAATATAATTTTTCCCATTTTTCCATGAAAAGTGCCAATACCCCCCCCTTTGGGTTCTAGGTGAAAATCTCACTCAACACAAATCAAACAAAAATGTTTCCATGATGTGTATTGGTTTTCATTTTCATCAAATTAACAAAATAAAACCCAGAAAAAATCCTGAAAGACAAGAAATGAGCATAAAAGATGCTTCAGCGCAAGTGTTAATGTTAATAAAAGAGCCCAAATTTCTAAAAATATTGCGAAAAACTACAATCTCCAGTTTTAGAGTGAATGTTTGAGGTGTTTAGAAGCCATTTATTTCATTTTTAGAAAATTTAATTTTTTACATTTACCATGAAAAATGCCAATACCCCAATATGCCAATTTAGGTTCAAGGTGAAAATCTCACTCGACACAAATCAAACAAAAATGTTTCCATGGTGTGTATTGTTGTTCATTTTCATCAAATAAATAAAATTAAACCCAGAATAAATCCTGAAAGACAAGAAATGAGCATAAAAGATGCTTAAGCGAAAGTGTTATTCTTACTATAAGAGCCCAAGTTTCTAAAAATATATCGAAAAAACAACAATTTTCAGTTTAAGAGTGAATGTTTGAGGTGTATAGAAGGCATTTTTTTCATTTTTAGAAAATTTAATTTTTTACATTTTCCAAAAAAAGTGCCAATACCCCCCCTTTGGGTTCTAGGTGAAAATCTCACTGGACACAATTCAAACAAAAATGTTTCCATGGTGTGTATTGTTGTTCATTTTCATCAAATAAAAAAAATAAAACCCAGAATAAATCCTGAAAGACAAGAAATGAGCATAAAAGATGCTTCAGCGCAAGTGTTAATGTTACTAAAAGAGCCCAAATTTCTAAAAATATTGCGAAAAAACAACAATTTTCAGTTTAAGAGTGAATGTTTGAGGTGTATTGAAGGCATTTATTTCATTTTTAGAAAATTTATTTTTTCTCATTTTTCCATGAAAAGTGCCCACCTTTGGGTTCTAGGTGAAAATCTCACTCGACACAAATCAAACAAAAATGTTTCCATGGTGTGTATTCTTGTTCATTTTCATCAAATAAACAAAGTAAAACCCAGAATATTTCCTGAAAGACAAGAAATCAGCATAAAAGATGCTTCAGCGCAAGTGTTAATGTTATTAAAGAGCCAAAATTTCTAAAAATATTGCGGAAAACAACAATCTCCAGTTTTAGAGTGAATGTTTGAGGTGTTTAGAAGGCATTTATTTCATTTTTAGAAAATTTAATTTTTCATATTTTCCATGAAAAATGCCAATACCCCCCCTTTGGGTTCTAGGTGAAAATCTCACTCGTAACAAATCAAACAAAAATGTTTCAATAGTGTGTATTGTTGTTCATTTTCATCAAATAAACAAAAAAAAACCCAGAATTAATCCTGAAAGACAAGAAATGGGCATAAAAGATGCTTCAGCGCACGTGTTAATGTTACTAAAAGAGCCGAAATTTCCAAAAATATTGCGAAAAACAACAATCATCTGTTTTAGAGTGAATGTTTGAGGAGTATAGAAGGCATTTATTTCATTTTTAGAAAAGTTAATTTTTCACATTTTTCCATGAAAAGTGCCAATACACCCCCCTTTGGGTTCTAGGTGAAAATTTCACTCGACACAAATCAAACAAAAATGTTTCCATGGTGTGAATTTTTTTTCATTTTCATCAAATAAACAAAATAAAACCCAGAATAAATCCTGAAAGACAAGAAATGAGCATAAAAGATGCTTCAGCGCAATTGTTAATGTTACTAAAAGAGCCAAATTTTCTAAAAATATTGCGAAAAACAACAATTTTCAGTTTAAGAGTGAATGTGTGAGGTGTATAGAAGGCATTTATTTCATTTTTAGAAAATTTAATTTTTCACATTTTTCCATGAAAAGTGCCAATACCCCCCCCCCCTTTGGGTTCTAGGTGAAAATCTCACTCGACACAAATCAAACAAAAATGTTTCTATAGTGTGTATTGTTGTTCATTTTCATCAAATAAACAAAAAAAACCCAGAATTAATCCTGAAAGACAAGAAATGGGCATAAAAGATGCTTCAGCGCACGTGTTAATGTTACTAAAAGAGCCGAAATTTCTAAAAATATTGTGAAAAACAACAATCATCTGTTTTAGAGTGAATGTTTGAGGTGTTTAGAAGTAGAAAAAAATAAAACCCAGAATAAATCCTGAAAGACAAGAAATGAGCATAAAAGATGCTTCAGCGCAATTGTTAATGTTACTAAAAGAGCCCAAATTTCTAAAAATATTGCGAAAAACAACAATTTTCAGATTTAGAGTGAATGTTTGAGGTGTATAGAAGGCATTTATTTTATTTTTAGAAAATATAATTTTTCCCATTTTTCCATGAAAAGTGCCAATACCCCCCCCTTTGGGTTCTAGGTGAAAATCTCACTCAACACAAATCAAACAAAAATGTTTCCATGATGTGTATTGGTTTTCATTTTCATCAAATTAACAAAATAAAACCCAGAAAAAATCCTGAAAGACAAGAAATGAGCATAAAAGATGCTTCAGCGCAAGTGTTAATGTTAATAAAAGAGCCCAAATTTCTAAAAATATTGCGAAAAACTACAATCTCCAGTTTTAGAGTGAATGTTTGAGGTGTTTAGAAGCCATTTATTTCATTTTTAGAAAATTTAATTTTTTACATTTACCATGAAAAATGCCAATACCCCAATATGCCAATTTAGGTTCAAGGTGAAAATCTCACTCGACACAAATCAAACAAAAATGTTTCCATGGTGTGTATTGTTGTTCATTTTCATCAAATAAATAAAATTAAACCCAGAATAAATCCTGAAAGACAAGAAATGAGCATAAAAGATGCTTAAGCGAAAGTGTTATTCTTACTATAAGAGCCCAAATTTCTAAAAATATTGCGAAAAACCACATTCTTCTGTTTAAGAGTGAATGTTTGAGGTGCATAGAAGGCATTTATTTCAATTTTAGAAAATTTAATTTTTCACATTTTTCCATGAAAAGTGCCAATACCCCCCCGTTTGGGTTCTAGGTGAAAATCTCACTCGACACAAATCAAACAAAAATGTTTCCATGGTGTGTATTGTTGTTCATTTTCATCAAATAAACCAAATAAAACCCAGAATAAATACTGAAATACAAGAAATGAGCATTAAAGATGCTTCAGCGAAAGTCTTAATGTTACTAAAAGAGCCCAAGTTTCTAAAAATATATCGAAAAAACAACAATTTTCAGTTTAAGAGTGAATGTTTGAGGTGTATAGAAGGCATTTGATTCATTTTTAGAAAATTTAATTTTTTACATTTTCCAAGAAAAGTGCCAATACCCCCCCTTTGGGTTCTAGGTGAAAATCTCACTGGACACAAATCAAACAAAAATGTTTCCATGGTGTGTATTGTTGTTCATTTTCATCAAATAAACAAAATAAAACCCAGAATAAATCCTGAAAGACAAGAAATGAGCATAAAAGATGCTTCAGGGCAAGTGTTAATGTTAATAAAAGAGCCCAAATTTCTAAAAATATTGCGAAAAACAACAATCTCCAGTTTTAGAGTGAATGTTTGAGGTGTTTAGAAGCCATTTATTTCATTTTTAGAAAATTTAATTTTTTACATTTATCA